>NC_089491.1:11290777-11599036 GCF_036850765.1 Saccopteryx bilineata | reverse complement strand
CCTCTGTCCACAAGGCCCTGCTCATCTGTAAAGCCTTCCTGACCACTTCTCTCCGGTCCCAGACCAAGCACAGTGGGCAGCATACACTGGGCCCTCAATTAAAACTAGCCCAGTGATGTTCATGTGTACCTGCCACTTTTCCCTTCAAATAACTGTTTTAACCTTACTACCTTCATATATACTACAATAATGCTTACCATGGTCATCTACAAATACTACAGAGTTTTAAATACTGTATTTTTAAATATATTACTTCATTTCATCATCAAAGCAACCTCATGGAATAGGTATTATTATTCCCATTTTACAGATGAGAAAACTGAAACTCCTTCCCCAGTCCTAGAGTAACAACAGAGCTAGGATTCTAGCTAGGGAGTGCCAGGCCCCAAAGCCCAGTTCCCTCATCCCTTCTGTGGAGCCCCCTCTGCTTTCCTGGCTTAGCAAATACTGAGGACACTGCCCAGGTCACAAATTTCTCTTGTTACATCCATAGACAGATTTATCACAAGCTAGAGATGCAATAGCAAACAGACTCGAAAAGCAGGGCTGTTATCATAATTTTCTTCTATATACACTAAAACACTTCACACAACAAAATAACTGGGCTTGAATTCTAGTCCTGCTAATTGTTAGCTGTGTGACTGTGGACAAGTTACCTAACCTCTCTGTGTCCAGATTTCATCATCTGTACAAGAGGGCCAGCACAACGAGATCACAGGCCTGTGAATAATGAGTGCAATGCATCTGGCAGTATTTCAAAAATAGTATCCATCCAATCTGAAATGATGAGACTTAAATTTAAGAGTTTCTCTGGGGATATAAGGAGATGTTGATTCCCTAGTCCTCAAATTGTTTGGGGTCACTTCCACATAAAATAGGGCCTGATTCCCCCCACATAACTGCCACTTGCCATCATTCATTCATCACTAAGCCCAGAAACCCGGACTTCCCATCTCCACCTGCCTTTTATTTGAAATGTCAATTTTTAAAGAGTGGAGAGGTTGGAAACCCACTTTAACAAGCACACTGAAACATTGTTTATTGCCCCTATAAACATGGCTTAGTGAGAATTACGGACTTAATCAGAGTGAACTTATCTCCCGGTGAAAAGGAACACTTTAAATTTCAGAAATGGCACCTTCACTGTGAAAATCTCTTAACTTTTCAAACAAACTACAGGGGGTCTTAAACATATGGGCAGTAAAGGGGTAGCCGTTACAGTGATTTGTCTTGCCGAAGAAAGAGCCAAGGAGCCCTAAAGGTCCATAACAACTTTAAGATCTAGAAAAAAAATGCTTCGAAATCATATTCAGGAGACATGTATCTAAAACCACCCGAAAGGCCTGCCTGGGAAGCGATGTCTGCACAGTGGCTTGCGGCTGCCCAAAAGAAAGGCCCCGGAGTCCGCGGAACAGGGGCAATTTCACGAGCAGCAGCACACCTCTGCTCCTGCACATTAGATGAAGCATTGAGCAATTGGTCAGATTTGGTGACCCGCTTTTCAGAAGAGAGGGGCCACCTAAATCCCAAAGGCAGCTATATGGTTTGAATGATTGATTATTTTTTCTTTTTAAACAAACTATTCCAGAGGATGAGGTCCCGTGAAGGTCCCAACTCCCCGATCTGAAGCTTCATTAGGGCAGCTCTGATTATTCCAGGAACGGTTTTCATAAAGACGTCTCATTTTGCAGAGACTGTATCAGCCTGGATGCCAGAGGCAGGAAAGGCAACAGATATAAAATTTTATTATTTCAATGCCCCAGTAGCAGCCAGGAGGACTTAATGAAATCACCAAGATTTACAATCTGAAATAGCTATTGCACAGACAGATATGATTAAGGGAGCTGCGCCCTCTGACCTTTCAACCCTTTGATCCTCGCACAGCAGGTGGCCTGGAGCCCCCTCCTGGGCATCTTCCCTCTCTTCCGACACTGCTGAACCTTGATGTGCAGCAAGCCTGACCCTACACAGGTGACTCTCATGCTGCTTATCACCAGCAGCTGCTGCTAATGGAATGGCCAAAATCACTCGGCCGCGCGATCCCACCCCCGAGAGGGGGTAGAGGAGTCCGCGGCGCAGTGTCCAAATGGTGCTGAAAGGATGTTCAGGACTTGTTTGGCAATGCTTGACAATGTCATTACCAAAAACTGTTCTAGAAATGGATTTCTGTCTCCTCCAATTTATACTTTGAGTTAGAAAAAAAATCACCTTTAAAAAAATAAATCACAAATCTCAAAAAAAAGAGAGAAAAAAAAGAAATCAACCCCGAAGTCCCAAATGCATCTCTCAGAACTTCCCTAAAACCATGTGCAGCAAATTTATACCAATGAAAATCAAAACAATTTTTGGAAACCTAAAATTGACTGTTTTCAGTTCCATGAAATTTCATTTAAAAAAGCCCATATGCCAAAATGTCCAAATTCTCTTATTTTTAAAAATTGGGATGACTTCCAAAATCATAGCTATCTTTTTCTTCCTTTTTTTTTCCTTCTAGAGCTAAGGATGGGTAATGTGCATATGTACTTATCAAGCTTCATAATTTAACCCATTCGGCCAGCATAAAATAGTTGCAACAAAAAGCTGAAGAGGCAAGCTATAAATTATCACTGGATCTTTCAAAACAGTGGATGCCAAGGTTTAACATATTCTATTTGGTTAAAGATGTGTTCAGGAATCTAGGCAGTTCCAATCTGAAGGTTGTAGTTTTGTCAGATATTTAGGTTTATGGAGGGAAGAATGTTAGGCAGGACAGATAAACCTGTGGAATGTCGGTAACTTCCAACCACAAACGAAAACCTTAGTGTCACTGTTCATCATATTAGGAAAAGCCCTGAGCCAATGCCTTTGATTCTGAAGAAACATAATATGGTAGCCCCCCTCTCTGTCTGGCCATTAATGTCTGAACTCAATGGGCAAAGGAAAAGTCCACTTTTTTGGTAACCTAAGTGGCATATATCTTAAATAGTCAGCTTTAAATTCATTTTGAAATCATTCGAGAATCAAACACGATGTAAGGAGAGGTTTATAGACTTGGATTTTAGTCACATGTTTCTCATGTTTCTCTGGATGTTTAAGCTTAGTACAGAGAGTAGTTTATGGAGAAATCAGTTTAGCAGGAAAAAAGGTATGGTTACTACATAGAGTAAAATTATTAAGCTAGCTTCTTCAGAGATACCTATTGGAAATACTTCATTAATTACAATACCTACTGTTGAGTGAGAGCCTACTCATGTGCATGGAACTTTATTCATATTGCCTTGAGCTGTCATCATTTTAAGGCCGTTATCCCCATTTTGCAGATGGGGATGTTAAGGCACACATACACAGAAGCTCACTGACTTGCCCAAGTTGCACACAGACAAATGGTGGAGCTGGGATTCAAACTCAGGCTCACTGTCTGCCCCCAAAGCCTATGGTCCATCCACATTTTTCCCAACAAAAGCAAACCAAAAACAAACAAAAAGACCCAAAACAATAACATGCAATAATTTGTGCAGAAAACGCTGGGTATCAGCTTGCCTACACATTGCTGGGGCTCATTTAAAGGCCTTCTGAATCAATTATTTTAGGTCATTAAGAGGAAGTTTAATTTGGTTGACAAACACCCCTACTGTGGTGACCTCACATATCAACAACAAATGCCTGATGGTCACAAACCCGTACCATGAGTCTACTGAGCATGGTGTTAAACAAAACCACATGTGCCTGGATTCCAAGTGGGATTTGACTAGGCCAAGGGTACTGCTCTTCAATCATCATGCTGCTGGTCTCTGAGCTCCCACAATGGCCCCGCCCCTAATCACTTGCAAGGAGTTTATGAAAAGGAGTCACTAGTCCTATGTGGCTGTGCTCAGTTAAAAGTGCCTTTAAGCTAATGTCAATTTAGAAAGTCACTCATTAAAAAATACAAAAAGAGGCTGAAAAAGGGGGCAGAGCCAATTTTAAACAGATGTTTTTGAGCTTGTTTTAAATAAAAACGATCAGTTCTATGCACATATAATATTGATACAAATATACAGTAATCCCCCCTTATCTGTGGTTTTGCTTCCCACGGTTTCAGTTACCTGCAGTCAACCATGGTCTAAGAATATTAAGTGGAAAATTCCAGATAGTTGGAGAGAGAGGGGGAGAACACATTCACATAATTTATTTTAATGGAATTAATTATGCAATTCATATAGGGCTGACCTCTTAATAACTGATATTTCTTTTTTTAAAATATTTTATTTATTGATTTTTTAGAGAGAGGAGAAAATGGGGGTGGAGGTGGGGACCAGGAAGCATCAACTTGACCAAGCACAGGGCTTTGAACCTGCAACCTCAGTGTTCCAGGTCGATACTTTATCCACTGTGCCACCACAGGTCAGACCACATAATTTTTATTACAAGTATATTGTAATAATTATTCTATTTTGTATTAGTTATTGTTAATCTCTCACTGTGCTTAATTTATAAATTAAACTTTATCATAGGTATGTTTGTATAGGAGAAAACATATACAGGATAGAGCACAAGTTGGTTTACAGCTGTTCATATGGCAAATAATACAATAATCAGTAAATAACACCAATTGTACATAAAAACCATTTATCCTTTTCTATTTATTAATCAGTGTATTATTTTCCATATGAACAATGGTAAGCCCACTTTTGCCCCACCCTGTACAAAGTTCAGGACGACCTATAGTTTCAGGCATCCACTGGGGGTCTCAGAACATATCCCCTCATGGGTAATGGGAGACTACTGTGACAACTTCTATTTTTTGGTACCTGACCCATGGTAGGCACCAAATTTTCTCATTTACTCCTCATTAAAAACTCTTATGAAGAGGGGAATCCACCATCTTATAGGTGAGGAGTCTAAGGTTCAAAAAGGCACCTTAACATCCCATCTGCAAAACCTGCACCTCCCTCAAAGGGCTGAAGAAGAGCAATTGTATGGCTCAAATGCCATGTATAATGGTAGATCCTCATTCAATGGTCGATATTACTATTAAGTATTTCTAAAAGACATCTCTTAAGAGAATAACATAGTAGCAATTTTGTACAAAGTGGTCAAACTGTGTGACAGTAACCATACTTTTATCTCCTTGCTAAATCAGTCCCTCGTTTAAACAAAGGTGCATGTTTGAAGTCATGCAGTAGTGGGTGGGGCTAGATTTGAGTCCACGTCCACATGACGTAGAGCCCGGGAGTTCTTTCCAGTCTGCTACAGCTTCCTACATGCTGCTCCTTATCTTCATCTGACAGGAATTTGATTATTTCAAGCTTCTCTTAGTAACAATTTATAAACTTTAAGTTTTCTTTGACGTCAGTTTAAACATTGTTGAAAGGATCTTACATAGAACACTGGGGAAGTGATGATAGAAAAACCGGAAAACAAAAACATCATTGATGGTTTCTCATTTTCTACTGGGATTCTCCCTCACAACTTACTCAGTTTTCCTAAAATATAACCGAGGCTTATCTCATCTCACAAGAGAACATTTTGGTCACAACAAATTAGACTGAATGCAAGAAATACATCAGCCAGAAGTACTTGTTCCTTTTGATTATATAAATACTGCTAGAGCTTTAAATAGTTTTTTTATTAATTAATTCCAACATTAAGGTAAGTGAACTTAGGATCACACTCATCAGAAACACAGATGCCAGGGGGAGGGAGCTCCCAGAGGGACCTTGAGGTGACACCAGGCTCGTCTTCAGGCCCCACGTGGGACAGAGTTGCTCAGTCTCCACGTGGAATGCTCTGGATGAGGCAGAGACTCTACGTGACAATTTCGCATGAGAACAAAGACCATGCTAAGGAAATTCCAACAA
Source organism: Saccopteryx bilineata (assembly GCF_036850765.1). Classification (NCBI taxonomy): domain Eukaryota; kingdom Metazoa; phylum Chordata; class Mammalia; order Chiroptera; family Emballonuridae; genus Saccopteryx; species Saccopteryx bilineata. Next base: position 11,593,217 of record NC_089491.1, on the reverse strand, counting down.
GATCAAATTACTGACCAATTACATTTTTCCTTATACAATAGAGCAAGCACCAGGGTTTCACTGATCTAAACTTTCCCTCCTATTTTTATATTACTGACTGTGAAGAGTAATGTTTTGTATGGTATCTTTATTTATTTATTTATTTATTTATTTATTTATTTATTTTTGTATATTTCTGAAGCTGGAAACGGGGAGGCAGTCAGACAGACTCCCACATGTGCCCGACCGGGATCAACCCAGCACACCCACCAGGGGGCGATGCTCTGCCCATCCAGGGCGTCACTCTGTTGCGACCAGAGCCACTCTAGCACCTGAGGCAGAGGCCATGGAGCCATCCTCAGCGCCCAGGCCATCTTTGCTCCAATGGAACCTTGGCTGCGGGAGGGGAAGAGAGAGACAGAGAGGAAGGAGAGGGGGAGGGGTGGAGAAGCAGATGGGCGCTTCTCCTGTGTGCCCTGGCCGGGAATCGAACCCGGGACTTCCGCATGCCAGGCCGACGCTCTACCACTGAGCCAACCGGCCAGGGCCTGTAAGCTATCTTTAAAAAGCTCTTCACATCCACTATGTCAGGGGTCAGGAACTTATGGTTCGCGAGCCAGATGTAGCTCTTTTTATGGCTGCATCTGGCTCGCAGACAAATCTTTAATAAAAAAAATAATAATGTTAAAAATAGAAAACATTCTCATGTATTACAATCCATTCATTTCCTACTGCTCACGTTCATGGTTGCGGGTGGCTAGAGCCAATCACAGCTGTCCTCTGGGACAACACCAAATTTTTATTGGATAATGTGTAATGTACACGGGTCGTTGTATGGCTCTCATGGAATTACTTTTTAAAATATGTGACGTTCATGGCTCTCTCAGCCAAAAAGGTTCCTGACTCCTGCACTATGTCAATTAATTCTCTCAACTCCTTGAGATGGCTAAGATAATCTTTTTTTTATATTTTAACTTTTTTATTTTCTATTGAATGTATTAGGGTGACACTAGTTAACAAAAGGTTCCAGGTGCACAATTTTACAACACATCATCTGCACACTGTGTCTGTCATGTGTTCACCACCCCAAATCAAGATCATCTTGGCAGGGAAGGGAGCCATGGCGAGGCTAAGGAACCCAGCCCTGGTCACAAGGGCACTCAGAGCTTTTCTCTGCAGAAACAGGAGGCTGACAGACACGAGCTCTCCAGTCCCCTCTCCTCAAGTCCCAGGGCATGACACAGGCCACCGTGAGAAGGAAAGGCAGAGGGGCCTCTCTACCTAGGACAGGAGCAGGGCCAGCAAAGTCCACACAGCCTTAGGGACAGTGCACAGATCATAGGCTCTGGGGAGCTGAGGGGTCAGGTGCAAATTATACTACTTCTCTGAGCCTCAGCTTCCTCCATCTGCAAAAACAGCTCTCTCCTACTTGGTAGAGAGAAGCTGAAATAGGCTCACAAGCGAAAACAGGTAAAGGACCTGACACGGTGTCTGGCACTGAGCAGGGACTCAGAAGATGTTCGTTTCCTCCCAACCCTTTCCCTTTCTTGCTAAAGCTCTCTCCATGACTGACTAAAACTACCAGGTGGAATTTTTCATGCAAATGTCAGCTTCTTATAAAGCAGGAGTATGGCAAATTAGCACTAGCAAGTAACTCTCACACAGAATTTCTCAACTCTTATGAGGACACATGTACAAGTCACCACTGATAACGGAAAATAATTACGGCTCAGAGTTTTGCATCAATTGCAGTATTAACAAGTGTGCACTACATTTCACTACTGTCTACCTATGATTCTTGCAAAGAAACAATGGCAAACCAGAAACACGCTTCTTCACTCACTATGCAACTGTTTAAAGATAAATATCCCGGCCTGACCTGTGGGGGTGCAGTGGATAAAGCGTGGACCTGGAATGCCTGAGGTCGTTGGTTCAAAACCCCAGTCTTGCCTGGTCAAGGCACATGAGAGAAGCAACTAGTTTGAGTGGATGCTTCCCACTCCCTCCCCCCACCTGTTCTCTCTCTCTCCTAAAATCTATAAATAAAATCTTAAAAAGTTTAAAAAATATCACCCCAAAAGATTAAAGCCTTTCTGCGCCAGGGTGAAACATGAGTCCCCGAGACCAAGAAGAGCTGTGACCTGGCACCTGGGTGCTCTCCCCAGAGTGGCAGCTCGGCGCTGTTCCAAGCACTTGGTTCATCTGCAAAATTCACTTCTTGGAGCCCCAGCTAAGCCTTCCCAGATGGAGGACGGCGAGGAAGGGAGGGACTGCTGTGAGTGTGGCCTGTGCCCTCATGCATCCACCCCAGGCCTCCTGAAACTGCACTGTGGAGGGTGGTAGTGAGTGCCTGTGCCTCACTCCCCCGTTCCTACCACCTGGAACTATCACTTAGTGTGTAACCTAAATTTATACCCTCAGACTGGGCTGCAGAGAGAATATCTAATTCATAAAAAGTACTCGGGAACAGGGAGGAAAAGTCAGAATCTAGTAAAAGTGGTGCTTAAAACCTCGAAGAAAGCCATCACTACAAACACTTCTGCCACAGTTTGGTAGCAAGGGGACCATTCAGAAGCATGGGCTTGGGACGCTAACATCTGAATTTTATATACATGGTGGTGGTGTGTAATTTACTTAAGAATTACCTTGATCTTTACAAATATCAATTTACTTTATTAACACGGTTAAGCAGTTTCCAAGTATTTTATATGGAAGGGCTGTGTTTCTAATGGCCCAGAAGGAGAAGGCCTGACCATGTCCCTCCCCTATTTACACTCTTCAATGGCTCTCCATTGCCCTATAAAGTTCAGACTCTTTCACACGGCTTACAAGGCCCTGGATGGCTGGCCCTCGCCTGCCTGCCTCAGCTCTCCTCTCTCCCTTCAGCCCTGTGTTCCTATCAGACACTGAACTGCTGATGCTTCCTGGAAAGCTCCATGGGCAACACTTACAAGTCTCTGTGGATGCCACTACCTGCTCCCCCAGCTGAATTCCTGTTTCTGGGTTAGTTTCAGTTCAGGCAATCCCTTCCTCTGAGAAGCACAGCCCTCAGGGCTCGTTTTGGGTCCTGTACTTGAGCTGATGGCATCCCAAATTCACTGCAATTACTTTTTGCTTGTCTACATCTGCTCTTGACAAAGTCCATGAAGATGGGATTATGTCACACTCACTATTCAAAAAGAACTCCTAGCAGGAGGCCGTGGCCGGCACACAGAAGTCTCTCAAACATTACTGCAGAAGGGGATGCTTACTGCATCTCTGCTGCAGGGCAGACACTGGAGTACGCTGGACACACAGGACTCAATTATGCAATCCACCACAACCCTAAGAGACAGGAGGGCAACAACTGCTGTTACAGATGAAGGCGCTGAGAAACAGTGAGACCAACCATCCTGACTTAACTTACTACAGCAGAGGGTGGTCAGCGGGGGATTATTGGTGCATTGATGGAATTCTACAGAAGTGCCACTCCCATCCCTGGTACAATGCTGCCAGCACTGCCAACCAGGAGAAACGGCAGGCACAAACAACTTTGTTGAAACTCTCTTTCCCAAGGAAGTGAGAATGATGATGATGACCCTTGGAGCCTAAAAGTCCCTGAAACACAATTTTAAAGCCATCAACTTAACAATGTAAATGGTTTTAAGGCCACTGATGAAATAAAAACAGCAATGGTTGCTGGTCTTCATTGAATCCTATAGGTGCCAGGCACTGTGCTAGGCACCCAGCAATCATTCTCTCACTGGATCCTCCAACAACCTAATAAGGGAGGTATAGCCAATGCCCTGCTTTACAGGTGAGAAGGAAGCTCAGAGGTCAGTGACCTTGCCCAGGGTCACACAGCAGGAAGCAGGGGAGCCAGAACCCTGCGCCCATGTGCTGGCCACTCCTCCTCCAGCCTCTCGGGTCCTGGCGGGGCTTCATGTACAGGCTGGCCTGAGCCTCTGTCTGGAATGATGTCATTGCTACCACCTCTCCTTCCTCCTTCCTGACCATTCCACCACCGGGAATGACATAAAACACCCTGATGTCATGCTGAGGCCTTACACCAAGCACTGTTTGTAAGGCTTAGAAAGAAAAGATCTTCATTTATTAAGGAGAGCAGCAGCTACCAGACCTGGCCTGGCACCTACGACCAGACCTGGCACAGAAGAGTGGCCACAGAAACATCTCCCAGACTAAACTGAGGAGCAGAGAATAAAAGGAAACAATCCCTGTGTAATCTGGCCATGTTTTGGTATTTCTGAGCTGCCAGCTAACACGATCATTCTCTCCAAGAAACTAGGTCTATGCCAATACCCTTGGCTGTCCTGCTAACTTACCACTAGACTCAAATTAATGTTTGTTTAAATGAGATAACGATATAAAAAGGCAGAAGGAGAGCTGGGGAGGATGATGAGCTATATACATGTCACTGTGGAAGGAAGGCAGACGCTGTAAGGGGACTGGGTCACCATTTAACAAATAGCGAGAGCACCCTGTAAAGAGCATGACAACTAGAATTAGGTCTTTCCTCAAAATAACATTTTTCAAATGAGAACACTGGGTTATAATTTGTATTTCTTTTCGTGCAGCAAATTTGAGTGTCATAAAAATGGTTAAAAAGTCTTCCTATGGTAGCTTTTTCTAAACTTTTATGAACATCTGCCACATTCATTTGAAGTTTAAAAAATTCTGGCACATATGCAAAGGCATAATAAGGTGCCTATAGCTTTCAAGAAAAAAAATAACAAGACAGTCAAAAATAAGCCTTTTGCAGAATTGCCAGTAAGAAACTAGTGAGCAGGAGGAGCTGGGCCTCCCAGGCGCCTCCTCTGAAGAGTTCTCCCCCCTTCGGCCCCAGGTATGAGCACCTCCTCCAGTAGCACGGCCCATCGTTCCTGGAAGCAGTCTCCCAGGAGCATCCCTGTCCTCCGAAGAGTATAGCAGAACCACACAGAACCGACCAAAAAGCACACCAAGAGTACTCTGGGTTTGTGCTGAAATCGTGCGAGGAGACTAGAAGACTGAATTCCCAGACTGGTGGTCCACAGCTGCCCAGCACACCCAGGGGATGCTCCCCTGCTCAAGGGGCGTCTAAGCTGGTCTCTAGCGTGGGGCCACCGCTAGGCCTCTTTTTCTTTCTGTGTTGACCATACAGGAGTTCAGTGTGGTAATTGACAGGGCTAAGATTTACCTTGGCTAGTGCATCCCCAATCTTCTCACTTAAAGCCTTTCAAAGGCTGAGCAGAGTGGACTTGCAGCCATTCACCTAAGTGCAAAACTCTGTCTCAAGTTTTAGCTTAAAATGTATGCATATTTCGCATAGCATGTTTTACTAACAAAAGGCCTTGTTTTAAATTTAAATACAGTCATATAAAGGTTAAGAAAGTTTGCTCTGTCCGTCTATAAGTAAAGCATGCTGCTGGGTTCTCTGAGAGCAGTGAGGCCCGTCAGAAGGCTCGAAGTAGCTCCGAGTTCTGGCTTTCGCAGCACACACTCGGTCCTGCTGGTCAGAGAGCACCTGCTGTGCCCTGCTGTGTGCTGAGGACACTAGGAGAAGGAGCCCAGTCCTTGTTCCCAAAGAACTCATGCCCCAAGGGATGGTGAAGAGGGACAGGGAAGCTACTACCCAGAGCAAGAGGTACAAAGTGGGAGGACCTCTGGGAAGAGCTGGAGAAGGGAGGGCATAGCCATGCAGTGGTGTGGGGTTGCGGTTGGTTAGGGGTCAGCGAGCACACCGGCTAACGAGGGACACCGAGAAGACAGAAGGCTTGACAGCAGCAAGACTGGGCAGAGTTCAGGGGCAGTGAAGAGGGACACTGGGCGGTAGACAACTGAAAGAAGAGTGACCCAGTAGAAGTCAACCCACTAACCGCTGGGGACTATGAACTGAATTTTATATTCACCTTCATACCTCCAGAACCTAGCAAAATGTCTGGAACATAAGGGGCTTTCATTTTGTTTAGCAAATGAATGAATAAGGCTGTGCAAGAATCCAAATGAATGAATAAGGCTGTGCAAGAATCCAAGAAAAGCAAAGGAAAATGTCAATGAAGGCCATAAGGATGGAACAGGGCGAGAGACATGTCAGAGGCATGGTGACTGTTTGGAGAGGAAGAACAGGCAGAGGAGTACTAGGCCATGCTCAGGGTCCCACTGTCAGGCATGGCACCACTCGCAGGGACTGGGGTGTGTGGGGTGGCCAGAGACACTGAGCCTGAGACATCTGCAGTGCATCCAGGTGAAGTTCAGGTGGCACTTGAAACGCTTGGACCTGCATTCAGAGAGGCAAGCCGCAGTTAGAATCCCAGCCGAGACAGACCCAGGTCACCTTGGAAGCTGAAACAAAAACCCTTAACCAAGACGGCATGTCCAGAAGGAAGACCGGTCAAGGCCAGGGAGCTGGACAGTGAAGGTAAAGGGACACGGAAAAGCCTGGCCAGAAATGTCTGGTGGGCAGGGGGGAGGCGGAAAGGAGCTGCAGACTCCAACAGACCACATGGTCTTTAGATTAGTATTTTAAACTCGGTAACAATTGGCAGTAAAGGCCTATTAGAAGGTGTTCAATTTAAATTTTTCACACAGGAGCTTTGACTACACCCCCAAACTTGACAAACAAAGGTAAAACACAGAAGAAATCTCTTCAATCTGATTTAAATACACCATCCAAGATCGTCCACAAACTGTGTACTGTATGTGCTCAGGGCTGGGTGATGACAAGGAGGAGCTGTAACAGAATGCAGGAGCCACATGGCCGTCCTGTCAAATTAGAAATTTGAGCAGATTTCTGTGGTCTATTTTGATCAAGATTCTCAATGTCAAACAAACAGGTTTTTCGATAACCAACTTGTTTCATTTTCGTAAGCACAATAGCACAGTGTGCAACAGTTAGCGAAGAAGCAGGTGGTCCTCGTCGACGTGAAATGAAGGGAACAGAAGAAGAGAAGTAGCACTTCCTTTAAGACATGCAAAGCATCATCACAGACGGATATGGCTTAGATTTTCCCTCTGAGAGCTTATCTCCCGTGCAAAATAGGCAAGCCCCCCAACTCCCACCCCATTTTGCTCTGGTACAAATTTAACCTCTCTCCGGAGGAGGGAAAAGCTTAGGGTTCATATCTACAAACCAATGGCACTTACAAAAGCACAGATAAGTCCTTTAAAAGAACTGCTATCTAATTGGTACAGCCATGCAGAAAGCAATCTGGCAGCAGATTCAGAGCTTTGACCAAGCATTTCTACATTACGGGTTCTATGCTAAGGAACTAAGTCAAAATGCAGATAAACCCTTATGCATAAAGATGTTCACTGAAATGCTATTTATATTGGTGAAAAATTATAAACAATCTAAGTGTTCTACAATAATAGGAAAATAGTTAAGATGTGATACATCCAAACAGTGGCATGACAGGTAGACATCTAAAAATTATTTTTACTGAGAGTATATAAAAACGTGTAGAACTCCCCATACCATAATATTAAGTGACATATAAAAACATAAAATTATATATGTATAAAACTCATATCAATTACATCAATTACATACATTTATACAAACTATACATTCATAAAATAAAGGCCAGGAAGAAGAAGAGTAAAATGTTATCTGGTTGAATTTAGAATAATGGTATTGTGGATAATTTTAATTTTCCTCCTTATACTTCTATATACCCTTTAGACCACATTTTCTACAATAAAAAAAAATGTAACCTTGTTTCAATGGTTTAGAATAAATATGATTATTTTTTAAAAGAACTGTGTATGTTTTTTAAGGGACAGAGAGTCAGAGAGAGGGATAGACAGGGACAGACAGACAGGAACGGAGAGATGAGAAGCATCAATCATTAGTTTTCCGTTGCACATTGCAATACTTTCTCATATGTGCCTTGACCGTGGGCCTTCAGCAGACCAAGTAACCCCTTGCTCGAGCCAGTGACCTTGGGTCCAAGCTGGTAAACTTTTGCTCAAACCAGATGAGCCCGCGCTCAAGCTGGCAACCTTGGGGTCTCGAACCTGGGTCCTTCCACATCCCAGTCCAACGCTCTATCCACTGCGCCACCACTTGGTCAGGCAATAAATATTATTTTGAAAAGAAAATCATTTCCTTTCCCTTGTTCAAACCCTTGAAGACCTTTTTCCTCCTGCCTTTTTGAACTTCACTCCCTCACTCGTGAAAACTGACAATCCTGGCGAAGAGGAACAACACAAGACCTTGCCCTGTGGGAACCGCTCAGCTGTGTGCACAAGGTGCTGCTTCCACATGCTCCTGCTTGGAGAGCTGTGAACTGCAGACCGTGTCTTTTCCACTGCCACGCAGCAAAGCAAAACGGCAAGCGGGGGGGGGGGGAGAGAAGCCGACTTACCTCCATTAGACTTAAATGGATTCCTATGAGGTAGGGCATGGGAGCACTGTGAAGAGAAACAGAGACACACAGCTGCTTTAATGTCTGTTGCTTCCGACAGAAAATTACAGATGGCTCACTATTTGGAGAAAAACTGTTTTAATAAACGTATGCACAGTTACATTTCCTTTCACAACAAAAATCCTGACATGACATCTTGTTCCCAAGCCTAGAAACTTCAGAGGAATTTCAAAGTGCGGTGGCACTGGGAGCCGCACGGGTGGGAAGACAGATGCTGGCGTCAGCACGGAACTGGCAGTTTGGCAACTGCACAGCCTGCGCTGCCGTATCTTCAAAATGGGGCTTGGGCCCTGGCCGGGTGGGTCTGTGGACAAGGCATCACCCCGGAGTTAGGAGGTCATGGGTTTGATCCCAGGTCGGGCAATATGAAAAACTATCAATGGGTACACACATAAATGAGACAACTAATGAAACAATGAGTTGATGCTTCTCTCCCTCTCTACCTAACCCTTTCTCAAATCATTGGAAAAATTAAAAAAATAAATAAAATGAGACCTTGGAAGCAAACTGGTAGTTTGCTATCAGAATGAGAAAAAAAAAAGTACATTGAGTGATATACATCCTGGTATAAAGGGAATTATTATTGCTACACTTACAACAGAAAAAACAGTTAACAAGGTTTAAGGGAGAATAAAATAATCTTTTATTTGCAGTCTCCTTCTGCCATCAGGAGTCATGATCTGTCTACTCTGACTTGACAAAGCACATGGAGAGCCACCAGCAAGCACCTCGGCCCCAGCTGCACACACACCATCAGATGACACTACAATAGATAAAGCCCCTTCCAACTCCTTCATTCACAGGCAACGGGTTCCTAAGTTGCTGACTGAGCAGGAAATGAGAACGAAACTCCAACGGTCTGAAGATCTGGGCATAAGGGATCGACTTCCTTTGGTTCCAGGACTCTGTGTGCCCGTGTATACACACACATACACTATGATTTGTTTACTTACAAATGGTAAATGTGCTGGACATTGCATGAGAAAGTTCAAATTCATCTTCCCAATCCACACAACAACCATACAAGCAAGGTATTACCCCCATTTTTCAGAGGAGGAGATAGGTCCAGAGAGTTAAATCACTTATCTAATGCCACAGAACAAAGTCTACGGCAACCCTAGAACCTGGCTTCAAAGTTTCCTCCTCTGTGCCAGACAGACTTTGCAATACCAAACCTAAAATCCCCAGGCCCAGGAACCACATGACTCTTTTCTTGGGGGCAGAGTCAAGGAGCAGGGAGAAAGGGAGTGATCGCCAAGTTTTCTGCGTCTCTCCAGCATACGATACATCCTGTGAAAGGCACAAAAGGGTATTTTATGAGCCTCGGGGAAAGATAACTGGCTCAGATGGAGGTGACCGGTTCCTTTCCCCGACGCAGCTGGGGGAGAGGGAGCAGGCCCACAGGACTGGCTTTCGTGAAGACAGTGTTGGGGAAACAAGAAGGGGTAACAAATGAGAAAGGAGAGGTTTGCTTCCGATTTAATATTAAGGAGTTTAGGCTTTTATCCTGAAAGCAATGGATAGGCAATAAAGATTTTTTAAACATCAGATGAGCATTTTAAAATTACTCAAACATTTAAAAATAAGAAAGGGCACAATTCCTTCATTACCATTCAACAAATAAACTTCTTCAAGCAAAAATCCTTCCCCAGAATATAAAATGTCCTCCTTACTACAGATCTCAGCAGTGATATATCTTGGGAGCCTGTAAAACAGACTTGAATATTAGCTGCACAGTTTGGGAAACTATTCTTCTAGAAGACTTTTGTATTTGACAATAGCCAAAGAAAGAATTATAACACAACTGCAGTGAAAGTGGAGTTGTCTTTTTTTCTTTCTTCTTCTTCTCTTTTAAAAAAAGGTATCTGCTGTGCACATTCAGCTTCTCTTCGCCTCTAGGGGCAAGGAAATGCCCTACGATATTTTTTCCTCTTAAACTGTAAACCATTAGTTTAGCTGCCAGCTACACAAATGCTCAAACTTCCCAGTGTGCCTGGCTCTGCTGTCCAAGTTTTTTCCAGTGTACACTGAAATGAATGTGTTTCTAATTAAGTACCTTCAGGGAAACGACAGCTTCAATGTCAAAAATACAAAGTCTGAACCCTGGCAGGAAGTACTAAGACTACAAATGTCTCATCTAGTAGAACCTTGCCTGATGTCATGAAAGGAGGCAGGAAGAGTGTAGAATCCCAGAAAAATGGCCACTTATTAAGGTGTCCCAAAGCACAGCCTAACACATAGGAGGGAGCAAACCTCAAATCTGTAATGTTCAACCAAATCTTATCAACTTTTCCAACTCCTACATTCAATCATGCAATTGACCGATGACCCTGACTTTTAACTAGCATTTCGGAACTGAAATTCCAATAAATGAATTAACTAATGCACAGAAAAAGACATTCCAACAATTGTGGTAAAAAGGGTGGAAATAAATACCTATGGCAAAAGCCTCGGTATAATTCAACACAAACACAGGCTCTTATCTGAAAGAGAAATATTTTCTAGAATTTTAAATATGTATGTCTTAATGCCATGCCCTTTTGTCCTGCAATAAAAATCAATGCTATCCCGAAAGCGAGGAAGTGGAGTCTTCCAGAAATGACAGCAGATGCCAGAAGGAACAAAGGGGGACGCACTCCTCTGTGGCGCTAGCGAGGCCTTTTTGAAAGCTCAGTAACTGTCCAAAGAGTAATTATGGCCTATCCTAGAAATGTAGTTTCTTAGCCAAGTATTGTTAGGGCTGGAACAGCTCTGTATTTGGAAAATATTTAAAACACATTTATTCTGAAATCACAGCAGTTCTGTTTTTATATGAATGCAAATTTAGACAAATACCTTTTACATTGTTGTCATTTGCTTACAAAGCCTCAGATACTTCCCTGGATCTACCGTAGTTTTCTCTGTGCATACACTAATTACAAATTCTAAGGGGGAAGAAAGGGAAAAAAAAGAAACCCAGAATCTCCTTAACAACTTAATGTAGCAAATAGGTAACTGGTAATTCTAGATGTGGCCTGAAAACAATTTCTAGCCTCATACTACCACAATAGTCATTGTTGCTACTGGGTTGTTTTCTTTGGAAATCTATTTCCTATGGCTTTTTATTGTAAAGAGAATTTTCTCCTGGGGGGAAAAATCACTCACCTATGATCGTGTCATCTTAACACAACTACTTTTATTTTTGTCTTAGTCTCCTCCAATATTGGCCCACATTAACAAACATTTTTATCTTTGAAATCACAGACTGCATGTATTTTATTGTCTTCTCCTTGGCTACATTAACATTTCACATATTCTACTATAATCTCTGTGATTATTATCTTAAAAACTGTTATATCCCACAAAGTACCAATGTATACTGTAATTTATTGAACCCTATTTCTAGAATCGGACATTAGGTTGCTTCCATCGTTTCGCTATAAGTTACAAATAATAAAAACAAACAACTTCATGTGCATGAATTCTCAAACATGGAATAAATAAGTCAAAGGGGAGGACTATTTGTTACATCTTGGCAAAGTGTTTTCTAGAACAGCAGTTCTTATTGAGGTAGAAATCTCTCAGAACTGCTGCAGGGATTAGAGATAATCAATCTATAAAGCTCCTAGCACAGGAGCAGCACATGGTAGGCTCAGAAAGTGACCGTCATCATGTCCAAATGGGGTCTCTCGGAGCCCCTGCAATGGCTGGAACCTCTGGACCCATTCTCTTGTCGCCCAGAGAATGGCTCCTGTTCTTGCCCCAGTTCTGATGGACACCTGGCAAATCTTGGTGAGGATGGTTGAGACTCCATGATGAATGTGGGGTGCTAGACCTACATCCTCTCTACACATGGGTCTCTCCAAGAATACTCTCCTGTCACCTATCTACTACTGAATTCAGTAGGGTTATCACTTTCTTCAGAGAGCAACCCTTACTTTTTTTTTTTTTTTAAGAAAGAGAGAGAGACAAATAGACAGAAAGAGGGAAAGAGATGAGAAGCATCAACTCATAGTTGTGGCACTTTAGTTGTTCATTGATTGCTTCTCATATGCGCCTTGACCAGGGGGCTATAGCTGAGCCAGTGACCCCTTGCTCAAGCCAGCGACCTTGGGCTCAATCTAGCGGCCATGGGATCATGTCAACAATTCCACGCTTAAGCCGGTGACCCCATGCTCATGCTGGTGAGCCTGCACTCAAGCTGGATAAGCCCATGCTCAAGCAGACGACTCAGGGTTTCAAACTTGGGACCTCAGTATCCCAAGTCGATGCTCTATTCCCTGTGCCACCACTGGTCAGACAGGACAACCGTTACTCTTGATGTTATATCCTAACAAGAAGGCAAAAACTACTAAGTAAACTATGATTTGTTACTTTCTTATCATGTAGAATGACAAATTTTAAAAAGCACCCATCACTCTTGGGCATACATTAAAAGAAAAAGATAGCAAGATGAATTGGTTAAACTATTCCTAAAAAAAAAACATTCTTCACATTCAGAGTCTGACTCAGTTGAATCATATTTTCAATCAGAGTCTTCGATGTCCATGTTTTTCCAAGGGTATCTTAGTAACAAAACATAAAACTTCATCTACTAGGCCCTGGCCGGTTGGCTCAGTGGTAGAGCGTCGGCCTGGCGTGCGGGAGTCCCAGGTTCGATTCCCAGCCAGGGCACACAGGAGAAGCGCTCATCTGCTTCTCCATCCCTCCCCCTCTCCTTCCTCCCTGTCTCTTTCTTCCCCTCCTGCAGCCAAGGCTCCATTGGAGCAAAAGTTGACCCGGGCGCTAAGGATGGCTCTGTGGCCTCTGCCTCAGGCACTAGAATGGCTCTGGTTGGGACAGAGCGGCGCCCCAGATGAACAGAGCATCGCCCTCTGGTGGGCATGCCGGGTAGATCCCGGTCGGGCACATGCGGGAATCTGACTAGCTCCCCATTTCCAGCTTCAGAAAAATACAAAAAAAACCTACAAAAAAAACTCCCAAAAAACTTCATCTACTAGAAACTATCTTCCTTTATTAGGTCCCAGAAAGAACTTGTTTGTTGCCTTTCAAGAAAATATGAATGCAAATATCTGTTTCACTAATAGCAAACAAACACCATGGTTCTCTATTTGGTGCCTTTCAGCACTCACGGCAACTTTACATTTCAATGTAGACTGAGTGCAATTTTGCAGACACTTGACATGGCAATTAGACACAGCATGTGCCGAACCAACAACGCACATCATTAAATTAAAGTGGTGATAATATAACAGCTATGACCAAGTCCATGCATAGGCAGGCATGACAACTGCTCACAATTGCCCTATGGCTAACAGCGATTGTGGGATACCATACATCTCTGAATAGCATTATAGGGTTTATCTGTGCTAGGCCTTTGTTCTCTGGGAATTACTGCACTATCTGACTTCATCAATTCCATCCTGCAAGAGGAAAAGCTAGTCTTTCTGCCTTTGCCCCTGCAAAGGAAAGGGGCTCTGCTGCTGGTGTCAAGGCAGTGACATTTTAATGACCTTGACCTGAAAGGTGTGTTCAATTTGAACCCTCTTAGGGGAAGAGAAACTAGTATTTATTGAGCTGCTACAATCAAGCTCTCTTGGTGCATTACTTACCTGTATTTTGCAAGGCAACTCTGCAAGGTAGCACTATTTTCCACGTTTTCAGAATGGAAAACAGGCTCAGGAAGGTGGAACCTGCCCAAGATCACACAGCTAGTAAATAGTAGAACCCTATTCAAACTCAGGGTTGTTGGACTGAAAGCCCAGGCGGGCCCACGGTGCCCTGCAGCACACACTTAGTACTTCAGGCAAAGGAAAGGAGGGCGTGCTGGTATACCACGGGGCCATCACCCAATCCTCTTACGAACTTCAGGCCTGGGAGCAAGCCGCTTCTCTTCCAGGTAAGCCCTACAGCATGAGCTCCCTGCTAGCGATGACCAGGCATGCAGATGGACACTGAAGACTTACTCCCAGCCCTGTTGCCCCGATTCATTATTACTGCACTTTCACAATTTGTTTCCTTTCTTTCCCCCAGATAACTCAGGCCCTCTTAATTATGTTCCTGTAAGGTGAACAGTAACTAATTGGAAAAGAGTCAGGTGAAATAAAAAAACAGTGACTACTCAGAGACACAAAATACAGCTTACTGAGACAAGGAGGGAGGGTAACAGTGGGTAGAGGTGGGAGGCCTCAACCCCCAGGTTAGCAATACCTCTTCCCCCTCAGAAAGGGACAGGTTTAAAGCTGTCCATGGGTTTGGAAGGTCCACTGTTTCTCTTTCTTTTTTTCCCATGTAAACGCATAGTTCACATTACAATTTACAGATTACAGTACCCATCTTATTTCTGAGGCACACCAGCCCCTTAACCAAATACCCTGAGGGCCAAAGGGGATCCCACAAATCTTCCCTCAGTTCCATTTTTCAAGGAAAGGAAAACTGCAACAGGTCTTACTTGTTTGAGCTTTTCTTTTCTTTCTTCTTTCTTTTTCTTGAAAAGAAACAAAAGTGTAAACACAGCTTGTCCTAGAGTTTTCCATTCTGTTCTGAAATAACGAGGCCTGGCATTGTTAGAGAGGTTCAAGGACAAAAGAATGGGAGAGAAGAAGAACAAAGACCAGACAAGGCGTCTGGTTGGAGAACACAAACAATAGCTTTGGTCTTACTGAGAGTGACCAGATACGGTCTTCAGGCTAATGGAGGCCGGTGTGGCACCGAGAGCCAGAGGGGCAGCCGCCGCTTACTGTGTGTGCCAGCACCACACAAAGGGCTAGACTGGCATTTTCTCCCTGGGCCCTCACAACAAGAGTGTGAGGTGGTTTTACAACCACCAATTTACAGTCAAGGAAGCGAAGGCTGGGAAGCTGAACAACTTACTCAAGGCACACAGCTAGAAAATGGCAACGCTGAGAGCAGAACCCAAGTCCATTTCGCTAAGAGGAAGCTTCGTTGTTTCTCAGACCAGCAATTACACAGCTGGGAAGGAGGATCAGAAGGCGGTTAGGAGGTTTTCTCCGGCCTGCTCCCCGAGGGCCGGCAGCAGCTGTGCCAGTCCCAGCCCTGCACAATCTGCCCGACCAGCCTCTTACCACAGGCGCCTCTTGTTCCAAACCTGCCTTGGGCTCTCCGTGGGCTCGATCCCTGCCCCCTGAAGTCCACCAATGCTCAGAGCACCCAGTGGTTGCTAACACCTCTCTTTTTACAGGCTTTTGTCTGGGTTGTCCATGCGTCACGTGCAGATATGTGTGGTTGTTCTAGACTGTCAGTCACAACAGAATGAGCGGGTTCCTGTCTCCCAGAGTCTGCCTGCCCCCCCTGCCCCGGGGAAAGCACAGAGTGAAGACGTCAAGACTGTCTGTGGGCTGCTGTGCACTGAGCGCCCACCAGCACCAGGGCTGCACAGGGTCAGCCCCCGCAGCTCACTTAACCCACAAAAGGCCCAGCCTGTACCTTCCGTTTTATAGAAGAAGAAAGGGACTCTCGGAACATGCACACGGTCACAGGTAAGGGCGACTCCAGCCCAGACCCTCCTACTTCTAAGTCTCTTACACTGTCCTTGCTAAATACTAACTTCTCCTAACCACTGTGTTACAGTTAAGGGGAAAAAATGGTTATTTGATATCTACACCTGAAAAATAAAAGAGCAAGTGGACACTTCATAGACAGAAGAAAACTATCAATAATTGCCTTACTAGCTTCAATGAATTAACTGATACTCCTTTTTGTCCTTTTTGTTCTAAACAGGACTCAAGGCAGTTTATGAGTATGTTCAATACAGCAGTAAAGGTAGGTATGTAAATAGGGGCCAAGAAGAAATGCAAGCCGGGGTGAGGTTCTGCACACCTGCAGGGATGCCCACAGATCTGGGTCCAAGCACTCCAGCTGCCAAGCCAAAGAGGGAAACAGGATCATAATGTGACTCATGGTGTCCACTGGGAAAACAGTCACTCGGGTGCTTGCATTTTTAAAAAGCAATGGGGAGGGGAAACAGAAAATTAGTATCTTACGAAGTATTTATTATGAACTCAGGTGTATTCTATATATATGCTGGTCAGTCAGTCAACAAATATTACTATGTGTCAGGAACCACGTTGGGTTGAGGGCAGAGAAGTGGAAAACAAAGTTCTGGTCCCTGCGTGTTTGGAGTTTATGGTTAATAGCAGACATTAAACAAGCATAATACTGTAGTTGGCAGCTGCAGCAGGGACACTTACAGGATGCTGTGATAGCCTCATTTCATCTTAGCAGCAATCTTGAAAGCCTGATCTCCGTAATTTACAGGAGATCCTATGGTTCAAAGAGGTTAAGTGACTTGACAAAGGTCACAGCTGGTGAGAGGCAGAAAATATGGCTTGAAAAATAAAACGGGTGCAAATGCCATGAGTTAATCAAGGCTTTCTTCGGGGAAAAGGTATTTAACTTTCTGCCTAATTTTGAACTAGTTCTCCCTGATTTATGATCACTAGCAGAGGATGAGGACCCACGAGAGGACAGGAGCAATTCTATATCAGGAGAGGAGGCAGAGACTGCCTAGTTTTCATTTGGCAATTTTGAGGGCCAAACCACAGGGCTCACCATAGTGGAGGCGCTCAGTGTGTGTGGAGTTAGGCACTGGAGGTGGTTTGCTAATTTCAGACACGTGTATATTACGGAGCTGATGGGTGAAGGGAGAGACGGAGGACAATGCCCTTCTCAGTGTGGCCCTGTAGCTTCGTGGAGCAGTAACTCGGGGTTGGGAGAGATGCCTTCTAGAGCTCCAAGCCCCTGAGCTCAACCAAATGAACACTTGAGTTACAAAAATAATGCCTGGAAAAAAACCCTATAAGGTCAACATCAAAGCCTGAAGCAGTCCGCCCTTCTGTGCCTCCTTGGTCAACCGGAAGGAGACGGACTTGGAAAACATCAGGAAGGGCTCCATGACTAAGACCACTGCAGCAGGGCAGGTTAATCACAGAGGAAAGGTCAGGAGACGGGGCTCTCGACTGCCCCGGAGAGTTCAATGAGAACCATAACAGCTAGAGCCAGCTGTGAAGGCAAGGCTCTGCTCTCAGCCTCCAGCAGCCTGTGAGACCCTTGCAGAAATGCAGGAATGAACGAGGCACAAAAGAAATGAGGATAGAAAAAGAGAAAGCTCTATGGAAAAATAAATCAAGAAAGTAACAAAACAAAACATGTAAAAGTTGAAAATACAACTGGTTATGAGAAGAAAAGATTTTCTCTTTTTGCATTCCATTACTAAGATATGTCACAGGCCAAGACGCATAGCATCCAATTTCCTTCTTAGCTCCTCGTTCTTTCCAGCGTTTAAGGGGAAGACAACCCCACGGCTGGGAGGTTACTCCGAGCCTCGCACTGTGCTTGGGCTTCCTGTACGCTCCCTTGTGCCCAGGCCTGGGGGGCAGGGATACAGCACAAAAGCCCTGACACAGGGATCTTCCTCTACTGCAGCCGCTTCTGTGACAATGGTATGACACGGTCTGTGGATCCTGTTCTACTGGTCACCAGGAACATATCCAGAATGCCTACTTCAGAGACCACTACACTGTGCGTAAGAAGTTTCAGAGTTTTCTTAGTGGTGGGTTCAAGACAGGCTCTGAGACAGGGAAGAGTGAGGAATTACATACAGAATGCGTCACAAGAAATGGAAAAGCAGGCCCAGGCTTGGTCATGTAAGCAGAGACCAGAGCTGGCTCTGTCCCATGAGGCTAGTCAGAAATTGGGTTGGAGAAGCAGGTTGTTGTCCTGAACAACGCCAGGCAAGAGGAGGGCCTGGAAGGGTGGGGCCTGAGAGGGAGGGACCACAGGGCAGGCCCAGAGGCTCAGGTACAGATGCAGCAGCAGAGGAGGCAGAGGGCCATGGGATGCTGGGCTGCAGTCAAGGTGGTGAGTAACAACTACCTTCCCCTGAGCCAGGAAGGGCCATTCTCACGGCAGAGCGTGACTCAGCGTCCCTGTGGAAATACAGCTGCCAAGGCTGCAGGAGGACTGTCCCCTGTGCTCCCAGAGCCACCTCAGAGGGACCAGGCGAAGGGTCTGATGCCAACCATCTACACGGACTACTTGTTTTTATAGAACATTTGCTTTTTGCTCTACATACGTTTGGATGGTTAAAATTTTTATTTTAAATAATAAGGATGAATTACCTTACTAACAACAATAAAGAATATATTAAAAATCTGATGGGTCTGGAACTGGAGAGTGGTGATGGTTGTACAACCTTGTGAATATATTAAAAACCACTGCATGGTACACTTTTTAAAGGGTAAATTTTATGGAATATGAATTACATTTCCACTTAAAAACTGAATGGAGAACTTGAAAAGACAGTTTCCCCATAGAACCTATAGCATAGATAGGGGTTCCTATAGAATCTACAGCCCAGAAAATGCAAGGAGCCTAGTCTCTTCTCTCTCCTATTTTCCACCAGAAAGACAGTCTCCTCAGAAACTGCCCAAGGCTCCCTGCCCAGGCCCAGCCCGAGGCCCAGCCCAGGCCCAGGCCCAGCCCAGCCTGGCGGTGTCAGTTTGGGCCCTGCTGAAGAAAATGAAGGTGCCTCTCACCATGGGGCTCAGTAATCACCATCATCTGACAACTTCTTTTTGGCTGCCTGTTTGATGACGGGCTCTTTATGGAGAACTGTGCTTTTAGCTGTATTCTTGTAGATGAGGAAACTGAGGCACAGAGAGATTATGTGACTCACCCAAAGACATAGATTCAGTAGGACCAGAGCTGATATTTGGACCCAGAACTTCGACTTCCCCGCCTGAACTCTTTTCTGTTACTCAGCCTTTCTGTCCCAATCTCAGCATCAAGTGCAGCCAAATCCTACTGAGGAATTCACCTAGAAATCTACAACTTCCCTTTGTCCAACCAGCACACACTGTCTGTTCGCTTCCTAACCATTAAGCCCCCGGACACCTGATTTTCCTTCTGTCCGCCACCGAAATCTGGCTCCTCTCCTCTCCCACCTCTCTTGAGTGAGCCACTTGTTACAACGGTTCCACCCTGAGCCTGGACCTGTCTCCATCCCTTGTTGCTTTGTAGTTTTTTTAAAAAAATGTTTTCTCATTCCTGCCTGGACACCTGTGCTCTTTTGTGAAGGAGTGTTTTCTCAAATTCAGAGCCATCTGTACACTTCTACCTTCTCATGCCCAAAGCCAGGGACATAGTAGCTACTTGTAAATGCTGCGAAATGGAACTGACACAGAATTTTTTGCTTACTTGTTGGAATTCAATCTGAAACAAAACCTACACAGCCCACAGTTCAGTAGAGATAAGAGAATGTCAGCCATACCTGTCTACCTAATCTATTGCTGTCCTACCTCAGTGTTGTGAATTTCAACTGGATTTTGCAGGGTCACACACCACACATACATAGTAATACATTTTGAGTATAACTACATATGTAGTCATTAATAACAAAAATAGTACCTCCTGTTTGTGGAACCTGTTTTGTGTCGGTAGTAATGACTATTCATGGTTGACAGAAGGGAAAGTTGGGTCAGAGAGGTTCAATGACCTCAAGGCTGGTGAGGGGGAAGCCATAACCAAAGCCAGGTTCTCTTGTTTCCACCTCACCACACTTCACTGATTTCTACTCTGCCACCAAGGATATCAACAATCTCACTGACTTTAGCATCAATGTGTTACCTACACAAAATTTTACAGCATCAGTGAAGATAAAGATTAGAATAGAGCCACCTCTGATCATCCAGATGTCACTTCACAGCTGCATCTAGACTGATGCCCTATCACCCATATGGACTGGGCACCCTGAGATCAGGCCTATTCCAGACTGTTTGCTAAAACCCCCTAGATGGAATACATGATGTGGCAATGGGGGACTGGTTCAGAACTCAGCATGCATTACGAAGAATCTAGAACCAGTATCTCTCAAAGAGAAATGAAGTATTCCTACTCTGAGTGGGAGAATGGGCTTCCAGTCACCTGGAAATAAATGTCAGGAAATGCAATGCATTTTAAAAATCTAAATGTAAAATTCAAACTAAATGTGCACATCTAACTTTTCTGTGTAACCTCGCCCTCAGCAAGCTTCAGGAATTAGCTACTAACTTGGCTCTTGACCTGGCTGTTCTTTGGGGACACACATGAACCTGTCCTGATCTGATGTAGAAATATTTTATCACAAAGGTATGTGAACAAGTGTCCAAAACAACCCAAATATATAATTTAATTTAGGAACTGACTTGAGGTCTTCTGAATAAATAAGAGAAAAAAAAAAAGGAATTTACATGGGAAATACCATATGGCTTCTACTGGGATCTTTTATTAGCAACATTTAATTAGCATAGTGCCTGGTACATAGTAAGTGCTCTATAAATATTTGCTGAATGAATGAATAATTAATTAATGATAACATAAGCTTACAATTAGCAAGTCATCAAGAAGCCTACAAGAATAATTTTTCCATAAATCTTGGTGATGGGTGCAGATTCTTCTCCAGCACTTTGGAGTGTTAGTAAGAAAAACTTTATTATTAGATGGCCTTGGGTTGCAAGTGCGGCCTATATACCGTGTCTTAGCCTGCTGTGTGACAGAGGGTGAATTATTAAACCTCTCTGAGTGTCAATTTCCTAATCCATACAATAGAGCCAATAAAATTTGCCTTAAGGCTTGATTTTGAAGATTTTCAGTATGTTTATAAAGAGCTTGACACACATACTAGACTCAGTAGATGGTTGGTTCTTATAATGAGAGGGAACGTTGACTCTCAACAGCAAGTTTAATCCTCTTGTCCCAGAAACGGGAAAGCTCTGCCCACACTGGCCGAGGTCAGGGCTGCCATCAGCCAAGGTGGGGAGCATTCTCATTTTCACTTTCAAAGTCAAGAGAATGGCACAGATCTAAAGTAGAAAGGAACCAACAGCACATGTTTTTAAATATTCATAAGGGCTGGAAATGTCTTACTCCTTTCGTTTTCTCTGCCATCTGCTTTTGTTTCTTTTCTTTTCATTCTTATGCCACAGCTGCAAATGAAAACAACCATACAATAACTCGAGTTAAATAAAAAAAAAATCAAAATAAAAACAATCTGAGGGGTAAAAAGAGAAGATGAATTATAAAGTTTTTTTCCCTGAGCTCACAGACTACAGAAGCAAGAATAATGTTGGATGTGAGTTAAGCCCTTCTGGAAACCCGAATCCCTGGCCCATGTTTATAACTATAAGAGCAACCATCATTTACTAAGTGGCTCCTAGGTGCCACTTGAGGACCAATATCTCTAATGCCTAAAGCCACCGTTCAAAATAGGTCAATTAAATCCATTTTACAGAAAAAGAAATTGCAGATCAGAGGAGTAAAATAGATTTTTAATGGTTACACCGCCAATAAGAGCTGGAACTGAGCTGTGAGCTCAGGTCTGTCTCCATCTGCACTGGCGCTTTCTCTACCACCTTCTTCAAAAATGGGAAGGGGCATGAAAAAATTAAGTCAGGCAATATTTAGGGCAGATCATGTGTGCTAAACTGATTTATTCTGATAATTAAAATCTGTGATTATAGCTCTAACTAAAGTTAACTCAGATAATTGATAGTTTGTATTTGTGAATGTGTAATTATTGCAGGGTTTCCAACACCACACTTTTCCTTTATTCACTGCACCCCAGAGCTCTGTTCTCCCAGCTTCCGTTCTACCCAAGGCGGCATTACAGCTCTTGGGGTCTCTGAGCTCAAGGAACAGGACCTATGATACCAACTGCAGGGTCTGGGCTCAGCCCCATTTAACATGTCTTTGTCCAGAAGTCAATGAACACCTCACCTTCAAGTGCAATGTAAAAAGCTCTTACAGCCCACACTCCACTGTTGTCCTGAAAACTCCTAGCAGCATGTACCTGAAGGAAAACTGGCAGCAGCGGTCCTCATGTGTTAATTACACTTGCGAAGTCTATTATGCATAGAAAGGGCACCTGCTGGCAGTGAAAATGACTAGAATCTGCCCTTCCTGTGCAGTGAGTAAATTGAGAGTTCATTTCTACAGGAGATAATAGTTTTCAGATTCCATTTCGTGTATCCCCTGCATGGGGACGTACTTAACATTTAAATCATCTGCAGAAGAACAAACCTCCTTCAAATTTACATGTTTCGGGCTCCTAGCACTTTACTTAAAATGCTAGTTATCCCTGCTGGCTCTTACCAGCAAGGATTAAACTCAACTGTGGTGAAAGTCACGGAGCACAATAGAATCAAGTTATTAGCATTGACTCAAATTTCATGACATTTGTAGTTTCTGACCAAAGCAGTGGCGGCAGGCTGAAGGTGATCAAGTCAAGCCTTGAATGGAGGATCTGTTTCTTCTCTTGGGGTCTTTTATTTTATCATTCTTCCATCTTGTAGTTAATAAAGAGATACCAATCCCCACCAGCCTGTAATCATTCTTTTGTCAAATGTCAAAAAGTTCTTTCATGAAAACAAGAGACCAGGAAAGAAACACTATCACACAAATAGAAATTTCCAAGATGGAACCTAATCACAAAACTCACTCTGGCTCAGAAAAATACAAGCCTTAACTTTGATTTTTTTAGAGTGCTAGTTTGGGGGTGACAAGGGCTTAGCAGCCTCCTTGACAAGTCTTCCCTTCTAAATTAGACCTGGCGGGATCATTGCTCTTGGTTAGGCTGGTGACACAGGTCTGCCCCGTGCCCAGGTTAGGGAGGGAACTGAAAAGAGGATCTCAGGTCAGCTTCCATGGGAAAGACTGAGGCAGCTAATACGTCTGCTGAGCAAACAAGAAAGGAGGGTTGGGAGGTGAGGTGGCAGCTGGAGAGAACTGGCTAGAATAAACACTTTTTTTTTTGTATTTTTCTGAAGCTGGAAACGGGGAGAGACAGTCAGACAGACTCCCGCATGCGCCCGACCAGGATCCACCCGGCACGCCCACCAGGGGGCGACGATCTGCCCCCCAGGGGGCGATGCTCTGCCCACCAGGGGGCAATGCTCTGCCCCTCCGGGGCATCGCTCTGTTGCGACCAGAGCCACTCTAGCGCCTGGGGCAGAGGCCAAGGAGCCATCCCCAGTGCCCAGGCCATCTTTGCTCCAATGGAGCCTTGGCTGCGGGAGGGGAAGAGAGAGACAGAGAGGAAGGAGAGGGGGAGGGGTGGAGAAGCAGATGGGCGCCTCTCCTGTGTGCCCTGGCCGGGAATCGAACCCAGGACTTCTGCACGCCAGGCCGATGCTCTACCACTGAGCCAACTGGCCAGGGCTAAACACTATTTTTTTAAGTAAAACTTTTCAATTGTAAAAACTGTACTTTCTTTATTGAAATATCTGAAAATATAAAAAATAAAATAAAAAATTGCAGAATTCCCTGCCCTCCTCTCCATCATGAATCACTGCTAACATTCTGGTATATTTCCCTCCAGATTCTGCCCCTGTGTGGAAATGTGTACACACATATAAGTTTCATGTTATATAAACACATAATTGTTGTCTTTATAAAAAATGGAATCATACAGTACATAATATCTATATTGGGGCAAGTTCCTGAACCTCTTGGGGCCTTGCTTTACCGATCTGTGAAATCGAGCCAACACCACCAGCCTTACAGGGTTTATAGAAGAACTCAGAGATCGCAGATGCAATGGAGGCAGTCCCATGCCTGGGACAGAGAGGACACTCCACACTGGCAGCCACTGCAGCCCCCAGTGTTACTGACAGCATTTTCCTCTCCACAGTTCTGGGAATGTAAGCTGCTAGTTTTGAACTAGCTAACAATTTAAGCAGCTAAAACTTTCCAAATAACAGAAAGCTAAAATGGTACTACTACCAATCCCTGCACACAGGACCCCTGGGGGTTCCTATCTAAAGCACCATCAAGACACAAGGGGCGTCTCCTCCAGGGAGAAGCTTCGGGCTTCCCCTTAGACTAGAGCATGTCTGGGTGAGGTGTGTAGGGGATCCAAGTCTCCCTCTGTGCGGGAGGCCCCTGAGACGGTGTCTGTAAGGGAGGGGCCTGGGTCTGAGTGTGAGCATGGGGCCATGTGTCTGTGTGACTGTATGCCCCTGTGGGGGGGCTGTATGTAAGGGGGTGGGTGCCAAGATATGCGCCCTTTCTACCTCTTCTATAATGTATCTCCCTGCGCCTTCCGTGGTGTGCACTTTGTTCTTTTCTCTCCCCTCACCGCCCTGCCCCCTCCTTCCTCTGTGTCTGCCTCTGCCCGGCCCTCCATCTCGCATTCCGACAACACTACCAGAGAGCAAACACGGGCCTTTCCTCTGACGTGCATGGCAGGGAGATAACTAGAGCTGGTTCAGAAGCTCAAAAGGAGCAGCAACTCTAAGCAGAGGCACAGCCCCCTAATCTCCTAAGAGGTGGGAGAGAGGCATGGATAAAGAGAGCCAGCTTGATAAGATACATGGTGGAGAAATGAGCCGATTCACTGAGCACAGGTGCTGGAGTGGGTCGCAGGGTCCTACCTGGCCGCCCTGAGCTACATCTCGGCTGTGCCCGTGGCCTCCAGAACTGTGGCGAGCCGCCCATTCCAGCCAGGAGGACCGTGGGACATCTTTAAGCTCCCGTGGCGGTCTGGCTAGTCTGGCTAACATTTCAGTGGCAGGTTTGCAAAATGGGTTGGAGAACCCAGAAAAAATTATGACTGACCAGGACTCACTCATTTTGAACCAATAGTAAATATCCTGAATCATCTGTTCTTAAGCGACAGAACTGCAACCCCTCAAAACAGGTCCCCTTCTCCTGAAGTTGTCGATTTCTGGCAAGCAGTGCCTTGGGACTCAGCCCCTACACACCTCACCTGGACATGCTCTATGGCAGGGGTCCCC
Source organism: Saccopteryx bilineata (assembly GCF_036850765.1). Taxonomy (NCBI): domain Eukaryota; kingdom Metazoa; phylum Chordata; class Mammalia; order Chiroptera; family Emballonuridae; genus Saccopteryx; species Saccopteryx bilineata. Next base: position 11,568,064 of record NC_089491.1, on the reverse strand, counting down.
AAACTACGGCCCGCGGGCCGCATGCGGCCCCCTGAGGCCATTTATCCGGCCCCCGCCGCACTTCTGGAAGGGGCACCTCTTTCATTGGTGGTCAGTGAGAGGAACATAGTTCCCATTGAAATACTGGTCAGTTTGTTGATTTAAATTTACTTGTTCTTTATTTTAAATATTGTATTTATTTCAGTTTTGTCTTTTTACTTTAAAATAAGATATGTGCAGTGTGCATAGGGATTTGTTCATAGTTTTTTTTATAGTCCGGCCCTCCAACGGTCTGAGGCACAGTGAACTGGCCCCCTGTGAAAAAAGTTTGGGGATCCCTGCTCTATGGGGAGGCCCGAGGGTTTCCTGGGAGACACGCCGGTGTGTTGGTGCACAGTGCTCTCTTGCTTGTGCCGACTGGAGCTGTCTGGAGACAATGTCTTTAACCACATTACATGGAAGAAAGAAATGGCTCAGAAGGAAAATGGATCCAAATCGGTCTTTTTGGTAATCTATCTACTGAAGACAGACAGCGAAGATGACGATGCCTCGGCAGAAGAACTGCTGAGCAGCCATGGGAGCCAGCTTCTCCGCTTGGTGCCCTTTCGTCTCTGACACCATTTCACCTTGATATAATTATGTGAAGGACCACCTCATTTTGCAGATGAGGAAACAAAGCCTGAAGCCAAGTGAGTTAGTTGCCCAGGGCACTAGAGCTGACTCTAAAGCCTGCCCGCCCGCCTGCCTTCCACTAAAACACAGTTCACTGAACAGTGAACTTCCCATCAAGAACTTCAGAGGGTTCTGAAGCCTGCCTTGTGCGCCCAGACTGCAGCAGAGAGCAGTCTCAGGGAGCGGGCCAGGCAGGGCTGGAACTGGAAGACCTTGGGGAATCTCAATTGTTCTTCTCATCAGTTTCCAATTTGTCTTGGAAAAGAAAAATCACACAACGACTTGGTGCTTTGGTGTCCCCAAACTGAGAAATGGAAAAGTGCTATCTCCTCACTTGAACTCTTAAGAATGCCACGATGTATATAAAGCTGTTTGGAAACAAAAGGGCCAAGCAGTCATGGGGTGTAAAACTCATTTTTTTTTTTTTTTTTTTTTTGTATTATTTATTTATTTATTTATTTATTTTTCATTGACTTTATTAGGGTGACATGAGTTGAGATAATTGTACAGGTTTCAGGTGCCCAATTCTACAACACCTGTCTGTACAACATATCATGTTTTCACTCCCCTCCCCAAGTCATGTGTTTGTCCATCACCATTTATGCCCCCACACCCTCCTCCATCTCCCCCCCCAAGAATGTTCTAATTTTTTAGAAAGTGAAGCATAAAGTCAAAATAGTGTTTACCTCTAGATGGATGAATAGGGGTGAGATTGATTGGATAGTATTATCTAAAACCTCCTGGGATTTGGGAAATGTTCTATTTCTCTATTTGTTGACACTGGTGTATTCATATGCACCAACTCACTAAGCTGCACCCTTAATGTTTGTGTACCTCTCTGTATGTATGCCATACCACAGATTTCGAAAGGTTAGAAAAAAGAATATAAGCTCCATCAGGCGGAGTGTCAAGTATTTTGTTCATCACAGTGTCCCTATTACATAAAGAACTTAATTAGGTGCTCAGTAAATATTTGCTAAATGAGCGCAGGCATGAAACCTGGGTTTGCATTGTATTTAAATTGTATTTATTTCTATCCACATTTTGTTTATAGCTCTTGGTTAAGCAGGAGTATGTGAAGCAGAGCTGAGAAGTTAAGTAAGTACCTGTCTCAGGACAACCCAGCTAATCAAGGGATGAAAGCTTCTGGGGTCTGTGCTCTTAAAGCACCATTTTAATGCTTCCCACTCTTCTTCATGCAGAGACAGGTGAGAAATATGGGAATAGGGGTGTGGCCGGGGAAGAGAAAGACCATATTCTTGGTCTGTAAAACTCATTTTTGAAGTCAGTATTTTTCCTTTGGAGTTACCAAGTGTGTGCATCACAAGCGTCACAAGTGACAGACCCAATACGCCCTGTCAGTCCTGGAGGAGGAAGCGGGGGACAGCGTGGGCAGCGGCCTTACCAGCAGTAGTCCAGCAGGTGCGGCGGCAGGATGGGGATGTACACGTGCTGCCAGAACATGGGGTACAGCATGGCGGCCGACCCGTGGATGCAGGCGGTCAACTGCAAGAGAAGCAGACCTGCGGTTCAGAGCTAACAATCACAGTGAGGAGACACGGTCCTGTCGGAGTTCAGCAATAAACTAAATACACACTTCTCAACGTATTTAAAACAACTCAATCACCCTAACTCAAATTTAATAAGAGCCTACTTTAAAAAAATAATGAAAACAACAAATCTATTTTTTTCCTGATTATGAAGTTAATGCACAATGACAGTAGAAAATTTAGAAAATAGAAAAAAAAAGGATAAAAGAAAACAAAAGTCTTCATTCACCATCTGAAAATAATTTAACATTTTGGGGTATTAGATACATATGCACTTATATTTCCTTTTCTAATAAAATTAGGTTTATTGTAATACAGTGTTTATTTGCTCTATATACTTTTTTCATTTGCAAGTATGCTCTTTTTTCATTAACATTATTTGCTGGCATTTTCCCACATCTTTAAATATTCTTAGAAAACATATCTTTTAATGCCACTCAATAAATTTTCCATACTATATTTAACAATACTGCTACCATTAAGTGCTATAATCAAATCAGGTCAATTCTTTTTCTATCTGGTTCCTAGATAGAGGATTCAGAGACAAAGGTTATAAATATTTTAAGGCACTTACTTAGTATGATTATATAAACATAATATACACATGCACATAATACGTAGATGAAGGATAGAAAGCTCTTTCCATGCACTCGGCCACAACCACCGCGTCCCTCTGCCCCTCACCAGCGTGGGGAATCATTGTGGAGTGGGCAGCTTTACAATGTTTCTATCCTGATTTTATTTTTATTCTTCTGATTGTAACTGAGGCTGAACGTCTTGTCGTGTGTTTCTTGGCTATACTTCTTAGGTAAATGGTCTGTTCCTACTCTTCGGCCACTTTTTCTAATAAGCATTAGTAGTTTTCAACATTAATTTACAAGCAAACAGTAGCTATGCAAGGGACACTAATCCTTTGCAATGTTTTGAAAAAATACTTTATCTTTGTTGAATTATCTTCAAATATTTTGGGGCAAAGAGAGGGTTAAATAATTACATAGACAAATCTTTCCCTTCATGATGGTTTCCACTGTTTTTATACTAAGAAAGTTCCCCAAATCTTCCCCTGGCACTTAACTGTAATCCACCTGGAATGAATTTAGGGTTAAGGACTAAGATGAGAATTTATTTTTTCCACATAATCAGTTGCCCCCACACTGTTAACAGACTGAGCCTCCCTTTCCCATTTTTTCTGAAGAGCTAGATACATCATGCAATCAGTATTTGATATACAAGTAATTAAAATTTTAGGAAACAAAGATATTATAAAATAAAACTGCTACAAAATTTAATCCAGTGATAAAAAAAGGAAAGCCCCACCTTGGGAGACAGGGCTATGAAGTGACAAAGCCAACAGCACATGCTTCGTTCTGTCCCGTTTCTCTGGTTTCTGGGAAGCCTGTTCCCATGAGGACTTTGCCTCTTTTGGAAGCTGTTAGCCGGTCTTTGCTGACAGAAGGACATTTACGTGGTGAAAGAGTGACGTGCCAAGGCCCAGTTAAGAGAATCCCAGAGGTTAGTGTAACACGAACAGCTTTAAACTGGATATTCTGCTGATGTTTCACAGTTGTGAGGGCTGAGGATTAGATCCAGGGCCGCCCCTCCATCCCTTTTCCCTGCAGACCCTGTTCTTTAAATCAGGTACATGTTATGAACAGGAGCTGCTCCAGCCAGCTCTCTAGAGCTGTTCCCAGTGACACCGCCAAGACTTGTAAGTTTGATCTATCCCTCTCAGCCTATTTTAATACGTTTCCATATAAAGGAGGCTGTCTGTCATAACACGACTGATCTCTTCAGCTTTAGAAGAGATGAGAAATCTTCGCTGGGACTGAATGAATGAAAAGGAACCAAATCTACTCCAACTCCACCCTGAAGTCAGGCTGGGGGGTGACACTGGCCGTGGGCCCCAGCTCTTTCTGCCCATCCTTTAGCTGCCAAAGTACTCTTACTAAACTGCAGGTCCAGGCATGTGACATCCTCCTCAGAAACCTTTGGGGGTACACCTGGAGCAGCTATGTTCCACCTGTGGAGCAGCGTCTCCAACCACCATCTCTACTGCCTTCTCCAAGTTCATCCTTGGAGTAACATTCTTTCCCTCCCCTGGACTTGTGCCCATAGCAAACCCTTCCTCCCTCAGGTCTCCGTGCAAGTGCTGGCTTCCTTGTATGGCTCTTCTGGATACACACCCCATTATTAATGGGGCTATGACTGTCTTGTCCTCTCATTGGGAAGTACAGAAAGTCCCATTTTACTCCCCATGTTATCAATGGTACAGGATATATAGAAGTGCCAGCTAATGTAATGTTTCTTGACTAAATAAATAATCATTCTACTTAGAATATACTCACAATATAAAGGTAGTGGCTTGGCTTTTAATAGTATTGGAACAATATTTTCATAAGTCTCACAGAATGGGATATATGACTCAAATTCCAAAACAATGATAAGCTTAGACACAAAACATGACACTTCTTAGAAAACCAAGTCAATGGATTCATTCACCCATTCATTCAATAATATGCCTAACTCTGCAAATGCACAACACGTCAAATAAATAAAAGCACCTTAAAATCTATAAGGTGCCATATAGATGTAAGGTATCATAAATTCATTTGTAATTCTCTTTAAAAAAGTCATTCAACAGAATGTCCTTGGTCAAGACAGAACTTGATTACCTGCCTCTTTTTAGCTTAAATAGGTTTGAGTCTAAATCCTATTTCAACTGATAAAGTGGCAGAGATCTTATCTTTAATGTTCTTTTCATGTCCCCTTAACCTCAAACACACACACACACATGCACAAACACGCACACACACAAACCCAAGCTGAATGCCAAGATTTTAAAATTCCTTGTACCTCATAAAAAACAAACTTTTAAGGTGTTTGATCATTTTCACTGAGGGTTTTCTAAGGGCCAAGTCTCCACAGTTAGAGTAAAACACATTTACCCATTAGATTAAGAAAACAAACAAACAAAAAGGGAGTTGTTGGGCTTTTTTACTAAATACTAAATGGCGCAAATAATGTGCATCTTTACTTAGGAACAGTGGCTAAGTTGACCACAAGAAAAGTGTTATGAAGAGGGATGTGGTGGGGAACAAGAGGGGAGGTATTCGGGGGGACACTAGAGTCTATGTACACCTAATAAATTAAAATAAAAAAATTTTAACAAGTAGTATGATAGATCTATGCTTAATCAGAAATAACATATTATGTCCTATAAATTATCATTAGCCACTTACTTGAAAAATAACTCTAAAACTAACCCCATTAAATAAAAAATAAAGATCCTAAGGGCCTATGCTCATTTCTTAAGAATACAAAATTTAAAAGTGATGAAAGTATACAATTTGGATTGTAGTCAACAAAGGGGTATTGTGAATATTTAATTGAAGTGTAAGTTGAGGAAAACTATCCTATCAAAAATCTCACTCAGTGGGTGAATAGAAAGATAGTATGTGTAAAATTTGCCCAAAGTCATTAGTCACAATGAATATTCATCAGAAGCCAATTATCAATCCCATTTAATGACACCCCAAAAGATTTTGCCCTGAAGCAGCTGAATAGTCTAAGACTCCAGACAAAACTAGACAAATTATACAGCCAACAGCCAGTCTAGCCAGGACACAGATTGTAAAGTAAACCACTGGTGGGTTTTTGGACGCACTTTTAGCAAATTCTGTCCTCAATTAAAGATGCACAAGGTCACTTCTATCTTGGAGCTTACTATATGGCTTCATTAGTTTTCTCTGAGGCAAAGGGAGAGAAAGGAAGAAGGCAGTGGGGATAGGGCATGAATGAGGAGTGATCAATGATAGAGTTGAAAAAAATTGTACCTTTTCTCCCTTTTAGCTTAAGTTATTTCTCAGAGAGAATGCCCAGATTGTCACAATCTTAGATCCCAAGGGTAGCTCTAAAATTTAACATGGAATAAAAGACTCTCCCTCAAAAAAAAAGAATTCCAATGGTGGATGTGCCAGGTACTATGTTGGGGGCACAGAATCCTGCCAAGTATTATTTTAAAGGGGCATGGGTGTGTGTTTACATACATACACCCTCATCACCACATTTCACAGAGAAGGAAACAGTCTTAGAGGTGACATAACTTGCCCAAGGCCACATAGCTAGTGACAGAACTGGGCCTCACATCCAGGTCTGTCAGACTGTAAGGACCACTGTTTCCACAATGCATAAATTAACATAAAATATGTGTTGAGTACCTACTCTGTGCCCATCCACTGTGCTGAGGGTTCTGAACTGGATGAGGTACTGTCCCTGTCAGCACAGCCAAATTATGTAGAGATGCATTTGCCTTGCTGTGAGATGAACAGATATCTAGGGCAAAATACCAATTAGCAGAAAATAATCTTTTTTTATTTTTTTAAACAAGCACAGATCTGACAATTTCCTGGGGATTAGTTCCATTGAACTAAGGTGTTGCAGTGCCTTTAACTCATAGGCAATTCTAGACAATGAAGTAATGATTGTCAAAGTGAAAGGTTTACATCGAAACCTGGCACACCTATTGGAAAGTCTGGGTTTCTGGCTCGTTCTCTTTTACATACATACTTGCGTGGAGTTTCCAGTAATGCTCTTTTTCAATCTGAGCAAGTCACTTCTCCTGGGTCTCAAATTCCCCTCTGTGGAAAACAAGAGGCTGGACTACATGATCCCTTTGCCCCCTTCCAGCATTGACAACTTAGGGCCTAGAGAAATTATTGTCCTTTGATGCCAAATAGGCGCTTCCTCTGCTCCTGCCCACCACCAGCTATATATGACAGGGTGCATCGCAAAGCTGGTCTTGCTTTCTCATCTCTGCAGCTATAGAGCCCACCTGGAATTCATGTGCTCTCTGGAACTATCACCTCTCAGCAACCCATCTCTGTCCCCTGGCTGTGGAGGGCACAGCCTATCTCTGTGCTTGGTCCCTCACCCTCTGCGACTTCTGAGGTAGATGATCTTGGGAGACTAAAGATGTGAGCTTCTCAAGGACACAGCACACATTTGATTCCTCTCCGTATCTCTTACTATGCTTGACGCAGAGCAGGTGCTGAGTAAATGTTTGGGGAATGTTAGAATGCCTCCAGCTTAACAACATGAGGAATGGTAGGCAAGATTACCAGACACTTAACAAATTGCAATTGCTTAATAGATCACAACTAGAAGCTGTAAATTTCTAAAAGGTATTGAGACTCCAAGTTCTAAAAGCTCACAGGAGAACAATTTAGATGGTCACAGTCATTCACATCTTAGAATTCAGGATGTTAAAACACCAAACTGAGATTGCCTTCATCATTGAGTTAGAGGCATTGGGATTTCTCCTCTAAACCCTAACATCAGGAAATTGATAAAACAAACAGTATAGAAAGAATACCAGATTACTACCTTTAAAGATAGGTCATTTTTAAGTTCACTCATTTCCACTAAGAATCGGCCTTTGTAAAAACAGTTGTAGAAAATGTCTTGCAGAAGATAGTGTTTTCAGTTTGAGAATGAGATTATTTGATTGATCTATAAACTATCTTTGAAGTCATCAGGAAATAACTGTGTCACGATTAAACACTGTTGTGGGTTTTTTGTTTGTTTTTTACTTACTCTCAAATGTAAAATCCACCAGAAGATCAGCAACGAGTTTTAAGTAAAATCTACAGGGACTCTGAAAGTTATCTACTCAACTCTTGTACAGGTATTAGAAAAAACTTTATTACCAAAGGTTCAGCTATGTTCAGATTGTGTTTACTGCATTTAGTGAGGGTAGAGCTGGCTTGTAAGAAACTAAGATGCTTTGGCAAAAAGGCAACTTAAGCCTCAGAATAAAGACCGTCAGCTTGTCTAGACAGAAGCTGGACACGTGAGTGGAAAGAAGGGAAAGAGCAAAGAACGACTTGCTTTTCTTAGAAGGTGAAATGGAATGCTACCTTATTTTTATTTTTATTTTTGGTTGTGGGGAAAGGGCAGTCTTTCTTCAAGTAGTTTTTATTTATTTTTTTGAGTTGGGTGAAACTCATCCTAGCTCTTGCTTCTCCACTATCTGGAGAATGGTAAGAAAAAAGAGAAAAAAACCCATCCAAAACCCAACACACCCACATGGGGCCTAGTCAATTGCCTTCCACTAACAGCAAGATCAGCCAGTCAAGAGGAAGCCTTCTCTAGCAATCACTGGCCTACTCAATCACTTCCCCCCTCCCCCACTTTCAAAGTACCAACTAGCTAGAGTAATTAGAGTAAGTTATTAACCAGGAAAAGAAGCTTTTGTGCCAAGCTTTGACACTTCAAAACATCAAAGCAACTAACACTGCCAGAGAGAAACCTCAGCTACCATAGCAGAGGCAAAAACAACGAATAGAATCTACAGTGTCAACAAGCCCCTAGCGCCAGGAGCGAGGAAAGTGCAGACTTTTCTGTAACACAAATCGAAAAAGGCAAAGTTACACTGGGATTGCTGACACTTCATTTAAATGCAGGGGCAGCAAGGTTCTGCCCCTCCTCCATCCTGTGCCTGTAACAGACACTACAAACCATCCAGGGGTCGGGACACGGCCTGAGGGACCCTCTGAACACACAACCATTGTCAGTGGATCCAAGCAGGCACTCAAGAAGAAATCGACTTGCCACATCAAGTCTAGTCTAAGTGGATTTAAAAAAAAAAAATTCTAAAATCATAATTTGTCTGGCTAATTTACACTATTGCCTTAATAAATCATTTTTCAAAATTTTATTTAGAAAATTAAATTTAACTGGGTGACACTGATCAATAAAAGTACATTTTCTAAAAGAAAGAAAGCAAAACTGAGCAAGGGATCATGAGTATCTATCTGCCAGGTATCCACACACAGAGAAGAAATTATGGAACCTTCAGGTGGTAGGAGTTATTAGATTTGAAGGCATAGGGAAAAAAAAGAATACCCTCTGTAGAGTTTTGCCTGGCAAATCCAACCTTAGAAAGTGAGAGTAAGTTTAGAAAGATTAAAGCTACAATACAGCCTCCACCATGAGCACCTTGCTCAGCGCTTACTGTCTGCTCAGCACTGTATTAAAGTGCTTCACAGATAGCTAGCTGCCTCATTAGTCTTCGCAGTCCTGGAAGGTAGGAAGCATTATTGTCCCCAATTTACAGATGAAAGCTAAGGTTGCTAGATGGTAAGCACCTTGTGGAGGGTCACAGAGCTAGTGGCAGAGCTAGGATACGAACCTAGGGAGTCCTGTTCCAGTATCTGCTCCTAGCTCACAGGAGACTGCCTCTGTGCTATGACCTGTCTTCATCTGACAATTACTGAGTATCCACTACCTGCACATGCCATGCCCTCAAGCAATTTAAAATACACAGAGAAAGATCAAAATGCAAACAATCAACTTCAACACAAAAGCATTATGAAAGAGGTGTCACAATAGAGGTTCAAGTGTGTTGGCATATAAAGAAGCAATCATTAATTCTGCCTGGAGCAAGAATCAGGACTGCTTCTGAGAGAGAGAGAGAGAGAGAGAACACTATCAGAGCACAGAAAGGTGAAAAACAGAAGCTTTTAGTCCTCCTCCCTAGGAGGACAGTCAGGATGTAACGGTGGGTCAAGAGAACACAGCAGTTTCTAGTTTCTTAAGGCCCATCTAGCTATGTAGCAATTCCGTGGAGACCTGAACAAGAACTGACGATTTAGTCAATGACTATGGGACTAATGTGAGGTGGGTAGATATGGAAAGCCTCATCTGAGTTGCTATGTCTATTTTCTGTTGCTTGGATTCATTCACCATCCCCTTTCACCAGCTGTGCTAATTACATCTTCAGAACTCTTCCAGGATCTCCATTGTCTTCTTTGCTTCTGAAAGTCATATTGGGGTTTATTGCCCCTCAGGGGTGAGATTCAGAGTGAGCATTTACTGAATGACCAGTATGTACCCAGAAGAGGGCTATATGCTATCGTATCTATGACCGTTAAATCCATCCAGCAACACTAAGATGAGTATTCATACAATACCCATTTGTACAGAAGAACGCAGAGACTCAGAAGTCAAGTAAGTCACTCAAGGCCACATGGCTAAGAATAACAGGCAGGATTAAGTACAAAGGTAGGAACTGAACAAAAACATCCTGACTTGAAGTCTGGTACTCTCTGCTGCAGCCGTGCTGTCCTTTTTCTTGGGAAAAGATAACACCTGCAGGGCTGCCTGAATCATAGAGTTGGTGGACTACAAAGCCATTGAGATAGCAGAAGAGAAAAAAGTGAATTTTCAGAAGAAATACACAGACCCCCAACTGCAGGGCCTACCCTCATATCACACTGCCATGGCTCACCAAAGTGGCCAACCTTGCAGTCCGCAGAAACCAGAGGAAAAGTAAGTCCTTGTTCTTGCTGCTTTAGCACATAGTAGGTGCTCAAATTTCTTTAATAAAGTGCACAGAGACCCCTGCAAATGTGGGTGCCATTTATGGCTTTTTGGGTATATTAAGATGTCAGTGACTTGAATATTACCCATTAGTTTTTTGGGGTTTCTTTTTTTGGTACAGACTTGATTCATAAGTCATATAAAATATAAGTGATAAAGTCTATAATCTAAGAATATATAATTTACTTCACAAATTGACTATACTACTAAATAATAAAGAAGATTCTCACCCATGTTCTCAACACAATGGCTAAAAAGAAGCATCACCTCTCTAGTCTACTTACACCCATGTACCCAAAGTCACACTGCTGGGCTGCATCAGTAGCCAGCATTACTGAGAGCTTCGGTGGATTATACTTAGCTCTGGTCTGTTCGAGATTAGGCAATACCAAAAGCAAAGCTCTCCCAAAGGAAAATAAGGAAACAACGAATTTTTTAGTGTTGGTCTATATGCAAGGCTTCTAAACAAACTTAACCAGGCTCCGTTATGAGTCTTAAAATGAAAATGGGCCTAATGATGAAAAATAACAATAATGAAAGAATAAATATGGTTTTTGTCTTACAGAATTGTCTGTTCACTGTTTCTAAATCTGGCTGTGTATCAATCACTTGGGGAACCTTAAAATATAGACATTCTGTGGTTGGTTCTATGGTATACCTTCTGAACCAGAATGTCTGAAGGTGGTGTCCAAGTACCTGAATTTTTAACAAGTTCTGTGGGTGATTCGAATCAAACTAACCCATGGATTAGCATTTGAGAATCACCAGCAATCTGAATCCTGTATCTAAAATGCTCAATGCTTGTTGAAGCAATGGGAGAATATGGCTGGTTGAAATCACAACACATTTTAAAATATCACCAATGAAACTGTTTATACTCATCATATTATAGTCTTGAGAACATCTCAAGGTTCTCCATTCTATAGTTCAACACGAACAAGAGAAAACCAACTCACACTTAATTAAATGAAGAACATAGTTCAAAAGCAGTTAATTGTATTCACATTTAAAAACCAGAGAAAAACCACATAAATAAAGCATAGCAATCTTTCCTCCCACTTCCTGCCAATGGAAGTTCCATTCATTTATTTCTAACAGTTTTTAATATTCTCTGAGCCACAATAAAATTTTATGTGATGGAGATTAGAGAGGCTATGCTGTTTGGGAGTTTGGCTGCAGTCTGTATTTCATGCCACTTCATTACATTTTGTTAAGGATTTCCCTCCTCACCAAAAGGATTAGTTTTCTTCTCACTTTGAATACTCTTCTTAGGTTGTTAGTGTGAACTAGGTTAATCTCTCTCTTTTTTAACATATAAAAGATGAACAAACAAAATGTTCAACTTACTTTATTTTTTTAAAATAGAACACTATATTTAGTCTCAGAATTCTCTGTTTGGTAAGTTTCCAGTTACAAGGTCTTGGCTTCCCTTAAGCACAGTTTGAAACAAAATAATGCAGTTTGTTCCTACGGCTGAACATGCAGAGTGGAGTGTGCAGGCAAAGAGGCCCCGGCTCTGGGCCAGCGTTCAAATCTCTGTCAGCTGCCACTCTCATCCCCGCTTTGAGGGCTGCAGACAGGCAAACAGGATTCGTTATCTCTAGCCTGGAACTGCTAGGAAAGCTCCACACACATCATTCAGGTACCCAAACCATTCCACAGGCTGACATGGTCACTAACGGTTGGAGCTCCCCAAGAAAGAAGGAAAATGAAGCCAAACCTGAAAATGTCCCAAGTCTACAAACTGGCCCTTCCTCGGTCACAAGACCAGGTGGCGCTAAGACAGTGGATGCTGTTGGTGGGAGTGGGTGGGGCAGGAAGTTTGGGAAGGTCCCCATCCCTTCTCAACAACACTAGAGCATCTACTAAGGGCCGGACCTGAGGTTGCTGGTGGGGAGACAGAACTATTGCTCACCACCCTCCAGGACACCAATGTCCAGGCCCTGCCCAAGACCCGCATTCTCTGGGACTAATACTTTTTGGGAAGAAAGTGACAGGGAAAAGATGCCAGTTTAGTACTTCCACACACACCAAAGAGGGGTACTATGAGAAAAAGTATTAATTCCTTTCAGAGTTATGGATACCACACAAATACTTAGATCTTAACAATGTGTCTTCAGCTTTTATGACAATCCATACACAATGACCTGGTCCCCCAGGTGAGCACTTTGAAGGAGCTAAGATTCCTTTGTATGTGTAAATCTTAGATGTTTCTCTCTTATCTGAAGCCAAAGCCTCCCTTCCCCTGAAAGTGCATCATGATGACCTATTTGCACGTCCCATGCTCCCATCTAGGACATGACCTTGGGCAGGTTACTCCATCTCTCTGATATGCCATTCTGGAAAATGGGGATATTACTGGCCTTCCAGGACTGATGCTGGAATTACATATTATCTCTATAAAGGTCTTATATTAAGATAGCCCTGCTTGCTATCCATAAGAGTTACCAAAAAGCAATACAAATTAAACTCAGACGTGAAAATCGGGAAGAAAAATGGGGCCTTTGTGCTAGAAGAAATCACACTGAAGTATTCACATTACAGAACAAGATTTCATTACGCCTTCCCTATTTATCATTTATAAAGGAACACAATCAATATACATTAACTGAGCAAAGAAAACAAAAACTCACATTTTTCTTATACAGAATCACCGCATCATTATTGACCAAGAAAGCCAGAAATGAGTATTACCCAGCTCTGAACTCAGCATTGCTGGGTTTGTCTCTAGTGCAGTAGTGATTTTTCTAGAAGATGGCATTCCAGAGTGTTCAACAGCTTTTATCTTTCAGCTGCTTAAGGGGTTTGAGGAACATTAAGCCTCTGTCTTTTTTTTCCTTTTTCTTTTTATTGAATTTATTGGGGTGACACTGGTTAACAAAATTACACAGGTTTCAGGTGCCCCGTTCTACAACATATCAGCTGTACACGGTACTGTGTGTTCAGCACCCAAGTCAAGTCTCCTTCCATCACCATTTGTCCCCCTCTACCTCCTCCACCTCCCCCCTTCACCACACTGTTGTCTGTGTCCATGAGGTTTTCTCTTTTTTTTTTTTTGCTCAATCTGCCCCCTACCTCACTGAGCCCTCCTCCAGCCCCATCTTTAAAAAAAATAGTTTTTGAGAAAATCATGGTTTGTTAAGGTAATGCAGGCCACATCTCAATTCGTCAGGAGAGAATCCTCAGGAACCTCAGGCTGAAACAGCCTTTGTACTCTGCCTCTCCTCAAAAAAATAACGAGAAGACGCTAGTGAGGAAATAAAAGGCAACAATCACAAAACTTTAAATGCTGAAACTGGAGCGGTGCAAAGGTTTGGCTACAGTGGATGTCTGCTCGGCTGTCTTGTCCCTAGAGACGGCACCCACCCACCCAGGGTGCTGCTGACCCACAGGGGGTGTAAGGAGACCCTCTCCCTACAGAGATGTCTACCTCCAATAGAACTCAGTGAAGAAGCAACTGTGTAAAAAAGGTTTTTTAAAGTCAAAATAATATATGTTTATAACCTCTAAAAACAAAAAGTATGGAAGGCTTATACTATTGACCCTTATTAATTCATAATGATCACATATGATATCTCCTTATTTCTAAATAACTATTTTTTATTGATTGATTTTTAGAGATAGAGAGAGAAAGGAAAAGGGCGGAGAGGGGGAAGAGAAGTATTCATTTGTTGTTCCACTTAGTTGTATATTCATTGGGTGGTTCCCGTGTGTGCCCAACCTGGGGATCAAACCTGCAACCCTGTAATTTCAGGATGACACTCTTAACCAATTGAGCAGGATAGGGCCTAAATAACTATTTCTTGACTTTAAATTTTAAACATTAATATTTAGCATCTCATTATAGATGTTAGTAATATAAACATATACATACACTATATGCCAGATTCTGTTCTAAAAGCTTCATAAGTATTAACTCATTTTCATTTTATTTGACATGAGGTCATGGGTGACCCAAATAAGAGCTGTCCCAGTGGAGAAGTCTTATTTGTCAGGGAAGCTCTGTTTTGTCAAGTTTGGGCAATACTATCCCAGGTTAGCAAGCTCATAAGAATGCACCATTGAGACAAAAACATCATAATGCTGGAGAGAGGGGCTCAGTGCTGAAGGAATCCCCTTAAGACAGCACGGGCACTGTAGAGCTGCTCTCTCAGCATGGCGCTCCTTGGCCACCCACCTACTTGGCAATCCCTGCTACCCCACCACTCCCTGACCACCCCTTCTCTGCTTTCTTTACTGTAAGTACTACTATAAACATTATATATTTAATTTATCTTGTTTACTCAAGGTCTTCCCTACTGGAATGTAAGCTAAATAAGGACAGAGACTTTTGCTTATTTTGTGCTCTGTCATATCCCCTGTGTCTGCAACAGGGCCATGAAATCTATTTGTTGCCAGACGTCAGGCAGACAGCAGAGTGGTTGGCCCTGGAGAGGACCAACAGTCCATCCACAGTGGAGGAGGCAGTATGGAAGAAGAGACCCAGGGAGCTGACATGTGTGGCGTGGGCTCCTGCCCCTCTCCTCTGAGGGCTTCCATTAGACAAGTAGAGAAATTTCAGGTGAGAAATCCTTTTCCCTTAGAAGTTCAAAATACTGCTGGACTGTCTTCTGGTTTCTAAAGTTGTCACAGCAAAATTGTAAAATTTCATGATAGAAGGGCTTTAGTATCTTCTTTTTTAGCTTTTCAAAAATTCTGAAATCTATGTATATATAAAAGTATATATTTATCATATGTGCAACTTTTAAAGGAAAGAAACTTAAGGCTCCAAAATCCACCTAACTCAATGGGTGACAGATTACAGCATGCAGGTCAAGTCTGGCCTGACTCCTATTTCTGTAAATAAAGTTTTGCTGGAACATGAATCCACTAGTTTACTGATTACAACCTACAACGTCAGATTCCAGTAGTTGCAGCAAAAATGGCCTACAGAGTCATATTTACAACTGACCATTTAAAGAAAGGTTTCCTGATTCCTAACCTAGCTCAAGATAAAAAAAAAAACAATACTTTTGATGTGCTCTGTATGCCTCTTCCCAACCACACTCTTGTCCTTCTGAGGAAACTACCTGAAACTTGTGTTAATCATCTCTCCCCTGTGCCCTTGTAGTTTGTGTGTGTCCCACTCAGTTTTTCTTAATTGAACATTTTAAGCATGAAATCATACTGTATGTTCTCCTGCAGCTTGTTTTTTCTCTCAGAATTCTGCATTAGAGACCCAATTGTGTTGACCGTGCTCATTTTCATGGATACAGGATTCCACTGTATGACTATATCCAATTTATTAGTTCTCTGTTGATGGTCACGTGGGTTTGTTCCAGGTTTAAAACACAAAAACAAATGCTGCTGTGAACATGTTTGTACACGTATCTCGCTATGACCATGAGTATGCATAGGTATGTATGTGTACATGCACACACACACAGTTCCCCAGGAGGGGTCAAAAGCAGTCAAAAGATGTTCACTGCAATGTTATCTACTGAAGGATAAGCTACGAACAACTTAAATGGCCATCGAGAGAAGATTTTGTAAATGATGACACATTGAATTATAACAGAATATGATACAGACTCGTAAAGAAATGACAATGATGGAGACTTATGTGGAAGTATGCAAAGTGTTCATAACACATGATCAAATGAAAAACTACGACTGGTCGTGAAATGACAAGAATAAATGAAACGTGCATTGGCACAGTAAAGGAACATCAGTAATGAAATGACATGTTACTATCTGAGGGGACTGTGGCTGATTTCTTTTTCTAGAATTTTCTTTAATCTTTCCACTATATCCTTTAGTTGAAATAAAATAATTAAAAGCCCAACTCAAGACTGTCTACTCACAGTGCTGAGTTTGCTGCAGATGATGAGTATCCGGCGTTCGTAGAGCATGCTGGCGTACAGATGGAGCATGTTGTTTACATCCACGGCCACGAAGTATTCTGTCAGATTTCTCTAGGAAGAAGAAGAAGGGGAGGTTTGTGCCTCAGTTTGTTGGTTCTTATTACAAGCACCATCTAATAAAAGCATGAGAAACAAAATAATCAGCAAGTATCCTCTCCTCTTCTTCTGCCCTAGTCTCTCTACCTGGGGATCAAGTACGCATCCCATTCATGTATGAAGTCATGAAGTGCAGTGTTGGAAGAGACCCCTGAGATGAAGCAGACTGAGCAATTATACCTGTGTGGTAATTATGGCTTACAGCATGAGGTCATGCTTAGCCCTGCACGGCTTCTCATAGCTGTTCCTAAAGGTAAGCAGGACAGGAAGCCTGCAAACTTACAAATGAGGAAGCCAAGGCTCAGAGAGATATGCCAAGATCAAAAAGTCTAATAAGCCATGAAGACAGGGCTGCAGCTCAGATCTTCTGACCCCGGATCCTACAACTTTCCCAGTGCACTGTGCCACACGTCTAAGCAAAAGGACCCCAGAGCCAAGATGCTCCTGACCCAGGCCTGTTTCTGCCAACACGGCCCCACCCACCAGACCGCACGCTCCTCTCCCAGCATCCCTGCTAGCACCCCCACCCCACAGTTTACATCCTAAAATGACTTGGCTGGAACAAAAGCCATTTGAAAGATTTACAATTTCCAGGTATTTCGCTCAAAAATTTTAAAAAAGGACAAGGAGCAGCAAGTGTGACAAAGCAGTGTTTTAACTAGCTTTTGTCTGTAGCCAAGGCTTTGTCCCTTTAATTAGTACTATGGATTGGTATTCCTCAGATTTCAGAAGAAATGTAATGCGTTTCATTTCTGCAACCCTTTCTATACCCACCTGACTTTAATAATACACATGAATATGCTAATTTCTGCAATGTTACAGCTTTTCAATGCCACACAATATAATCCTCTGAAAATGAAGGGGGTGGGGAAGGAAGAAACACAACTGCCAGGGGTTGCAATTTATAATAATGGAAGATCTATAACCCATAAATTCAAGTAAACCAGGTGGACTTTATATGCAAAATAGCATAAAGTACTTTTCGACAATCTTATGTATGGGCTGGGAATAAAAACGGGCACTTATCTTACAATTTATTATTGTTTGATTGGAGTAGCAGGTTAATAACCATCGACCTTTATAAATGAAGAGTGAATTAATCGCTCCATACACTGACTCCCTGCCAAGTACCAGGCACTATACCAGGTACTGTGTATGTGTACTCTCACTCAACCTTCACAAAAACCCACTGAGGTGTTCTTCTTTCCAATATATAGAGCCAGTAAGTCTGGGAGAGGTCAGTGACTGGTAGAGTCAGGATCAGCCCATACACTTCCTCTTACATTGCACTGTCCCTCTTCAGTGCTTTAAACATCTATAATGCACAAGACTGTACATGTATTCTTTCACTTAATCTTGAAACCACTCCTTGAACAGGTATCATTACCTCTGTATACAGAAAAGAAAACAGAGGCACCGAGAAAGTGAAGTAATTTGACCAAGGTCAGACAGGAGGTGGATGAAGCATTATTCAGTCTTGGGTGAGTTTGTCTCTTAACTGGTGCTCTTCTTGTATACCACTAAATTAATAGGTAAAGTTGTATTCCGAAAAAGCATAGCATAGTAACAATGAAGGATCAAAGTATGTGTAAAGAAAGAGAAAAACTGTTTCTGTTAAAAATTACTGTTATTCTAGTTATTAAGTAATCCTTACATGCTGGGCAATAGGCACTTCACCTCTTGCTTCCCTAATCTTCTCAAAAAACCCTGAGAAGGGCATTATCATCATCTATGTTTTATAGATAATGGGAAAAGTGAGGCATGGGTCTTCCAACAGTCACCCAGCTAGAAAGGGCCAAGTTTCAAAATCAGGCCTCCTGAATCTAAAACTCGTGCTCTAACTATCCACCGATATGCCTCTTAGCAAACTTGAACAGCAAAACAAAAAAGAAGGGCAGTCTGAATCCGTCAACAAGCTTATCCTTTGCCCAGTGGACTGAGGAGTGCTGAGCTAACAGTGTCAGGCTGGGGTTTGTTCTGAAGACTGTGACATGGCAGAGCTATTCTCGCAAACAAAAATACAAGGCCCTCCGCTGAGCACTTCAGTGAAATGCTTAACTGCTGATGAATTACATGAATTTTTCTTTTAGGAGAGGATGGAAGTAAAAAGAAAATAGAAATGAGGAGCTTAAAGAAGGCCAGAAAGCCCATTAGCACTTTTGACAGATCCAAAGATAACTCTGAAGCCACCAAAACGTGGCCTCAAGAGTCTGCCAAGAAGCTTCACGCTGGGTAGAAATATGTTACACAGCTTGCCATCCAAATAAGGAGACACAGCGTCAGAGACAAATCCTGCGCCTTATTTTGGTGGGAGAAGAAAAAAATCACAAGGATACTTTTGAGGATGGGGAAGGGGACATCTCTGAAATAAAAACACCCCTCGGTCGAGGCATAACCCCCAGGCCCAGTCACCATGTTCTGAAAGATTCAAGTGCTTGTTCCAAACTACACAGAACATAACTACACAGGTATGTTAAAAATATGTAACATTTAGCCAAATTCTCTCTAAACTGTCATGTACTTTTTTTGGTATTTCTCATCCCATCTGTGCTGATTACCAAGATATTTGTGTTTAAACAGAAGCTGTCTTTCTTATCTGCTTCCTCCCCTGCCTCTTGCCTTCTGGGATGCCACTGCCCAGACGGGTGGGAGTGGGCACGAGGGGCGACAGCCCTGGGGACCTTGCTCGGCCATGGGAGCACCTGGGGAGCAGCGTGGGCCTTGGAAGCAGTTATGGAGGGGCACTTGCAGTTCCCACCCAGACTCATCTCAGAAAAAAAACCCTTGGAGAGAGGGGACTCCTTCCCTACGTCTTGAAGCATCCAGCGGTTTAAGCCACACCAATCCGCAACTTCTTAGACCTGCCCTACCTTTCCACACACCCCGGCCTTCACTTCTGCTGTTTCCTCTGCCTAGAATGCTCTTCTCTACCTTGAGGACATCCACTAACTTTTCAAGACCCAGTGGAAATGTCACCTCCTCCTGGAAGGCTTCCTCGGCTCCTCATTTGTCAGGGTGTCCTTTGTGCTTGCATGGCAATTCTCTATCTTACAATCGCTCAGTCACAAGTGTGTTTCTGTCACTAGACTGAGGCCCCTTTGGGTAAAATGACGTATGCCATCCTCTAGTGGCTTGATGAAGGAAGGACTCAGTGAGTGGACAAGGCACCTGCCTGAAGACGACTGCCCCATCGTGCCGGGTATGAGCGTGTGGTCAGGAGAAACACACCCGCCTGGAAGAGGGATAGGTGCCATGTGAGGAGGAACAGAGCACCTGACTTCAGAAACCCTGGGTCTGAGTCAGATAAAGTGATCAACTACTTAGTAATGGGGAAGGGCCCACAGAAAAAGAATGGACAGTGGCCACTCACTGGTCAGATAAGATGGCTGGGAAGTGGAGGGTGGCGTGGGGGTTAAAGGTGTCTGTGGCTACATTTGTTACAACTGTAAGGAACTAGGTAGTTTGTTCATTGGTAACCAGGGTGGGGAGAGACTGCACCCAGAGCAGGTGTTCAGCTCACAGCCAGGCCGACTGTATTTCTCCATGAGGAAGATCCAACTGTAGGAAACAAGGAATAACAAGAGAAGGCTTCCACGGCAAGTTGTCCCAGGTCGAGACTGCAGCCAGAACAGACAGCGAGGTTCCATTTATAAAGAAAACAAGGTGTGCCACTCTCCTAGTACTTGGCTTCAGGGAAACTGCTTCAACCTCCCACTCCTGTCTCTATAATCAGCCAACCAACAAACCTTTCTTTAACTCTCACTGTGTGTTCAGTACCATGCTGGGAGCGGGGCTGAGCAGAGATGAACTAAATAGGATCCCACCTTCCAGGAGCTTGGTCTGGGGATGAGAGTGGCATGAGACCCCAGAAACCCAGAGTACAAGTACCGTGGTCCAGGCTGCACACGGTCCAGGGCTGGCTAAGAAGGGCAAAGTCGGCTCCGCTGGGTGGATGTGGGGCAAAGGCTGGGGAGGACTTGTCAGAGAAGATATTCGGTCCGGGCCTCCCAACTGGAGTTCACTCAGTGGACAGGGGAGAAGCCCATTCCAGGCAGAGGCAAAGGCAGGGAGGAGAGTGCGGGGAAGGGGCTGTGTGGGGACACAGGAGCTGAGCCCGCATCCTGTGGGAGCTGCTGAAGGATCATAATACAATCACACCTGTTTCCGAAGTCTTCCTATGGGTCCTGTGGAGGATTCACAGGAGAGGGCACAGGCAGGGCAATCAATCAGTTAATAGCAACTGGCATGTTCCGGGAAAGAATGAATACAACAAACCACTATTCAGATAAGCTTTGGGTATGGATGTGACAGATTTCTGTAAAGAGGAATCGTGAGACTTGACAATGAACTAGAGTTGGGAAGTGGGGTGGGGAAGAGTCTGGCTTCCAGGTACTGTGCACGGCACCTGTCCACTTGCCCGGACAGTGTTTAAAGGGCAAGTATACTTATTTATAGAAGGATCAATCCTCCTTCTAAAGAGCCAGCATGGTGCTAGCCTAGTGTCCTGGATTATAACGCCATCATGGCTAAACCTAAAGAACCACGCCCTCTATTCCCTGACAATTACTTCCCTGTGTGCCTGCCCTGCTAGGAAAGAAAAACCTTGCTTAGAGGGACTATATTTCTCAGCGCCCATGCTCAAAAGAGCTCAGTTTTCTCAGTGCCGGTACCTTTTTAGGCTTAAGGACATTCCTTTACTATTCATGGAATTTAAGCATTATTTCATTTACACATACCATTATGTCCTTCTGAGCAGTTTTCTATCTGCCTAGTATTTACTATGGCCCATTCTGTACGGTTGGCTGGCAGGGATATGAAGCTGAGCACCACCCCGGCTGAGAAGGGCTCCGTTCTGAGGAAGGTCTCTGCTTAACGGACACAGCAGCCTGGAAGGTGAGTTTCACAAGGGGCACATGCAGCACAGGCTCCTTAGTTCTCTTAGCTTCCATTTCTCATCGCTACAAAGAAAAGGCAACGAAGGTCCCTTCCCCTCTAGCCCTCTGTGCCTCTAAATTCAGACAAAGAGGAAGAAAAGGCACCTGACACAAGCCCATTTCCCCCAGGAGAAGCCGGTAATGGCTGCCTGCTTCTAACCGTCCCTGCTGGCTCCTGCGGTGACCCAGGTGGCTGGGGACTTCAGGCTCACTGTGATCCACACCCGGGGTTAAGAAGCAGGTGGAGGTGGGGGTGGTGATGGGGAGGCGGAATGGGCCGGTACAGTGGGGCTTAGAGAGAAAGCGTCTTAGGTTCAGTACCGTAGGGAAATGAGATAATCCCCAAACCAAAGAACCGACTCTAAGCTGGGGACTCCTTGGAGCCTTTGGAACAGATGCTAGTCCGCCCCACGGTCTGTCATTTTTTAGTCTTTGTGACTTTCAGCTTCATACACAGTCTAGATGATAAAGACTTACTGTACTCTGTCTGGACGAGGCTGCTAAGGCAAGGAACGTGGTTTTGACAAGGGGTCTTATTTCCTGAAAGAACTCCTGCTCAGATTATTTTACCATAATGCAAACCTTTAAAACCCTCAATTGACTTTTTTTTAAAAGAAGAATTAGGTTCCCTTAGTTGTATGGGATTCTTAAAAGGGAATTATACATTTGGATTTGAAAATAATCTGTCTGAGAAAGAATCCCACACACTCACATGAGCCATCAAGTTAGACAAGTGTATTATAGGAAAGAAAGCAGAGTTTAGCCCAAGGTCAACTTTTATCCCTTTGAGTAAATGGAAGAACCATTAGAATAAACAATTACCTGATAACTCTTAAGAGCAACAATGGAATTCTCTATAATCTCAGTACTTGATAATAGCTCTTCTCTGACCACCCCAACTTTATTTTTGAAAGGCACAATGAGTTCATAAATCTTTTCTGTATCACGGTGCATCTTTTGGCAAAGTAGGGCCTGGGCAGTGTTACATGTAACTGTCCGTTCTAAATGCTTTCCCCGCATCACTAACCACTTGGTATGACATGGGCCAGATAATTAGGACAGGTTTGTTTAATATCCCAAATGAATGTCTATATGCCTACCCATTAATCAAAAGTGCATTTCAAAACTGCCACTTAACCCGTTCTACCGCCAGTTTACAATTTAATTATTACTACATATTTGTTTATGCTGTGACTTTCTATTTTTTAATGCAGGTCGACTGTTTAAAATGTATAAAGATTTATGCTTATTTAGTTATTGCCCATATAAAATTCACTCCTACATCTTTTATCTTGATAGAGAAAACCCTGATGAGCAAGTACACCGTGATAGGGTTTTCAGTAAAAAAACATATTTTTACAAAGAAATTGAAGAAATAATGAGAATTAACTTCCACAGAACCTAAAAGTAGAAAAAAAATTAATTCTCTGCATTTGCTTTTTATCAATGTCTTGCAGACACAACGGCCCAAAAGCCACGTGGAAGAAACTATTATCTTCCCTTCTCCTGAGGGTGGCTGCATCGCTCATTCATTCGTCCCATAAATATAGACTAAGCATCTACTGTGTTCTAGGTACAGCGCTAATCACAGAGGCAGTGGTAAAATACTGGTCCTCAGGAGGGAGAGATGATATTGAACAAATATTCACATACTTAACTCCACTTATGGCCAATGGTTTCTTAGAAGGGCACAGGGAGCCACGGAGCTGGAGGCCCAGGACACAGTGGAATCTCAGTGCTGGGATCAGACTGACTGTGAGTCCTGGGTTTAGCATCTACTGGCTGGTGACTAGAGGCAACTAACTTCACGTCCCTGGGCTTCATTTCTTCTTCAAAGCTTTTCAGGGATAACAAGCACACTGTGAGGCTGCTGTGAGGATCTCATGACATACCGAACAGTGCCTGATCTGATCCACAGTGGGTGTATGCTCCTCTCTCTTCCCTACATTAACCTTTGTCTGAAGCTGTCCAGGAGAATTTGATTAGCCAAAGATAGACTTGAGTTCCACATCCCAAAGTTCTTTTACTCTTTCCTTTGCTTAATCACTAAAGTTCATTGTGTCCCTTAGAGGAGATAATCAATAAATAAATGTTTACAGACACCTCCCTTATTCCAGGCACTGAAGTCCTGGACTCCATTCCCTACACCACCTCCAGCTTCAGAAATTCTGGTATCAGTGGTGCCTGCTAAGGTGCCACGTTTGTGGCCAAATACACACTCCATGAAAGGAAAAGCACTGGTCTTCTCAACCAGGAATGTCAGCAAAAGCCTAGAGAACGCAAGTTATAAGCCACCACTGAGACCTCAAGAATTCTAGGAAAACCAAGGAAAGAGGGAAAGAAAAGCAGCATCAGGGGCATCCTATCTGTTGCACGGACATTGAACTTGGACCTTGCCATTTAATACTTCATTTGTTCCTCCCACTTTTCTTTATTAGATAAGAACAGCTAGGCTCAGAGAATAGAAGCAAGTAGCCCAAGGTCCCCGAGTGGTGAGCCCAGTGTCTGGATGCCTCCAAAACTCATGTTCTTTCCTCTACAGCACGCCGTATTGTATTAACAACCCTAGGGTTATTGCTTGTTTCAATTTGCAATGCAGCAATTTAGTCATTTTAAATTAATCCTTGAAAAATCACCAAGAGATTAAAATGCAAATTTCAACATGGCTAGAGCTCAGTAGTATTCTATGTCAAAAATCACACAAATTGGTCCTACACAAGTTCAGGTTCCCCTTAGAGAAAAAGCTTGCCTGCTTCATTTCATAGTTGAGCTATGAAAAATCATTTCTTTTCCTCTTTCCTCATGAGTATCAAAAGTTAACTGCAGGGTGGCAGGCTGTGTGGGTGGGTGGGTATAATGTAAACAAAATGCTTCGGTTCCTTATAAGCCTGTCACTACACCCCACTCAGGAGCAGGACCTGGGCTAGAAAGCCCGTGTCTGTGAGCTCTGTGTCTCTATACATAGAATGGGATCACATAGACCTCTTACTGAGAAGCTGGAAGGATTTAAATGGAACCACATGGCCCTGGCCAGTTGGCTCAGTGGTAGAGCTTAGGCCCAGCATGTGGAAGTCCCGGGTTCGATTCCCGGTCAGGGAACACAGGAGAGGCGCTCATCTGCTTCTCCACCCTTCCCTTTCTCCTTCCTCTCTGTCTCTCTCTTCCCCTTCCACAGCCGAGGCTCCACTGGAGCAAAGATGGCCTGGGCGCTGAGGACAGCTCCATGGCCTCCACCTCAGGCGCTAGAATGGCTCCAGACAGAGCAATGCCCCAGATGGGCAGAGCATCGTCTCCTGGTAGGCATGCCGGGTGGATCCTGGTCAGGTGCATGCGGGAGTCTGCCTCTCTGCCTCCCTGCTTCTCACTTTGGAAAAGTACAATAAAACCAAAAATTAAATGGAACCATGTATGGTAAAAGTCTGGCAGATTATTTTATTATTCCTGCTTCGACACAAACAAGGTCAGCCTTTTACCATTGGCAAAGAAGGAATTAGTGGACATTAGGTCATACACAGGGAATTGGTTCATCAGTGGCAAAACCTTCAAAGATAATGCAGATTTTCTTAAATTGTGGAGGTAGAGGAGGTGGCATACAGAATAGACAGTATTTAGAAGTGGGGCTACGAAAAAGACAGGTGTTTTTCTCTAAACCATTTCTAATCTCAGTAGTTGTGATTTTGAAAATTAAGAAGTTATCATCCTGATCAGGCAGTGGCACAGTGGATAGAGCGTCGGTCTGGGATGCGAGAACCCAGGTTCGAGACCCTGAGATCGCCGGCTTGAGCACGGCTCATCTGGTTTGAGCAAAGCTCAACAACTTGAGCCCAAGGTCGCTGGCTTGAGCAAGGGGTCACTCGGTCTGCTGTAGCCCCCCAGCCAAGGTACATATGAGAAAGCAATCAATGAACAACTAAGGTGCCACAATGAAGACTTGATGCTTCTCATCTCTCTCCCTTCCTGTCCATCTGTCCCTATTTGTCCCTCTCTCTGTCTCTGTTACGCACACAAAAAAAAGAAGTTATCAGTATTTTCAGGTACCTTAAATTTTCTCCACCCTTAAAAGAAATTTAAAAGGAAAACCTAACCTCGGCAATAATTGTTACTGTAACATTATTTATAACAACAAAACATGAAAAAGAATATAAATGTTAGTAGGGGAAGCAGAGTTAAAACACTGTGGAGATTTTCAGTAAGATATGATAGATAGTGGTCTTTTTTTCTCTCCTGATACCATGTGCCCTTCACCTTTCTCCCCGAAAAGTTACAGTAAAAGAATTTTAAAAGATATAACCCTTCCTCCCAAACTGGAAAAAAGACAGTAATGGAAGAAAGATGTCAAGTTTTGGGAAGCCAGAAAGCAGATGTTATTGAAGAAATGGTTCTCAACTTGGGTCATTTGCCCCCAGGGGACATTTGGCAATGTCTGGAGACATTCTTAGTTGTCACAGCTGGGTATGTGATCTCATCATATAGTGGGTAGAGCCCAGAGTGCTGCTAAATATCCCACAAATGCAAGGACAGTCCTATACAACAAAATATTATCTGACCCAAGCTGTCAAGAGTGCCAACCGAGGCTGAAAAACTAAAGAAGACTGACTAGGAGGCCCAGAAAAGACTGGCAGATAAGGCTGGGGCCAGGGAACAGACCAGTTATCAAGGCCAACGCACATGAAGGAACTCCAGAAACGTTCAGGAGTTGAGGCACCAGGACCTCTGACGGTTAGGGGAAGGATGCCAATAAAATTAAGAGTAATCCCAAGATTCTCCTTTCCCAGCTTACTCAGTTAGTCAACTGGCCTTCCAGTACCCCTCTGGAAGAATAAATATTTACTTTCTAGGGAAACTAAACCAGGAAGCCTTGGAGGACAGCAGGCATAGCTGAAAACAGGGGGAAAAGCATTAAGTAAAAAATGAGGGGGGTGTTAAATAAAATTACTCATGAGAAATGTTGATACACCACACCCCACCATCTCCACTCAGCTTCCAGAACACTGGTAAGTAAGCTTATGCTCCCCAGCAAGAGAAAACTGACTAGTCCAAAAGAAAAAATATACTGAAATTGATATTTAAGAATCTTCTGCCCCCAAAACCCTAAGTAGCCAGTCCTCTGATCTATTATCTACAATAACAACTTCATTAATTAAACTTGATTAACTGACATTTATAATTTGCCTGCTGTATAGAAAGCACTTAAAATAATTTCCTTTATGTGAATCTGTAGTAGTTATGTAGAAACATTTGCACAATGATATGAATACATTTACACCAATGAAATATGCCGTCAAGGATGGTTAAAATGGTAAATTTATGTTATATATATATTTTGACACAATTTTTAAAAAGTCATCAATTGCCTAAGTGGTGTTGATTATGTGTTTAAATCTACATAGAAATATTTATAATCCGAGTGAAACATTTGAGAATACGCCGTCAGGCTAGGCTTGCTGTGCCATCCAGCCTGTCAGAGTGCAAACGTAACCTCCGCTCCCGCAGATGCAGTTCACTGCTCCTATGGCTTTCAGGAGTGGGGTAAGTGTTTCCACACATACCCACAAATACTTGATTTTACTTTCTTAGAAGTGAATATAGAAATAGAAGTATAACTCTGTTTGAGTAAATATACCCTAATAAAGAAATCTTTATATGGAAACATTTTATTTACAACAGCAAAAACTAAAAACCACCTAAATGCACAACAGTGAGGAAAGAGCAAAGTAAACTACATAGCAAATGGAATATGATACAGCCAACAAAAGTGATTCTGTGAATGCAATGGAAAAATGCATATATAACAGGTGATTTTTACTATGTAAAACTACATTCCTAAAAGACTAGAATGTGACATCAACATGTAAACAGCAATTGCCTTTGAGAAATACAAATAATAATCCCTCCTCTATATTGCCGGTACTTTTCAAATATTCTCTACATGTTTTTGCCTTTATAAGGCATTATCTTATAATGGGAAACATATGTCCTTTTATTTTTTTAAAAAAAATAAGTTAAAAAACAAAGAGAATAAAAATTTAATTTTTTTCTCCCAAGTACTCACATTCTCAGGTATGCTGGGAAGCTCTCTGGTATCAGGCACAGTAAAATAAGAATGCTGGAAAAGAAAAGCAAAAGCTATTTATTTATTTATAAAAGCTATTTATTCATTTATTTGCTTACTTACTTTTATTGATTTGAGAGAGAGAGAGAGAGAGAAAGGGGGAGAGTGACAGGAACATCAGTCTGTTCCTGAATGTGCCCTAATGGGGGATTGAACCGGCAACCTCTGCGCTTCAGGACAATGCTCCAACCAACTAAGCTCTCCGGCCAGGGCCAAAGCTCTTTATTTTTACAGAAGTATGCAAGAAGCACATTATTCAGAATCAGGTAAATGATCTGAAGATACTTCTTTACTCAGATGAGGAAACAGATTTTCACTTACTAGAAATATCTCTGGAATATTTTCTTTGGACAGTGCTGGATTAAAGCCAGGTGCGTCAAATCAACAGTTTGGTAGACAGAGTTCTCATCTGAGAGATGAACTACTTTGGATGATATAAATGAACAGCTCAAAGGGGTTAAAGGCTAAATTCCCACACGATGTTTGCAGGTTTCTGAACACATGAAAGCTGCAGGCTTCATAATTTATTGTTCAATGAGGCAAGTGGACTCTAGGGACCAAATATCACTAGGTTCATTCAGCAATGGTCTTTACCAACCAAACCTGCCATTTCATGTCAGCATCTGAGACTACATCCATCTACAGGCTGCGGGCAAAACCTGCCCGCCAGCCCAAGTGATGCTGAGGACAGCTGCGCTGAGACCGTTCAGGTGGTCAACAGTGGAGAATCTCTCTCCACTCCGCACGCTCTGCAAATCAGCCTTCTGACTTCTGATTCGGTCTCCAGCTCAGTGGAGTTGAAAATCTGACCTGTTCAAAGAGCTTTCAAGGAGGCATTGCCATGTATGGAACAAGAGCATGTCTGTCCCTGTGTTAAATGACAACAGGTTGAACTGATGATACCTCCTCTGTGCTACTAAAGACTCAGAGGACAATGGCAAGCAAGAATGGAAAGAGCCTGGTGCTGGTCAATTAAAGATGGGATTGTGCAGAGGCCAGGAAAGGTCACATGCAGAGAAGGTCGGCTTAGCCAGGGCCTCAGTTCAAACCTGGTCCCCCAAGGGACATTTCAGGAAGTTCCCCTGCCCCACCATTCTTGGATAATTACAAAATAAATTTGTCTCTAGAAAAATGAGCTGTATAGCTTTCCTGAGGTAAAAGGCACAGGGGGACAATTGCAATAACAACAATAATACCATGAGATGTTTGTCTAATATTTAACATTTATTTAACACCTGCTACACTGAAAGCTTTATATCAAGTACTTTATAAATATTATCTCTAATTTTCATAACAAATTTTAAGGTAGAAACTATCTTTTTTTTTTTTTTTTGTATTTTTCTGAAGCTGGAAATGGGGAGGACAGTCAGACAGACTCCCGCATGCGCCCGACTGGGATCCACCCGGCATGCCCACCAGGGGCGATGCTCTGCCCCTCCAGAGCGCCGCTCTGCCGCAACCAGAGCCACTCTAGCGCCTGGGGCAGAGGCCAAGGAGCCATCCCCAGCGCCCGGGCCATCCTTGCTCCAGTGGAGCCTTGGCTGCGGGAGGGGAAGAGAGAGACAGAGAGGAAGGAGGGGGTGGGGGTGGAGAAGCAAATGGGCACTTCTCCTGTGTGCCCTGGCTGGGAATCGAACCCGGGTCCCCCTCACGCCAGGCCGACGCTCTACCGCTGAGCCAACCAGCCAGGGCCAGAAACTATCTTCACATTACAAATGGGTAAATTAGGGCTTAGAGAGGTGAAGTAACTGGTGAAGGTCACACTGTTTGTAGGTGACAGAGCCAGTATTGAAACCAGGTCTAGATAATGAGCTATGCTGTTTCCACTATGACAGGCTGTTCTTACCTATGCTTTTGATGTGCAGATTATAGCTAACGCCACTTGAATTAAAAGAATGAACTAAAAAGTAAAATATATATATATATATTAAAAAGATAACGTAAAAAAAACCCAAAAACCTTTGCAATGCATTATTTCAAAAATCTGTGTGTGTGTGTGTGTGTGTGTCAAAATAGTTCCTATGAAGTATTACAATAGAGATTATATAGCATGGAAACTAGTCAACAATTAATTCAATTTAACAATAAAGATTAAAATAGTAAAAGTAAAATACAAGGTAAAATTGGACACCAAATACAAATACACACAACTTCTATTACAAATGGCTTAAGGGGTCCCAGGAAATGTTTGGTAATAGATGTCCACACGGGACAGAGTCACAAAGTAATAGTTGGCACAGTGAGCGGGAAAGAACAGGGACCATAGAGCCAGTCACTTAACAGCTATGTGATGTTAAGCAACTTCACTTAATAGCTCAGAACCTCAGTTTTTGAATTGTAATATCTATTTCAAAACTGTTGTGAAGAATAAGTGTTATATATGTGAAGTGCCTAGCATTGCATACATGGTATTTTAATAAAAGATTATTATCATTGCCCTTGACTGCTGGTTTACATTTCTATTTTTCTCAATCACCTATATCAGACACACAGAAATATTCTCTTCTGACTAAACACCCAAAAAGTACAGGATTGCCATTTTATCAACATTTCAGGCTTTCTAATCTAGCTGAGATTAGTGCTTCAAAATCAGAAGTGCCACATGGAGAAAGGAATTCCTGTGAACACGGAAAAAAAAAAACCCTGCCTTTACAAATGCAATGGATTGTAACTAGTGAGCCAGTGCAATTCCAAAACCAAGGAGTCACCAAGCTGTCCTTTGAGATTCTGTCTTGCTCCATCGCCCATGAAATGCTGGGACCAGAGGAGGTCAGAAACATTCCTAGAAACCACTGGCACGAAACGGCTGCACCCTCCCAACAGTTTCTCCTGCCCCTGCAATGGTTTGTCCTTGAGGCCAGGCAGCCACTTGGGAAGGAGTGGCCCTTCCTCCCCAGCAGCTGGTGACCCAGCCAGGCTGCTCCACAGCTACCTGTCGGATGTCATTACAGACTGAAGTGGTGAGATCAAGCCGCTTAGGGAAAGGGACAGAGGCAAAGGCAAGGTTGCTGAGCTATAGGCAGTGACTGGGGCAAGTTTAAAGCTCCTTTCTCCATCTTCCAGACAGTCTTCCTTATGTGAATTTCTGTAACAAGGGTCCTTTCCTTCCTATGCTTTATTAACACGAGCAAAAACCTCTACAGATTCCCTTTTCTCTTTCCTTCATTACTCTGTTTCTTTCAACACTCATGGCCTAGTGGAAAGAACACAGGTTTGGAAGTGAGCCCTGGGTTTGGAAACCCCAATCTTCCCACAGTTAATCACAGAACTTCGAATGATCATCACGAAAAAAAATAATAACCCTATGAAATATGTTCATTTTCTTGAAGAGGGCAAAACCCACTGTACCTGGTTCTAGTAAAGCTGGAAGACAAACTTCCTAAACGTTCAGACTCCAAAACGGGAAATAGCCCCTGTATACTCAACAACTGGCCTACGGCTGACCCTCTGAGAACACTGAGGAAGGTGGTGACAGGGGCTGACCCAGGGAACTGGAGGACTCCAGTAACTGAAATATGGAAGCGCACATATCACTTGGACCACAGGCAGAACGACAACCAGGGCCAAAATCACCCAATTTGTAGATCAGTGGGTTTTCCCCGAGCACACCACAGAACATGTGGCATGAATATAAAAGAGTTCAAAGCAAGTCGTTAGTGGAGGCCAGGACTATGCCAGGCACACTCCGTCCCTGTCCTCGAGCAACTCCAGTCCAGGAGGGGAGGGAGATCGGAAAACAGATTGCCCCAGGGGGGCTGACTGAGGACTGTGAAGCGCACAAGATGCTTGGGACAGAGAAGAAAACCGTAGCTAAGCCGTGGGGAGTGTCAGGGGAGAGAAGGATTTCTCAGAATTAATCCGAGTTGAGTTCTGAAGGATGAACATGGGGTACTCTGGTAAGCAGGGGCGAGGTGGTGCTGAAGGCTCAGGGGGCAGCAAGATGGGCTTCAGCAGAGGGGCCTGCACAGCCGCACTGGGGTAAAGTGTGAGGCAGGGAGCCAGACCCAGTACAGAGGATGTGAGTGACCAGTGACAGCCAGGAAGAGAGGAGCCCGGGGACACTTGGACCCTCTGCTCATGGAGTCCCAGAGAAAGGAAGAAATACAATTCCCAGCCTGCCTTGAGCCCAGAGGTCTCGGTGCACTCAGGAGCAGGGGCGGGGACGGTGCAGACAACAAG
This sequence comes from Saccopteryx bilineata, assembly GCF_036850765.1. NCBI lineage: Eukaryota > Metazoa > Chordata > Mammalia > Chiroptera > Emballonuridae > Saccopteryx > Saccopteryx bilineata. The sequence goes on along the minus strand of NC_089491.1, from coordinate 11,536,260 downwards.
AAATGAGCTGGTGGGCTAATTCCCTTCTGTTGACACTGAAGTGATTGCTGACATTCTGCCCCCACTTACCACGCTGAGATGAACAGACACTCCCGGGTCGGGGATGGGAAGTTTATGCAGAGTTTCGAGAAGCGCATTCCACTGACTCTCCTGAAAGAAATAAAAGGCCTCGGTAACAAAATCCAGGCTGACCAGCAGGAAGGTCTGGGCACACAGTATGCTGGGGCCCCGTGACTGAGGGGCTGGCAAGGTGCTGGCCCTGGACAGCAAGTGAGATTTAAGTAGGGTTAGACAAAAAGACACTTCTACGGCTCAATATGAGTCAAACCCATGTTCCCACAAGTGTGGCATTTTCTACTCAGTGAGACACCTACCATGACCGCCTTTTATGGATCATATACCATAATCTCTCAGCAAATCTATCCTCTCAACTCCATAGCAACAACTTTTAAATGCAAACGATCCTAGTTTACAGGGCAGGGGTGGTGGGGAGACATGACGATGACAGTATAGATCTTGTCTTCATCATCATTACCCTCAATTAATTTTATTGAGCGTTCACTGGATACACATGGCAGCCTCCAATTACGGAAAGTTAACAATGAACGACAGAACAGCAAGCAATGTAGGATGGTGGCTGCACCTTTTAATTAGGGGAATGAAATACAAAGCAGTACAAATTACCCAACTGAAAACAGATTCACCTTTAAAATGCTCAAAAGAACCCTGCCTGCAGGATTATCCAAAAGCCATTTCTTCCCTCCTGTGGAATCCTCTATGTTAATATAACAGTAATGAGTTCACATTTGTACCCTTTTGCAAAATCTATATGATCCCCACGACTACCCCACTTTACAGACTGAAAACTGAGACTCTGAAGTGTGAAGCAACTTGGCTCAGTCAGCCGGTGAGTAAGCTGCTCAGCCAGGAGCAGAGCCCTCTCCACTGCTCTGCTTGGCCACGGTTTTTGGTAGTGAATTTAAAGGAAAGGAAAAGAAAGGATGGGTTCAGATTAAAAGCCTGTTTCAATCTGAACTGATAATATGCTCAAGTTTTTCACAAATGGAGAGAAATGTATGTGTGTGTGCACGAACATGTTTAATTTTGCTCTGAAACAATTTCAAATTTAAAGAATAATTGTTGGACAGTGTAATTTTTTTTAATCTTCTAAACCAGGGGTAGTCAACCTTTTTATACCTACCGCCCACTTTTGTATCTCTATTAGTAGTAAAATTTTCTAACCGCCCACCAGTTCCACAGTAATAGTGATTTATAAAGTAGGGAAGTAACTTTACTTTATAAAATTTATAAAGCAGAGTTATAGCAACTTAAAGCATATAATTACTTACTAAGTACTTTGTGTCGGATTTTTGCTAAGTTTGGCAGAATAAATCTTTATAAAACAACTTACTATAGTTAAATCTATCTTCTTATTTATACTTTGGTTACTCCGCTACCGTCCACCTTGAAAGCTGGAATGCCCACTAGTGGGCGGTAGGAACCAGGTTGACTACCACTGCTTTAAAATATAGTATTTGAGAGTGAGTTGCTAACATTCTTCCCCATCACCCAAAAATATTATACAAAGGACATTCCCATACATAACTACAATTAATCATCAAAATCAGGAAATTAACAGTGATATGTAACCATCTAACCCATCAAGTTCTGTTAACTGTGAGAATCACAGCAAAATAATCCTGCTCAAAATCAGAAAATGTCTTTAGTTACGACTCTGGTCTTCATCAGTCAGGAACAGGCCTTATCTTTTCCAGATTTGTATGAACACCAGTCATTGTCTGTTTTCTATTGATTCAGATTTCAATTCAACCCATTACTGATGATATTGACTTTGATCATTTGGTTAATTTATCTGATATCTCCACTGTAAGGTTTTCTCATTTTCCATTTGTACTTAGAATGCATTTTGTAGGGCAATACCTTATAAAAATATCCCATTCCTCATCCAACTTTTAATTTAGATATTTACTTATTTATATTAGTATAGACACACGGTTCCTTGTTTTATTCAATGGGTTATAACACTTTGCAATCATTATTTGTTTTGATGCTTAAATTGTCGCAGACATGACCAGTAGAAATTCCTTGCCCCCTCGAGCTCAGGTTTGTGTTTTTCTGACATGTCCCCATCACATGTTAGGCACTTCTTACTTTCAGCACTAAAAGACAGTCCAGGCTCATCTTATACTTTCCTATCCCAGCCCTGGAATTAGACGTTGCTTCAGGGATACCTGGCCAAGAAACGTGGTGTGCTCCTTGCCGACCCCGGACCCATTCAGTGGAGAGAGCCAGAAATCTATTACACGAAGAGAGACCATAATATACACTTACATCTCTATTTCTTTCCATATCTGTCCCATATACTGAAAGCCAATAGGTGCATACCAATGGCTCTAATTTCAATCCATCATAGGAATCATTCTAGTTTCTTCCCTTTACATATTTGTAACTATATTCTACAAAGTGAAAAACCTTCTACCTATTTTCTTAATACAGTGTGTCCGTAAAGTCATGGTGCACTTTTGACTGGTCACAGGAAAGCAACAAAAGACGATAGAAATGTGAAATCTGCACTAAATAAAAGGAAAACCCTGGACCTGGCCGGTTGGCTCAGCGGTAGAGCGTCGGCCTGGCGTGCGGGGGACCCGGGTTCGATTCCCGGCCAGGGCACATAGGAGAAGCACCCATTTGCTTCTCCACCCCCACCCCTTCCTTCTTCTCTGTCTCTCTCTTCCCCTCCCGCAGCTAGGCTCCATTGGAGCAAAGATGGCCCGGGTGCTGGGGATGGCTCCTTGGCCTCTGCCCCAGGCGCTAGAGTGGCCCGGAGGGGCAGAGCATCGCCCCCTGGTGGGCAGAGTGTTGCCCCTGGTGGGCGTGCCGGGTGGATCCCAGTCGGGCGCATGCAGGAGTCTGTCTGACTGTCTCTCCGTTTCTAGCTTCAGAAAAATACAAAAAAAAAAAAGGAAAACCCTCCCAGTTTCTGTAGGATGATGTGGCAGCATGTGCGCATGCGCAGATGATGACGTAACACCATGTATACAGCCCACGGCCATGCCAGTTGAGATGTGGACGGTACAGAGAAAAGTTCAGTGTGTTCTGTGGCTCGCTAAATTCGAATCCGTGACCAAAGTGCAATGTGAATATCTGCGTGTTTATAATGAAGTGCCACCACATAGGAATAACATTCCTCGGTGGGATAAGCAGTTGAAGGAAACCGGCAGTTTGGTGGAGAAACCCCATTCTGGTAGGCCATCAGTCAGTGACGAGTCTGTAGAGGCTATACGGGATAGCTACCTAAGGAGCCCTAAAAAATCTGTGCATGAGCCCACATCTAACTGCACTGAATAGGTATGAAACTGGGAGAGTTTTCCTTTTATTTGGTGCAGATTTCACATTTCTATCATCTTTTGTTGCTTTCCTGTGACCAGTCAAAAGTGTACATTGACTTTACAGACACACTGTATATTCACTTATTAATATGTAACCAATCTTTTATCAGTGCCCCTACCTCCCTATCCATCTAAACGCTCTCCCTGCCCTGCTCAAACACTGACTGATAGCCAGTGATAGGACATCACTGTCTGCCCACCTCCAACAAAATGCCATACCCCGCCCAGGCTCCAACACCCCTGTGCTGGGCCGCTGCTGCCGCCTCCTTTCCCACGTGGATCCCTCTAGATCCTGCTAGAGCGCCAGCACCCAGTGCCCAGCCGCTACCACCACTGCCCCGCAAACTCCGCCTCATCTCTCAGGCTCCGACATAGGCAGCCAGCCTGCTCTCTGGCTCAGATGCCCTCCTCACCCCTTCCATCCCTTCTATGGGGATGCCCCCACTGCCCTTTCAGGGCCTGATAACCATGCTGGGTCAATGACCCACACAAGCTCCTCATCAGGTAGCTTAGGCTCCTATACTCCATGCTGAGCTGTCATGGACACTCACACGTGCAAGTGTGCTCATGCGTACACACACACATGTACACACACGTTTGATGCCTACCGTGCCTGACCTTCAAAGACATCTGGATTTCAGGAGAAGATTCTGTTTTTTTATTTTTATTTTTTTAGGGAGAGGAGGGGAGGCAGAGACAGACTCCTGCATGTGCCCTGACCAGGATCCACTCAAGCCCACTAAGGGGCGATGTTCTGCCCATTTGGGGCCCTTGCTCCACTGCAACAGGAGCCATGTTTTAGCGCCTGAGGTGGAGGCCATGGCACCATCCTCAGCGCCTGGGGCCAACTTGCTCCAACTGAGCCATGGCTGCAGGAAGGGAGTGAGGGGGGGAGAGAGAGAGAGAAGGAGAAAGAGAGAGAAGGAGGAAGGGGAAAGGGGAAAGGGGAAAGGGGGAAGGGGAAAGGGGAAAGGGAAGGGGCGGAGAAGCAGATGGGTGCTTCTCCTGTGTGCCTTGACCAGGAATTAAACCCATAACATCCACATGTTGGGCCAACACTCTACTGCTGAGCCAGCTGGCCAGGGCCAAGATTCTGTTTTTAATAAAAGCTCTTTCCTCCTGTTCTAATGTGATGACCCACACCTTGCAAATAATTTAGCCAGTTGTAGGTGGACTTGTAGAAATTTAACAGAATTATCCCTGGGCACAGGAAAAACAGGTGCCACTAAATCATGTACTGATCTTAGTCTCCACACTCTAAGCGGCAGGGTCCTTAATGGGGCTACGCCCTGGAAAACAGGCACCAATTTTACAGGGTAACACTCCTTCTTCCCTATGCACAGGTTGAACCAACTCAACCTTTTCTGTACCACACAGACATGTTTTTTAAAAGTCTACTAAGTTTGCTTGTTTTGTTTTGTTTTTAACTGACTGGAGTATAAATATAAAAAAAATGTGGGTATGTGAGTCAATCTCCAATTCTAAGATGGTTAAGAGCTTACATGTTATACAATAGTATTTACTAAAGACATCTTTCAAATTTGAGTAAAAACCTGAATGTTTGATTAAAGTGAACTGTGAATCAGAAATCAATGAAGAGACACAAGGTGGCCTCCTGACTCATTCATCAAAGAGCACATCACTTCTTTTATGACAGAATCCCTGAACCTCAGCATCCGTTCAGAGCGAGCGTGGCGATCCAGGGGCCACTCCTATCACTTAGTCCTTGCCTTTACTGTGCCCTCGGGAATACATTTGCCATTGAGTAAATCTAATTTGAAGGAAAGATTTAACAATTATACACATAATTTCCACCGTTTCTCCCTAACAGCATTTCCCAGGGTGTGTTCTAGGAAACACTGATATCCCAATATGTTAATGTCTTCCATGGAATAAAAAGGGTTTGAAGCTAGGTGAGATGGAAAGCCCTGAGTAACAAAGACTTCTCCACAGCAGGCTCCTCAGAGCCTACATGACATGGGGCTTAAGGAGACAGAAATGAACCACTGCTTCTCTCTCCATGGCCCCAATATTATTGAATTATGGTACTCTTTTCATGGGACACTTCTCAGAACTAATGTTCTATAGAAAACACGAGGGGCCAAACTTCTCTAACGTTTAAAAATAACATGTCCACTAATCTTACAAAGGCCCATCTGAGATTCTACCTTTAAGAAAACAATCCAAAATGAAGGAAATACTTTATACTCAAAGATACCAATGGCTGTAATTATAACGAAAAAAATCCCAAATAATAAAAACTCCCAACAATAGGGAAATGTTTCAGTAAATCAGTGTTCATGATATAATGCTATGCAGCCATGAACAATGTTTGCAACAGTTTTACCAGCATGGGGATATGCTTTGGTTATTGTTATACCTGGTAAAAAAAAAATGGTAAAAAGGGGGCTACAAAAGTCTAAATACAGCTCCAGCAGACCCTTGACATCCACAGAAGGTACTTCAGCATACCATTTCTTCCAAAAGTACAGGCAGGTATAGCTGAGTTGTTAAACTAATTTTCAGAGCCTTGAAAAAATACTGTAAGAGTACCACAAAGGCCTGACCAAGCGGTGGCGCAGTGGATAGAGTGTCAGACTGGGATGCGGAAGGACCCAGGTTCGAAACCCCGAGGTCACCAGCTTGAGTGCTGGCTCATCTGGCCTGAGCAAAAAAAAGCTCACCAGCTTGGACCCAAGGTCACTGGCTTGGACCCAAGGTCACTGGCTCGAGCAAGGGGTTACTTGGTCTGCTGAAGGCCCGTGGTCAAGGCATATATGAGAAAGCAATCAATGAACAACTAAGGTGTCGCAACGAGAAACTGATAATTGATGCTTCCCATCTCTCTCTGTTCCTGTCTGTCTGTCCCTGTCTATCCCTCTCTCTGACTATCTCTCTGTTCCTGAAAAAAAGGACAAAAAAAAAAGAGAGTACAGCAAAGGCTTATTGGAATGGGAATTCGGGACAGCTGGGTAGGTCACTTCCCAGTTAAATGCTTTACTCCCAAGTCCCAGCTTTGCAGTGTGACATGAGCAATTCAAATTTGTACCTCAGGAAAATGATAATTTAATACATGTCATAAACCTTCAGGGTTGCTTGGGACTAGAGATACTGTGAATATCAACTGTGAATGCTAAGGATTGATTTATTATATTTTTAACTAAAAAAGTCAAGGAAGAAAAACATCTCAGAATGTTAGTAACACACACTGGGGGGCAGGGGGGCACAGAACATGTAGGCGTGGTTGTTTCTTCTTTCCTGCTATTTTCTTAATTCCCCAAACTTTCTATAAGGAGCATGCATTACATTTTTTGGTAAACATTTTGGTGAAATATAAGACATGTATTACTTCTATAATCATAAAAGGTAAAGTTTACTCATTATAAAAAATAGAAGACAAATACCTGTCCTTTTGTTGTGTAATCTGCCAAGATGTTGAGGAGCTTATAAAATACTTCAAACCACGGGAGATAGCTAGGGAAGAAGAGAAAACACACGGAATATTAGGACGCAGGTCAAAAACTTTAACCAGAAGCGAACTCAAGACTGGTACATTTCAGTTTTTCTCTACATCCTAAAGAGTCTTCCTGTCATAGTCTGTGCTGGGAACACAGACTGGTGAAATGCTAATTATTTCTGGGATTTAAAAAAAAAATTGCCTGTATAAGACGGCGGATTGAATGTTCATTATAAATTATTCCCATGCCTCAGAGCTAGAACAGGTTCATAGAGAAGGCATTCAAAGCAGACTCTGCAATCAGGAACTATCTCTGAGTCGCCCCCAGGCCTCTCCCACCACTCGTACCCCTCCCAGGAAAGCGTCTATTCAAGTTTCTCATGATTAGACACACAGCCACGCACACACAGCCCTTCCACTGCTGGCAGCTGCAAGGTGTCCCAAAGGCCCAGGAGCCCGAAACCATTCATACTGTTACATCAAACATTCTACCCATAGCACACCCCCTCTATATTATTGTGGGATGAGCACTAACCCTATGCCCCCACTGCCTTCCACTGAGTCCTGACCATCACTCCTCTTAACTCTGACGACAGCGTGGACCTAATCGTAGCCCATTCTCTGTGGGGCTATGAAAACGGTCTTTCTAAAACACAACTCTAACTGGCACATTGGATGAAATTCCCGCCACACATCCCATTGCTGCAGGGCTTCTTAGGCTGACAGTCGAGGCTCTCCACTGTCAGACCTTTGACTGCCTCTCTCGCTGTCTTCTCTCTACTTCCCCACATTCACCCTCTTCCCATGCAGCCCCACTGAGCATGTGCAGGCAGCCTCAGGCCTGTCTGAGCTGTCTACACTTGGCCCTTCCTCCCTCTGGCCTTCATGGTTGAGTCTAGCTGATTCCTCCTCCTCCTCATAGTCCCCCAATCCCTCCTCGCCTCTCGTGCCCTGATTCCCTCTTTCCCATGCTGCCCTGGGCAGGTGCACACTCTTGTTATAACATTCCACACACCATGTGGCACTCAGGGGTGTGTCTGTCTTCCCAACAGACTTGCAGACAGAAAGGAAGGATCACGTCTTTCTTCACCTTGGCTTCCCAGGGCCGAGCGTGAAGCCGGGCATACCATCAAGTGCTCAATGTTGGCTCAACAAACAAAGCTACACAGACTAACAGCAAAGGCACATTTGTGCTACAGAATTGTTGCGGAAATATTATAGATCCCCACTCTCAACAAGTTTTGTCACTTAATTTAAATGGCTTTATTCTGCATAAGAAACTTTCTGAAATGATATCAGACAGTCACATGAGAGACGTTGTACCAAGCGCTGGCCGTCTTGTTCACTCCGCCCTTCGCCCTTCGGAGCTGACAGTGTCCGCTGCTGATAGAGCTGGACGCGGAGGCGAGTGCGATGCCGGACGCCGCCCGACTCCACCCTGCCGGGCGGCGGGAAGCCAGCTCCCGGCACCGATTACCAGCCGCACGGCCCAGTAATATATGAAGTGAGAGGCAATAGAGAGGACAGATGAAGTGCACAGTTCTCCATCACTAGCATCTGTCTGAAGCCAGCACATGCTACTGTAAAATTTAAGTAGCTTATCAGAATAGACTGATAAGCAACTTAACTTTTCACTTCTATGACAGTATTATCACTTATGTTAATATGTTTCAATCAGCTCTGGCAGCTGCATATTGACTATTACAGAGCAAACGACTGCCGCCACTTTACACGGGCGCTCACTTTGGCAGAGCGATGGAAACATTCAAGAGGGATTAGGGAGGAGATAAATTTCTCCCTTCCTATTCTGTTAAATAAACCTCAGCTGAGTTAAAAGCCATTCTAGCAGGAACAATAAATCCCCTCAGAAGGAAACTCCCGCCCAGATTAGAGGATGCCGTAGAAAAAAAAATATTGAACCAAGGATTACAAAATTTTTTTTCCTGGAAGAAAAAAAATACCACAAGTCAAATCTAGCAACTGAAAATCAGAAAGGGGGATAAATAAAAAACAAGAAGAGAAGTCTTTCCTTGCAGGAAATTGGCCTCAAGTACACGGAAAAAAGTTTTTAGGAATACCTGAGGAGGTGACTTGGGGCGGGCTGGATTCTCTCATAACATGGGTTCGACCGACCAACATAACTTGGGCCGGAACCTCAGGCCTCCCTGCCCCCTCCCTGCTACACAGTTGAAGGAAGGTGACGCGGTGGGACCGCCTGGCTCTCAGCAGACAGTGCCCAGATTCTCACACTCCGCCTCAGCCTCAGCAAATTGATTCTTTTTGGCTACGCTAAGCAGAACCCTCAGCCATGGGAGGTTTTGTAGTAACCCTGGAAATCAGCCATTTCTCTCTGCCTCTGGCCTGACCGGACACAACTGTTCTCCACATGTTGTCCCCTGTGCACTGACAGATGAGTATCTCGTGATGGCAGTGTTAAGGTCTTGAAACCAAAACCCAGCTGTCTTCTTCTTCAAAGGATCCCTCTTTTCCCCTGTTGGGAGGCCAGGGTTCACAGCTGAACTTTATCCAGTGCAGCTTCCTGTGCCGCTTCATTAGTGCTGGCACGACAGTTCCGCATGCCCGCGAGCTGCAGGTGAGGGGACGGGGACCTCCACTCCATTCTGTGCCCGTCTGTCAGCACGGAGTAAACACAACTTCCCCGGTCCAGAGACAGGAAACAAACACTCATTATGCTGCTCCTCCCTGGACATCTGAGGGAGTGCCGACCGCCTCTGGCCCCGCTCCACTTGCTACCTTCGTGCAACCCGCCAGTCCCCACCACAGAGCATCCCTACGTGCGGGGCTCAGACCAAGGCGGGGGCCCAAAGAGTAAGCACAAAGGGCCCCATACTCACACAGGCCATGTCCTCGTGGGAGAAAGAGGCACATCTACAACAAAGCAAGGAGGAGCTGGAACTCTCCCAACTATTTTATTTAGCTTAGGCTTTTGATCGATTATAAGATTATAATGGAGCATTATCACAACCCAACCAGCAGAGCCTTGATGGGAAAAAGCCTGCTTCCCAAGCACTGGCATGCGTCCAAGCTTCTCTCACCAAATTGTGTTCCAGGTAACTTGGTTCCCAGGCTCTGCCCTCACTCCCAGGCCTGACAGTCAGACTTCTGTCTGTGTGAGGTGATACAAGGCCTTGACCCTGAGAAGAGCTTGGGCAGCACCTGCATGAGGCCAGACGGTGCATGGTCAAAACCACCTGCGAAAAGCCTGTAGATTGCCTCCTACATACAGCAGATATGGTTTGTGTAGAAACAGAGTAGTTGTGCTGAGTGAGAACCGAGGACAAGTCACTTTCTCACTTCACTCCCATGAATGGTCAGGACAGTTATTCCCTCTGTCGTGTGTACATACATGTACGACTGACCTTGTCTGATGGGATTCTGGTTTGATGTTGTGAGCATTAAAAATAGAAAACCATTACAAAATGTAAAAAGCTTTCCCACTTTTCTGGCTAACAGTTTGGTTCAAAGCAAAGTAGATTATGTGTGTGATGGGGGGCAGAGGTGGGGGCAGTGATGGAGGCAGAGACGGGGCAGTGGGGGAGAGAGGGGGACAGAGATGGGGCAGTGGGGGCAGAGGTGGGGCAGAGACAGGGCAGTGGGGGAGAGAGGGGGACAGAGATGGGGCAGTGGGGGAGAGAGGGGGACAGAGACGGGGCAGTGGGGGCAGAGGTGGGGCAGAGACAGGGCAGTGGGGGAGAGAGGGGGACAGAGATGGGGCAGTGGGGGAGAGAGGGGGACAGAGACGGGCAGTGGGGGCAGAGGCGGGGCAGAGACAGGGCAGCGGGGCAGGGGCGGAGACAGAGGTAGGGACAGAGATGGGGGCAATGATGGGGGCAGAGAGGGGAGCAGAGATGGGGTAGCGGGGGCAGAGGCGGGGACAGAGACCGGGGCAGAGGCTGACCAAGCTGAGGCAGGGGGCCACCTGGGAAAAGCAACTGGGAGCGGGATGTTGGTGCGCAAGCATGGGGGGAGCAGACCCGCAAAAGGCAGTGGGCGCAGGGTGCCAGAGCCCAGCGGGGCAAGCAAGGTCCCCTGGTAAGAGAAAGTCATAGCTTAAGCAGGGCAAGAGGGGTGGCTTGGCTTGGAGTGTCAGAACACAGAGTGTGTTTAAGTCAGGGCAAGGCCGTCTCGGAATATTCTGTGTGGAGGGAAAGAGGTACCCTAGATAGGTGCTGGAACCCAGAAGGAGCAGGAACAGCATCCAGAAGGCCGTCTGGTTCAGGGTGTCAGAGCCCAGGTGGGCAGGAGGGCTTCTAGGAAGGGTGGCCAGGCAGCGGCCGAACAGCTGAAAAGGGTGTATGTGTGGACAGGAGCACACACACATGTGAATGGGGGAGGAGGTCCAAGCAGCACATATTAGTATTGGAACAAAATTTTTTTTTTTGGTGACAGAGGGGGACAGACAGGGACAGACAGGGACAGACAGACAAGAAGGGAGAGAGATGAGAAGCATCAATTCTTTGTTGCAGCACCTCAGTTGTTCATTGATTGCTTTCTCATATGTGCCTTGACCAGGGGGCTACAGCAGAGCTAGTGACCCCTTGCTCAAGCCAGTGACCTTGGGCTCAAGCTGATGAGCTTTGCTCCAACCAGATGAGCCCATGCTCAGGCTGGTGACCTCGAGGTTTTGAACCTGGGTCCTCTGTGTCCTAGACCGATGCTCTATCCACTGCGCCACTGCCTGGTCAGGCTGGAACAAAATTAATAATAATTTTCTGATTTTGATTATCATAATGTAGTTATGTAAAAAATGTTCCTTTTTTAAACGACACAGCAAATTTGGGGTTTTCTGGGTATTATTTTAGCAACACCTCCCAAATGGGGCATTTATAGTGAACTTGCAACTTTTCAGGAAGTTTTTGTTTCAAAATTAAAGTAGGGTGGTAAAGAACCAAAAGGGTCTCCTCTTCCATAAAAATACCATTAAGTGGACCAAAGAGTATCTACCTAATCACTATATATATAATGTATAAATAATGGCACGTGTTGGGAAAATAAAATTTTTACACTCATGGCTGTCGGAAGGGCACGCGATGGAGAGCAGAGTCAGTGGCCACCGTGAGGTCAGCATCCATCCACACCGAGAACACTACGCTCCTTCTCAGTCCCGCGAGAGTCAGCACCCATCCACACCGAGGACACTACGCTCCTTCTCAGTCCCGCGAGAGTCAGCACCCATCCACACCGAGGACACTACGCTCCTTCTCAGTCCCGCGAGAGTCAGCACCCATCCACACCGAGGACACTACGCTCCTTCTCAGTCCCGCGAGAGTCAGCACCCATCCACACCGAGGACACTACGCTCCTTCTCAGTCCCGCGAGAGTCAGCACCCATCCACACCGAGGACACTACGCTCCTTCTCAGTCCCGCGAGAGTCAGCACCCATCCACACCGAGGACACTACGCTCCTTCTCAGTCCCGCGAGAGTCAGCACCCATCCACAACGAGGACACTACGCTCCTTCTCAGTCCCGCGAGAGTCAGCACCCATCCACACCGAGGACACTACGCTCCTTCTCAGTCCCGCGAGAGTCAGCACCCATCCACACCGAGGACACTTCTCAGTCCCGCAGGAGCGAGTTCTCGGGCATGGGAGGAAGGCTGGATGGGTGGAGATAAAAGGCGTTAGAGGCAGGAAAAACCACGTGAACAGTGGCTGACAGGCATGAGCCTCCCAGCCTGGTCCGAGAATTGTGTGCAGTTGGAATGGACAGAACGGGGTGTGCAGGCCGCAGGGCAGGAGAGGGAGGGGGAGCGGGGGGCATGGAACGGGCCGACTCTGGAGGGCTGCTCATATGTCAGACCGATGGGCCTCCCCTTTATTCTGTAATCAGTGGGGAACCCAGGGACACTTAAAGAGGAGTAACATTCTGAGCATGAGGTTTTAGATCCAGGAAGAAAGTGACTATTTCCTCAGCATCTCAAACATCAGCATAGCCCAGTGGATCGTGGCCTTATCAGAATCAAGGTCCACTTTGCTATCCTAAAAAGGAAATCTCAGATAATACAACCTAGTCATGTACATTATTTGGAAAAGATCAACATAGTGCTATGGTTCTAATACAGAAGAGAAATAAAAAGAAAAGTTGATACTAAAAGTTTCAGATTAAACTCTGGGGCACCATCATATTAGAGGATGTCACGGAGCAGTCCCTCCCTGGGGAGGCCTCACGGCAGAGCCGCTCCCCTCATGTCTGAGGATAATGAGTTTCAGGCTAAGATGAGTGACATAGAATAGGCATTTTTCTCAGTGACTTTCCACTGTCTGAGGAGCTCTTCCTTCACCCTCCATCTTGGGTATTCCAGGGGAGGTATCCCTTCCTTTCATACTTCCTGTCAGCAGATTCATTGGCTGGTGGCCCTGGCCGGTTGGCTCAGTGGTAGAGCGCTGGCCTGGCGTGCAAGGGGTCCCGGGTTCGATTCCCGGCCAGGGCACACAGGAGAAGCGCCCATCTGCTTCTCCACCCCTCCCTCTCTCCTTCCTCTCTCTCTCTCTCTTCCCCTCCAGCAGCCAAGGCTCCATTGGAGCAAAGTTGGCCCCGGTGCTGAGGATGGCTCCATGGCCTCTGCCCCAGGCGCTAGAGTGGCTCTGGTCACAACAGAGCGACGCCCCAGAGGGGCAGAGCATCGCCCCCTGGTGGGCAGAGCGTCGCCCCCTGGTGGGTGTGCCGGGTGGATCCCGGTCAGGCGCATGCAGGAGTCTGTCTGACTGTCTCTCCCCGTTTCCAGCTTCGGAAAAATACAAAAAAAAAAAAAAAAAAAAAAAAAAGATTCATTGGCTGGCAAAGCACCCCCTGGTTAATACTATTTGGCATTGAGTTTTTAAATCTTTCACATTAAAAACTCAAACCCCCCAAATTTAAAAAAGCAGAGCAACATGGCATATGCTGGGGAGAACAGAGACTTGAGTCAAATAACCCAGGATGAGTCTCACTAGCTGTGACCCCTTGGGCAAGCGGTCTCTCCAAGACTTGTTGTCCCCTTCTTGGGAAAGATACACACCACCTAACTAATGTGACTGATGTACATATACACCCAGTCTGGCACCTGCAGTGCTCCCTGCCCCTCCCTCCCTGCTAAGGCTCCCGCCGACCTCAGCTTGAGGAGGCTCTCTTTGACTCTCGGTGCCTGGTCAGAGGCCCCTCCAGCACTCTACAGGGACTCCTCGTGCCCTGCAGTCATCGGAGCGCATGGGCAAGCACAAGCTGTTATAAGAAGAAAATACTAACCAATGATGTGACTGCTCAAACCAGTATGTCCCCACTCAGCCCTTCTGGGTTGACCTAGCATCAACCCCTAGTCCTCCCTCAATGTTTCAATTAGTCAAACATCTACACTGAAATGTAAGCTGACCACAGAGTAAAACTACAAACTCTTGCTAAGAACACAGGATTGCATGAGGCCCTTGGTAAGAGATGCTGGACACCTGCTCAGAGCTGAGGTGAAGTGACCAACAAATGAAGACCTGGCAGTATTAGACCAGGTGACAACGGACAAAGAGAAAAATCAAGAAAAACAAGGATAGTGGCACAACAATCACATCAAAAGAAAATAAATTCAATTATTAAAATATTAAGAGAATCCTTGGGGAAATATTGAAATACTTTTAGAAAAATAACTCCTTTTAAGACCATGCTGTGAGAGTCCAATATGAAGTGTTATGATGGCAGAAAAATGGGAACCCCTCCCCTAGAAAACCACTCGATTCATCGTTTATTCTAAGAATAATGCATTGTTGAAATAAAATTTATTTTCAAAATTCGTTTCTTCTTTTTTTCAAGATAAAATACTAAATAAACTCTCTCCTCATTTTTACTTTAAAATTTTGGTTATTACTTAAATAGATGTGTTTTATTCCCACACCATAAGGCCCTCCTGGGCTTTCCCAGCATTTGGACTCACCATGGTTTATAACATATGCTTGTTGGTCTTCTCCATTAGTGTCACCTCCCTGAGAGCAAGGATCATGCCTGTGTACTGACTGTTTAATCTCTAATGTGTGCCTGCCACATGTCAGACATTCAATAAATCAGAACTTTGACAGACCTAACTCATCTTTGTAGTTTCTACTATGGCCATCACTACTCGAGAGGTAGAATCACACTCAACTGCTCTTGTTGGGAAGTGGGGCTCCAAATTTAGGAGGCAGCATTTTGGTTAGAAAAATCATCCAGAACTAAAAAAAAAACCCTGCAAATGGCTTACTCGAGTCTATGACAAATAATTAGAATAGAATGAGAAAATTGAAATTCAAAGTAGGTCAGTATTTTTCAACCGCCAGTCTGCCAGAACTTTTACGCCAGTCTGCAAAAGAGTTAACCGCCCTGGTGTCGTATGAAGATTACAGAGTTTACAATCACTGGGTCTATAAAAATACTGGGTAAAGAAGTACCCACAAACTGAAGATTTCTTGCCACTTGCCCATCCCTCCAACACAAGTAAACCCCACCACCTGCTTTTTTTTGTTCTTGCTGTAAGTGCTGTGAGAATGTCATAAGACCAGGCTATTTTTGTTTGGCAACCTAATTTTTAAAGCACAGGTAAGCCTTTAAAGTTGCTCAGACTCCTCACATCTGTCAGCACACCAGGCCCCATTCTCCCCACAAGGGCAGCTCCTAACTTTCCCTTCTTCTCCCATCTCTACTCCGTTCTGCCTGCCCTTCTGAAGATACTCTGCTCTCCAGACTCACTGAAGAGAAAGGCAATGCCATGAGCTGCCTTTCCTCCACACCTCCTCCACTTTTCATGTCTTTTCATGGAAAGAAGGAAAGACCCTAGACCCACTCGATATATGCCTGGCACTCTGCAAGGAGCACAGGGAGTCAGACCCAGGTCCCAGTATTTGGGGAGCTCACCGATGGGGGAAGCAGACATACTGGCAGATGATGTCAGCAGCACTGGCTTAGTGCTATGATAGAGTTTCATAAAGAAAACAGAGGAGAGGCTCTGGAAGTCTTCTCACAGGAAGTGACACTTTTGCTGACAAACTGTACACAGACTGCAGAGGCAGGAGACCCGCCTGGCTCTGAGCATCATCCACTCTGTCACTTCCTGGCTGTGGCCCACGCCAGGTTTCTCTCTCCTACGTGTGAAATGGGGTCACTCTGTCTACCCTCACATGGCTGTTGTGAGGAGGATACCAATGTGAGTGCATCCACCACTCTATATGCAAGAGAATGAGTACTGTTTCCCCTGTATTCTTATTGCTAATAAGATGAGAAGTCACAGGCACCTAAACAAGAGAGAAAAGGCCCTCTTTGGGACACCAGAACTTTGCTCACAGCTGCTTATCTCAAATTGTGAATTTATTATGGTATAGAGTTAGCTTTAAGAATCTCCAATTTATGTCCATAATTGACATCCTATTGTGATAACTATTATATCTATGCAGGAAAATATATGTACTGAATGAGGAGAAATATTATTTTGCATTAGGGAAAAACAAAAAGGCTCTCATAAAACACCTGTGCTTATATATAAACCTACCCAAACATACAGTTGGACTTGATTTTGGAAACAAGACTCTTTTTTTCTCTTGATGGATATTCAATAATTGTTGCTTTTAGAGAGCGGGTTTGTCGCCATCCTTTCTGTGACAGTGTTACTGTGATTGAGGGAGATTGCTTAGGAGGAAAGCACAGAGGCACTTTTCTATTATCACCGGTGAAGTGTGGGTAACAGAAGATCTTCGGAGTAATGACACCTGCACTGACAATACAGTGTCATTCTCAGATATTCTCCAGCGAGCCCAGAGAGAGTGAGTACTCAGGCTTCTCATCATTTTCCTGAGAGTGAGTACATGATGCTGTCCACTCAGGGATTCACACACCTGCAAGGTTTTTGGTGTGTGTGTGTGTGTGCCATTCAAAACATCTTATTTTATGGTTTAAATTATTACTGTATTATAATATAACGGGTTAGTGAGGTGCTAACCAAGGCCCACCTTCTGGAAGCTCTCACAGACTAAAAGAAGAAATACATTGTCATTATTGGGGGGGGGGGAACACAACAAAGGGAAGAAGTGACTACACAAGAGTCCTGTCTTGCTTTCAGTAGTAAACAACCAAATTAATGATCTCACTGAGATGCATTTGAGTCTAGTCTCATTTTTGAGCTAGGAAGTAGAAGCTAGTGGGGAAAGGGGAAAACACTGATCAAATGTTAGGTGCTTGCAGGTTAGGTACAGGTAAAGAAAGGAAGAGGTGAGACAGGCACGCACAGAGAAAACTGGTTAAATAAATAGAAGTAATGCTTTAGGAGGCAAAGAGTCTGCGGCCAAAAGGAGAAGATTTTAGCACCTACCCCCAAGCTGCCTTTACAATGACTTGGAGATGCAGTACCATCCCATTCAACAGATGAGAAGACTGAGTCCCAGAGAAGTGAAGTGATGGGCCTGGGACAACACAGCTGCTAAAAGCAGAGCTAGACACCAAACTTGTTGAGTATGATTTCTATCCTACTCACTTCACACAACATGGTATTATTAGTTGTACAACATGATCAAATACACTGATCAGCCCTGAGATTAGCATCTGAAATCGTTACCTTGTGGTTCTCACCGTGCTGCCTGATAAAGTGAAAGCTTGCCTCCCAGGGCTCCCATCTCCGTGTTCTGAGTGATCCGACTTTGGCTGCCTCCCAACGATTCAGCCTGTTTTCTTACTTTGCCAACTCCAGGGACACTAGTCATGTGTCAGCTCTTTATTGCTTTAGGAATTAGTGTGTATGTTATATTCAGAAACGCAAATATAAATAGCTTGATTTAAAGTGTTGTAATCAGGCCCTGGCCGGTTGGCTCAGTGGTAGAGCGTCGGCTTGGCGTGCAGGAGTCCCGGGTTCGATCCCCGGTGCCAGGGCACACAGGAGAAGCGCCCATCTGCTTCTCCACCCCTCCCCCTCTCCTTCCTCTCTGTCTCTCTCTTCCCCTCCCACAGCTAAGTCTCCACTAGAGCAAAGTTGGCCCGGGCGCTAAGGAGGGCTCCATGGCTTCTGCCTCAGGAGCTAGAATGGATCTGGTTGCAACAGAGCAACGCCCCAAGATGGGCAGAGCATCGTCCCCTGGTGGGCATGCCAGGTGGATCCCAGTCGGGTGCATGCGGGAGTCTGTCTGACTGCCTCCGCATTTCCAGCTTCAGAAAAATACAAAAAAAAAAAAACAACCAAAAAATAAATAAATAAAGTGTAGTAATCAAACATGGCAGAAAAGAGATTTTAAGTTTCCAGTGCTTCATGTCAAGACCCAATGCCTCTGCTACCTTAGATGTGTATTTTTAAGATCTTACCTAGATAAACCACGGCCTCTGTCATAGATTCTCAAACAGACTGTGTTGCCTTTTTAAACTTAAAGTCTAAAGCTTTAAATATATGCTTATGGTGACAATTAAGGAAAAGCTAGATTAGACAGGACATCAGTTTTCCACGAATAGCACTCATTTAAGTTCATTTCCACCCCAGATCTCTGCCTGAATGTTGTATCATTCAATCGCAAATCTCTCTATAAAAGTGTCTGGCTGTCTCTTAAACCCATTTACTCTCCATGCTTCAATGCCTTTCCTTGGCAACTTTTTCCATATGCTTAACTTCTTTCAGAGAAGCGGCTCTGTCTCAATTCACAGAACAGCACACCAATCAACACAGGCAGGCCAGCAGGTAAAGAAAGGAAGGAGAGACAGGCACACAGAGAAAGTAGGATGTGAATGTAGCTGGTCCAATAAAAGTAATGTTTTAGAAGGTAAAGAGTTTTAGGCCTAAAGAAAACGAACTTAACACCTACCCCCAAGCAATCAGAGAGCCCTGAACTTGAATTTATAACCCAAACACTCTGTACCATATGCAACTTGAGACACACAACTGGTAGCACTATTGGGGATTTATGACTTATGACTTGTTCATATTTAATTTGTAACCAAACACTTCCCCTTCCTCTTAGCTACCTTAGAACTCTTGATTAACTCTTGTTTTCACAGGTCAGAGGTTAAATAAAGGAAGGGAAGCATTCTGGGGTGAGACTGCCCAGAGCACCACATCCAAGAATGACCTGTGCAAGCAACATTAAAATAAGTGATAAGACTAAAGATTTTTCGAGACAGCTGACGTTCAAAGACTCCTTTGGGTACGAAGCAGGATCTTACGACTAGAGCTGGCAGCAAAGACAGACAGGAAACTGCTCTCAGTTACCTTTCATGACAGAGCAACTCTCTCACCAGGGGGTTTCTCCCAAAATGTTTTTGGAAAAGAAAAAGGTTTTAAGGGAACTGTAAAGCAGGAATTTTTTCTCCTTTGCTTCATCCTAGCGTAGGCATCCGTCTGCCCACCAGACTATTACTCCACATAAAACCCCCCACTACCATCTCATTTTGTGGTAGGCCAGGGCCAGATCGAGGGAAGCAAATATCTTTGTACAAAATTGATCCTACAGAGGCACAGCCAGGCTGCTGAACAGGCGATATATAATTGTCCAACTGCAAGACCCACTGAGCTCCAGGTACCTTGACTGCTGGGCTTTTCCTGATACACCAGGTTGATAAAAATAATAGTAATAGAGGCCATCATCTTTTCTGGAACCACCATGTACCAGGAGCCTTATATACATTTGCTAAGTCACTCCTCACAGTTAGTATCTTTATAGCCCCATGGAACAAATGAAGAAACGAAAGCACAGAAAGGGCAAGTAACTTTCCCAGAGTGACACAGATCCAAGTTTGTGTGATTTACTATACCAGTAGGTACTTTTCTGGGGGGGTGGAATCTCTCTCAGGGAATGATATCAGAGCTGAACAAGGTCCGTCCTGGTTTAGATCTGTATGTGAACCCATCACGACATTGGGAATGATTGGACAGAGCCAATATGAACAAAGCTTGGAAAATGCAGAATGGACTGGCGGGGGCCCTCCTACAAGGAGAGAAAGTATGCATTCCCTCTGGCCCACAACCATATCACACATAACACAGCCACAGCATGAGAGAGGCATTTCCTCAGCAGAGCCCTTCGGGAGGACATAGGAACCCAATCCCAAGCAAGCTAAGGAGCTGAAAATCAGGACAAAGTTGGAACATAAGATACCATTAGTCACTTTCTATCGTTATTGTGATAAATAACCCCTACCACTCAGCCACTCCTTAGCTTTAAATAATCTTTGTGTTTATGCCTTATCACATTATTATAAGCCAAGAGAAGCAGTATAGAATAATACAAAAGCTCAAGCTGTTAATAAACTCCCTTAAAATGTGGCAGCTTAGGTCCTGGCCGGTTGGCTTAGTGGTAGAGCATCAGCCTGCCATGTGGAAGTCCCAGGTTCGATTCCCAGTCAGGGCACACAGGAGAAGTGCCCATCTGCTTCTCCACCACTCCCCCTCTCATTTCTCTTTCTCTTTTTCTCCCCTCCTGCAGCCAAGGATCTATTAGAGCAAGTTGGCCCCGGGTGCTGAGGACGGCTCCATGGCCTCCCTGATTCAGGCGCTAAAAAATGGCTCCGATTGCAATACAGCAAGAGCCCCAGATGGGCAGAGCATCGCCCCCTAGTGGGCTTGCTGGGTGGATCCCAATCCAGGCACATGTGGGAGTCTGTTTCTGCCTCCCCTCCTCTCACTAAAAATTAAAAAAAAAAAAAAAAGGAGAGAGAAAATGTTGCAGCTTAGAATAAGGCAAAGTGTTTGGTTATAAATCACATGTGAACAAGTCCTAAGTCATAAATCCCCAGTTCTGCTACCAGTTGTGTGTTTCCTTCAAAAGAAATCCTAAAAGTGAAACTTTAGAGGAGGCTCAATCAGCAAAACTCCTACAGAAATAGGTTTCTCTGATACACATTCTTAAACTCCCATAGTATGAAAGAGAACAGGAAATCGGCCTACAACGAGTAACTACTGAAAGCAGACTACTGAAATGAAGGCAGACAGTGTATGCCTGAATAACTGCTTTTACTCCATCATCACCAGCACTGAATGCTGTCACTCAATCTTTTTGGTAATATATTTTATATGGTAGTTCTTTATTAAGTGTAACAAAACATATACACATCTAAGCCATGTGTTAAGAGAATGGTCAAATATGTTATTAAAATATATAAATCCAAGCAACAGATAATCACATTTTAGAATGTTTTTAATGATATGTGAAAATGCTCATGAAATAATATAGATTGAAAAGAGGTGGTATTCATAACTATGTATCATATGCAATCATACACTCATAGAAAGGCTAGAAGGTAAAGTAATTGTGGTTACTTATGGGTTATGGGATTGTAGATCATTGTTTCCTGTACATTCTTTTCCACATTTTCTAAGCCTTATGTATTATTAAGCATGCAACTGCCTTAAAATTTTTTTTTAAAGTTGTTTTATCTTTTAAGAAGTTATTCAGCCTAACTTGTGTTGGCACAGTGGATAGAGCATTGACCAGGAACACTGAGGTCGCTGGTTCAAAACACCGGGCTTGCCTGGTCAAGACACATATAAATGCTTAAATGCTTCTTGTCCCCTCTCCTCCTCCTCTCTCTCCCCCATCTCAAAATCAATAAATAAAATCTTTATTTATAAAGAAATAGTTATTCATAATTGCAAATACTTGAAAGCAAGCTAAATGTACAATAGTTTGCAATAAGTTATAAACTATTAAAATGATGGATTATATACTTGTAAAAATCAGACTATAGAAAAATATTTTAACAAAAATATTTACAATATGTTTGATATAAAAGCAGGTTCTATAACATATACAAGTAAACTTTCATGTTTGTGTTTTCCTATGTTCTCCAAACTTTCTATAATAAACATGTATTACTTCTATTAACTTTTCTTAATTTTTTTTACTTTAGAGAGAAAGAAAGGAGAGGGAGAGGGGAGAGAAAGAGAAAGGGAGGGAGAGAGAAACACCGATTTGTTGTTTTGCTTATTATTTATGCATTCATAGGTTGAGACTTGTATGTGATCTGAAGAGGGAATGAGCCCACAACCTTGCTGTGTTAGGACAACAATCAACCGGGCCAGGGTTGTTAACTTTTTAAATTAAAATACCTTTCCATTTCCTTTAAAAAACAAATAACGCCTGTGTGATTCCTCCCTGTCTACCCACTTCCAAGTCATCTTGCTTGTTGTGGTAGAGAGGCAGATGGATCAGGGAAAGAAGTAAAGGCCTCTCGTTTTGTTTCTTTAAGTATGCTGAATCACTGTGATGACCCAGTTATCAAACAGGCCCTCTGGATGGAATAGAAGTTTGCAGTCTTGAACACACTGGTCACACTGGAACCTCATACTCTTTCCACTGTACCATGCTTCTCTGGATCTCAGTTTCAGGGCAGGGGGGTTGGCTATTAAGATTTTTTAAAGATTCTATTTATTAATTTTTTAGAGAAAGGAGAGAGAGAGAGAAAAAAGGGGAGGAGCAGGAAGCATCAGCTCATAGTAGTTGCTTCTTGTATGTGCCTCAACTGGGCAAGCATGAGGTTTCGAACCTGTGACCTCAGCATTCCAGGTCGAAGCCCTATCCACTGCACCATCACAGGTCAGGCAAGGCTAGTAAGGTTTTCAGTAACCTTCTTCAATGTGGGAGCAGTCAGCCTTGATAAACCCTCATGGATCTCAGAAAGCGGGACCCAGTCACTTCCCCCAAAACACTCTCCATTTAGAAGGAAAAGAAAAAAGGTCAGAATATATTTTTCCCTGTTAGATTTTGAGGCCAAATCAACAAGGCTGGATCCTTTATACTGGCTTTAGTAAGCACCTACACACGCTGGCCCTGTGCTGGGCAGCCAGGATGAAGACACGAACAAGGCACGGTGCTGTCTGTCCTCATCATCCTGTCTCTCGGGAAGACACATGTGGAAACGGGGAACCAGATGCAGTGTGATGATACCCTGCCACACCTGGGCACCAAGCACTGTGGTAACCCTGGGGAAGCGCATCTCAACAGGCTGGGTGTCAGCCAAATGAGAAGAAAAGTTAGATGAAGGAAAAGGACATTTTACCTGGAAGGGAACAAAATATTACAGAGGCACAGCAAACCACAAATAGCTTGGAGTGGCTAGATCCCATCTAGGGGGGACAGGGTGTTTCTCTGTGCGCTTCTTTCCTGCTGGGAGGGGGTAGGGAGGGGAATCTTGGCAGTAGAAGATGTGACTAGACAAATCCAAAGAGACCCGTTTGTGAGGAGTTCTATGTACAAGATTAGAGTTTAGCTCTTTTCCTGAAAGCAAAAAAGGTTTTAAGCAAGGAGGAATTTGATCAGATTTGTCTTTTTAGAAGATCATTTTAACAACAGAGTGGAAGATGATTGAAAAGGGAAGTCAGGAAGCAGATAAACTCTAAGGTTTTAAGGCCCATGTCGCTAGCATAAGTCCTCAAGGAAGAAGGAGATTTTAAAAGTAATGGCTTCTGCCTGGGCTCTTTTAATTTTTGAATACAATTGGAAAGAGGATTTGGATCTAGGAGAAGGTCAAGACTGACCTCAAACATGTGCCTCCCTGGGAAGCAGCAGACACATGACATGATGGGGGAGGACATGGAGTTAGCGGGAACGCCACATGTGGCTCCCTCACTTACTGGAGGGTGACCCCTGAGCTGTCGTGTCATCTCTCCAAGTCGGCGTTCCTCTGCAAAAGGGCAACACTGCCTAGTTACCTAACAAGGTTATCCATGGTAAAAAACAAATTAAGCCATTTAATACAAATAATTAATAATTCAATATAATTAATCCAAAATTCCCAACACAGTTCACAGAACATAGCAGTCACTCTAAAATAGGTAGCTTCTGTTAAGATCGCTAGGTAGGAGGCACCGACTGGCTGTCTCAGTAGAAAGACTCATTCAAGGCTATTATTTTGGATTGTTTCAAATGCCTTTGAAATGTTGAATGCCAGAAGCGTGTGTATATTCTTTACAATTACTTTTAAGATTGTATCTGTCACAAAAGAGTGGTCTAGGGTCAACAGAGATTTTGTTAATATTTATCCACTTGACACAAGATAAAGATTTCATTTCAAAGAATAAAAGCAAAGGGGAAAAAAATGACGGGGACCATAAACATGTCACCAGTATTTTTCAATTATTCTTCAATAAGTGATTCTTTTCAAGCTAACACTGCAAATAATTCCTCCTGTGTTCCTGGCTGAAGGAATATCATATATTGTTCTTAACTAATTAAGTAAGACTTAACCCTGGAAGATTTAGTGTGCTGTAGTGATATAAAAGATAGCAACTGTAATGAGACTCTAAGAGCTATCGTTAAACATATGGATGTTAACATTTTTACCTTTCACAAAAATTTGAACTGGACTTTTATGGGTCTAAAATAGAGCTGCTTTAGTTAATTTATAGACCAGTTCTGCACACTGAGCCATTCATGGGATAGAAATGGAAATACCTAGTACCTCAGCTAGGGCAGGCATTGAACCAAAGTAGTTCAAGGTCATCCTTCTCTCTCCTACATGAGACGGGTGTCTTCTGCCATAAATAACACCTGAAGACCTGGAGGCTCAAAGACATACAGAGACGTGCTCAAGATCACCCCACCAGTCGAGTGGCGGTCAGGATTTGAAGAAAAGTCTTCTGGTTTTAAAGCTGATAATCCTTTTCCCTTTTTTATAAATCATTTTGAATAATAGTTTACATTTAATAAAACCCACCCATTCTATGTATACAGTTAGAGGACTTTTGATAATTATATATATGTAATCACTATAATCAATATACACAACATTTCCAGAGCCCCCAAACACTCTGTGTGCCCCATCCAATCTCCCTCACCCCTCATGGGATGTGTATTAATGTATAGCATAGCTCTTACACACTACACCAAGATCATCTGTTTACCACCTGTTCTTCCCACCATCTACCTTTTTAAAATTCATTTCCTTTTAACATCAATTAAAATTCACTCTTTTGGGCGTACAGTTCTACGAGTTTAGACAAATACATACAGTAGTGTAACAGCCACAGAAAACTTCTGTCACATATCACCCAATTGCTTATGCTGCCCCTTTGTAGTCAACCCTTCCCCCACTCCCAGGATCTGATCTGTTTCCTATTCCTATAATTTTGCCTTTTATAGAATGTCATATAAATAAAGTAATACAGTATGTAGCCTTTTGAGTCTGGCTTCTATCCTGAGCTTTTAAGCCACACTATATATTTTAGTTTTCCCCACTGCTGATCAATGAAGGACAAGTTTTTGTTTGTTTGTTTGTTTTTTGTATTTTTCTGAAGTGAGAAGCAAGGAGGCAGAGACAGACTCCCGTATGCACCCAACCAGGATCCACCTGGCATGCCCACTAGGGGGAGATACTCTGCTCATCTGGGGTGTTGCTCTGTTGCAACCGGAGCCATTCTAGTGCCTGAGGTGGAGGCCATGGAGCCATTCTCAGCGCCTAGGCCAACTTTTGTTCCAATGGAGCCTTGGCTGTGGGAGGGGAAGAGAGAGATAGAGAGAAAGGAGAGGGACAGTAGAGAAGCAGATGGGTGCTTCTCCTGTGTGCCCTGGCTAGGAATCAAACCTAGGACTGCCACATGCCAGGCCGACACTCTACCACTGAGCCAACCAGCCAGGGCCTGAAGGACAAGTTTTAATAGAAACATATTTCCATGGGCATTCCTATGTATCACTACTCCATGGTGCTAGCTGGCTCTCTACTCCATGTGAGGGGATACTATAGAACTACTTTCAGCAAATCTAGTGCTTTAAAATGGTATATTAGTCACAAATTTCATTAGCTATGCCATTTAATACTAACAGATTATTCAAGACACATGTCATATGTGAAGAAATAAAACAGTCTGTCTACACAGGGGTTGTAGTATGTCATAACTCTGTATTATACCATACTTTCTACCAGCTAAAAAACCATACCCAGCCCAGAATTCTGACCAGGATACTATGGGTGCTGGCAAAGGTTTGTTCCATGACCAGAAAGAGCAGAACCCAAGTTCTCTGCCACCTGGCCCACCAGATGAGGCAAAGGAGGTGTAGGGACAGCCAGTTGCTCTAAACCAGGCGTCCCCAAACAACGGCCCGTGGGCTGCATGCGGCCCCCTGAGGTCATTTATCCAGCCCCCACTGCACTTCTGGAAGGGGCATCTCTTTCACTGGTGGTCAGTGTACTAGAGTACTGTATGTGGCAGCCCTCCAACGGTCTGAGGGACAGTAAACTGGCTCCCTGTGTAAAAGGTTTGGGGACCCCTACAACTGTCCAATGCTCTCACTGTGTGGCAGAAAGAACAGAAGTCCAGAGAGTGGGAGGGACTTATCCAGAGCCACACATTTGCAGAGCTAAAGGACACCTTAACAAACCTAGAAGTAGATGATCTCTGTCCCTACTGAACGGCCTAGAACCTACCAGTATTAGTCTCTCCTTTCTCTTTCTGCTGTACCGCCTACTGGGTTGTACGCAAAAGAACATGGTTCCTCTTGTTTGAGAGAACATATAATAGAGTAGTTGCTATCTTTACTATCCCGAATTGTCCTGAAGCATCAAAATTTCAGCTGGATTCCACAGGGAATTCTCATAATCCCTTACAAACCAGGACATGAAATGATGTCAGTATAGCTCCAAACCTGATGATCTTTCTGCCCACTGTATATTTTTATATCTACTCTGACACCCACTTGGCTTAGCATTCTATGGCTCACTGGGTCCTCAAACATTTATTAACTGGGAGGTCCTTGGCTGGGTCTTGGGGCTAACAAGTGAGTCAGGCACAGTTTCCAGTTTTAAGGAGCTCAGTGTCCAGAGGGGGAAAGATGCATAAATCAACAAGTGTAATTATAGAGAGAAGTGTTGTGAGAGAAGTGTGCACAGGCACTAGTCATCTCTTTCACACGACTGTGTATACACATACACGATGGACAACAACCCCATTGGATGCGACAGAATTTCTTTAAACCCTAACAAAAGTTGTTAGTAATTCTAAAATTAAATAGAAATGGTCATGTTGGAAGATCCTTTATTTTATAGGACAGTTGAATAAAGGCTACTGGAGCACTGAAACCAACAATGATCCCCAAAAAGGGTTACTTGATTTTTATGAAAAATCAAGAATTTTATTCTTCTTCCTTTTTCTGTGAATACAAAAAAACCCCACCAAAAAAAAAATAAATAAAAAAAAAATAAAACTGGCATCTTTGTCTGGGTCCAGAATGTAAAATCAGAAAATAAAATGGCATGTCTTACAACTGTGAACTCCAATCAGCTCATTACAAACCAAAGAGACATATTTGAATGCATGTTGCTACATTCATTTACCTATTCTGCCAAGCCATTCAATTACATGATTTCAGATTTTGTATAAAAAAAATACAGCCATGTTTCTTTCAAAAGCTGGTATTTGGAGAAAAGTGATTAGAACAGCATGCTATGATACGTTAATACAGTGGTTTCATTTAATGGACAATGGCAGTTTCTGAAATACTCCCTGTACTTCAAATGATTGCACTTAGACTTCATGACTACAATGTGCCTCAACTATTTTCATTACTGCTGTACAATGCACTCCACTGCCACCGTGAATACAAACAAAACACATTATCAGAAGAGTTTTAATAGCATTTGTAATCTCAACGCAAGTCATTTTTAAAGGTGGGGGTTGGTACAGTGGGTTGTTCAAATCATGTGAACACGGAGAAGGATAAAGCTTCATAACTGAGGAAAGACTGAGAAAGGGAGAGGAAAAGCTAAAGCAGGAGGAAAATCCTAAACCAAAATTTAACATGCCCTTGGAGAGACAGGGCACAAGAGAGAAGATGAAGTTTATTCTAACCAGAAGCAGCTGTTGCTGTTCGAATTAGGAAGCATTCCTAATGAATCAGCAGTTCTTATAATAAATACACTCCCCTTTGAAATGTGAGGATTCTGCTATGAGGATTTCTTTTGATATATTTTTTACATGAACTCATTAGACAGAGAAGAGGCAGGGATTGAGCGTGTCCCTTTCTAAGTTACGATGGCCATCTTATCCACAGCGCATCCAATCAAGGTTAGTTAGGCGCGGCACAGGAAAACAAAAAATAAAAAAAAGGAAAGCTAAAGGTTTTTTTCTCACCAGGACCCTCTGTGGCTCACTCCGAACAAACTTTGCAAGTTAACAGCCACGTCTCATCAAATACCTGCCACTACAGTAACTGATGCTAGTTAAGTTTAAAATGGAAAGCAGAGCTACATAAACAATGAAAGAAGCATCCCTCTTGCATTAAGAGGAATCCCCAAATTCCAGCATGGTGAAGAACTGCTTCGAGTATTTATCCTATTCCCCAGATATCCTTTTTGCAGTTTTAAGAAAAGGGGAAAAAAAGTATGCATATTAATAAATACACACATGCGTATTTATTTCATCTCCAGGAAGATTCCATATTCCTCTCTTTTTCCCTTGCATTTAAAAACAATCACTTTTAACAGGTTTCTCTAGGCAGAAATCATTATATCTCTGTCCCTATAGACAGAAAATTTAAGGACAGATCTTTCCATCAGTAGAGGTGAGCACAAATGAATGGGCATTATTCTGCCCGCTACCTATCCTTCTCCCACTTTCAGTCTATCAGTCACCCCTTCCTCCTCCCCCTCTTCCTCTATGGTGGGTTTCCAGGATTCTTGGAGCCTCAATGCAAAGATCAGGAACCCAAGAAGGAGTCATGGAGTGACACAGGTGTAACAGAAAGACTTAGAGCGACCTCATCTTTCTTCCCCTAACACCAATGGTACGGGAGCCTTAAACTTGGAAATGAAAATGAGAGGACACTCTAAATGTAAACACAACCTTTAGGCTGCTTAAAAACAACCCTTTCACATATTTAGACATGAGACCTCCCTTAGGTTACTTGTGCTCTCAACAATAGGTTAAGAGAACACAAAAGATAGGTAGATGTGCAGATGATAGAAGTAAAGGACCAAGGAGATACAAAAGTATCATTATCATATCATACAGAAGGGGAAAACTGAGTAACTCCTTAAAGGAAACGAGACTTGGATCATGAATGAGTGGGAGGATTACCCTGCTTCTTATACAAAATCGAAGCCCTAATTGAGTGGGTGGGTGGGGGTAGGGGATAGAAAAGAGACCAGTGAACATGAAGAGATACCTTTGCTTAAAGATCAGTGTGTCTTTGTTCTATACTCTGTGTAATTAGGCAAGTGGGGCTCAGAAGGATCAGGAATTGTGTCTGAGATCACTTGATAAATGTTAGAGCTTTATTGGAACCCAAGTCCCTCTGGCACCAAAGCTACTACATCAACTTGCCTCCCCAGTGACTTCCAAATCACGAGGAGATAAGATCCTGTTCACTGGGCAATACTATCTCTTTAGGACATCTCCCTTGGCCATGAAGCTATAACTCAGTGTCCTCTCCAATGGCAAAAACAAGGCAGAGAAGGGTTAAGTTACTTGACCAACATTATATAACCCTATTTTAAAAATGAGACAGAATGTCCCACTGCGCAGACTACTAAAATTATTCTCCTTTGTTTTCCAAAATGAGTAACCACCAAACAGTTAGCTCCACAAAACTCCCTAAGACTCCTTACCCTGAGATTTACATGCCCCTAGAAATGGCTGCCCTGGCCTTGTGCTTATGTGATCCAGGCCTTCTTCAACCAAAAGGACAGCTCTGCAGGTTGTGTCCTGCTTTGCCCTGACCGCTATGTCAGACTATACTGGCTTTGAAATATTAGATGAGGAGGGAGAAAATATATGAAGGACTGGCCCAAGAAAAGAAGTTCAGATGTCTGAAACTTAGAAAATGATTTATACAAATATATCCATCTCAGGGCTTCTTATGATAGAAAAACATCATCAAGAGCCTAAAAACTGGCAGTACATTTTTGTCAGGGGCTGGAATAAAAGATATTTGATTATAAACCCAAGCTTTACACATTAGACGTAAGCAAGTTACTTAACCCCTGGCTTCTTCCTTTAAAATTGAGCTAAATAGCTCAGAATTGTCATAAGGATTCAATGGTATAATTCATGTAGCATGCTTAGCAGTTTCTAGGTGGAAAGTAATGAATGGCAGTTATTGTTACTGTTATTAATCATTCTAACAGTAAAGAATCGTTAGGTAAAGTCTGGAACACCTTCATGACTTAGTATGAGACCACTGAGATGTCCTTCAGAGAGAAAATGTTATAAACACATGTAAAAAGAATATTATATAATTTTTTTTAAAAAGGTATCTGATCTCAAATATGTAAAATTTTAAACAGTGCATATGTATCTTTACATGTATTATTAGAAATGAATGAAAAGAAAATGCTCTATAATTTGTTTTTGGATGGTGGAAAGAGAGAAAATCTCTTTCTTCTGTATTTAAAAGAGTACATTTATTCAAAAGTCACTTTTATTTCTTTCCCTGTGGATATCCAACTGTTCCTGTTCCACTGACATTTTTTTAAAGTGACCATCCTCCTCACTCCTCTTTTAAATGACCCTGGCACATTTGTCAAAAATTCAACTGATCTATTCTGTTCCATTGAGCTCTCTGTCTACCTTGGTGCCGGTATCACAATGTCTTCATTACTGTACCTGTACAGTAATGCACGAAATCAGGTAATGTTAGTCTTCCAAATTTATTCTTCATTTTCAAACTCATTTTGGCTAAGTCTAAGTTTTTTTGCTAAATAAATCTCCATATAAATTTTAGAATCAGCTTCTCAAATTCTAGAAAGAAGCTGCATCGACTCTATAGATCAATTTGAGTTGCATCGACTCTATAGATCAATTTGAAGAGAATTGACGTCTGTATCAGTAACGGTGCTCCAAAGAAACAGAATCAATAGGGGGCACACGCATACACACACACAGATTTATTTTAAGGAGCTGGCTCAAGAATGTCCAAAATCTATAGGGCAGACAGCAAGCTGAAAACTCAGGTAAGAGGGGATGTTGCAGTCCTGAGTCCAAAATCTGCAGGGTAGGTCAGCAGGTTATATACTCAGATAGAATTTCTATAGTCTTAATGAAGAATTCCTTCTTCTCTAGGAAAGCTCAATTTTTGCTATTAAAGTCTTTAACTGATTGGATGAGGCCCACCCACATTATAGAAGGTTATCTTCTTTATTTAAGGTCAACTGATTATAAATGTTAATCACAGCACCATTTAGACTAGTGTTTGACCAAACAACTGGTATAAGAGTCTAACCAAGTTGACACATAAAATTAGCCATCGCAACATCCTGACAACATTGAATGCTTGAATCCATGACCATGGTTTATCTCATTGATTTAGATCTTCTTTTAACATATCTCAGAAAATTTTATACATTTTAGTGTCCAAGTAATACAAATTTTTGTTCAATACTTTAAAGTTATTACAAAAGCATTATTTTATTCATATCAATTTAAAATTTTAATATTAATTTCCTAACCAAATATTCATAGATGAAATTAACAGACATGGATCAAAGACCTAAATATAAAAAGATAAATCTATAAGATATGTAGAAGAAAATATAGAAAAAAAAACCTTTGTGCTCTTGACAAGAAAAATAAAAAACCATAAAAGAATAAACTGATAAAGCAGACTTTAAAATAAAAAACCTTATATGTGAAAGATGCTGTTAAGAAAATGAAAACTCAGGCCATGGACTGGGAGAAAATAGCCAATAGATTTGAATGGACACCTAACCAAAGAAGATATACCATATTTTTCTAGCAAATAAGTACATAAAAAGACTTTCAGCATTATCAGTTAGCAGGGAAATGCAAATTAAAATCACATGAGCTGGCCCTGGCCGGTTGGCTCAGTGGTAGGGCATCGGCCTGGCGTGCAGGAGTCCCGGGTTTGATTCCTGGCCAGGGCACACAAGAGAAGCGCCCATCTGCTTCTCCACTCCTCCCCCTCTCCTTCCTCTCTGTCTCTATCTTCCCCTCCTGCAGACGAGGCTCCATTGGAGCAAAGTTGGCCCGGGTGCTGAGGATGGCTCCATGGCCTCTGCCTCAGGCGCTAGAATGGCTCTGGTTGCAACAGAGCAATGCCCCAGATGGGCAGAGCATCGCCCCCTGGTGGGCGTGCCGGGTGGATCCTGGTCGGGCGCATGTGGGAGTCTGTCTGACTGCCTCCCCGTTTCTAACTTCAGAAAAATACAAAAAAAAAAAAAAATCACATGAGCTACTACCCTAATACAATAGACAGTGAAAAAGACTGATAATAACAATAGTCGGTGAGGAAGAGACGCAACTGGAACTCTAATGTATTGCTGAAAACAATTTTGCAGTTTCCTAGAAATTATATGTCCCTATAAAAACTTAAAAATAAATGTTTGTATCATTTTTATTTACAGTAGCCAAAATCTGGAAACAACCAAATGTCTATCAATAAGTGAATAAATGGGAATACATCCATACAACAAAATACTACTCAGCAGTAAAAGGAACAAACTACTCAAGGTAACAACATGGATAAATCCCAAAATGTTATGCTGAACAAAAGAAGCCAGACATAAAGGAGTACACAAGTACGACTCCACCTATATGAAATCTTAGAAAAGACAAAGCTAAACCTATAGTAAAGTAAAAAGTTCTGTGGTTGCCTGAGCCACGGTGGATGAGGGAGACTAAACGGGACAGGGAACTTTTGAGGGTAACAAAATGTTGCATCTCTTAAATATGATAGTGGTTACAAATCTGTGTACAGTTGTCAAACTCGAAAATTCTACACCTAAAATTGGTGAATTTTAGTGTGTGTTTATATTTCTTTATATCTTCCATTTTGGCATATGAAAGATTATATATTTTGGAAAAACTCTTCCAACTGATACAATTACATGCTAGATTATATGTTTACACACACACACACAATCTTTAGACATATTGCTAAGGTGGCAAAATGTAAACACCCCAGAGAGCATGAAATGAAACGGACATGACCACAAAAAGGTAAATTAGCAACAAAGCTGGCTTTTACCTTGAAGCTCTTTGCCAAACTATGGACACATTAGTTTACAAATGATGGCGGTACAAGGCAGAAGTAGAAGGAGAGAAAGCCTAGAAACCTCCTCAGGTTACTATAACCTGAAATATAGTTGCTTGAGGGCTACATCTTTAGTGTAAGGATAAAAAAATTGAATTTTTAAGTTCTGCCAATATAAAATTTCCATTCTTAATGCTCTTGCAGGGTGGAAGCAAACATCGCCAGTGACAATTCCTAACTAAAAGTATGCCCTCACATGGATTTGCGTTGAAATTTACCTCCGATCATCTGATAAAATGTCAAACAGATCATGTACAGAACCCCATATAGATTAGTACCTTAGGTGATAGCTAGGAGCATAACTGAGATGCAGATCCATTGCAGAGGGACTCAAATTTAACCAAGGTTGCCAAAGATTACTACAAAGGAACAGCTTTATGGACAATAAAGTAATCAGATATGGAATATAAAAAAAAACAGTGTTTAATGTTTAAAAACTAAAGAAAAAATTAAAATGAGTAGAAAACAAAAGACTGTGAATAGCTAAGCAGATCTATAAGAGAATCTGATGGAACCTTATAATAAATAAAAAGTTTAGACACAACTAAAGATAAAATTAGTGAACTGAAAAATAAATCCAAATACATTATCCATAATGTGGTACAAATAGACAAAAAGAAGAAAAAATATAAAAAAGAAGATAAAGCAACATGAAAGAGTAAAAATGTTTAACACATTCTAATCAGATTTCCAGAAGGCTGTAATAAAGAGAATGGTGAAGAGGCAATGAACAGAGAAATAATGGCTGAGAACACTCCAGAACTACAGAGCCAGTAATCCCAAGCAAGATAAATAAAATAAAATCCATACCAGAGACCAAGCATTGTGAAATCGCAGAGCTTCAAATAAGAAACAGCAAGAGAAAATAAGTAAATTAATTAAGAGCAACAATTAGACATACTCATTTGTGACAAGTAAATAAAACAAGTAAAAGCAAATTAGAAACACAAAAGAACTTCCTTAATCTAATAAAGAATACCTAATTAAGACCTGTCTTACTGGAGAAATGTTAAAATACTCCTTTAAAATCAGAAACAGTAAGGCCCTGGCCAGTTGGCTCAATCGTAGAGCATCAGCCTGGCATGTGGGTGTCCCAAGTTCAGTTCCCAGTCAGGGCGCACAGGAAAGGTGACCATCTGTTTCTCCCACCACCCCCTCCTCCTTCTCTCCCTCTCTCTCTCTTATTCTCCCATAGCCATAGCTCCATTGATTCAAGTGCATTGGCCCTTAGGGCTGAGGATGGCTCAGTGGAGCCTCTGTTTCAGGCGCTAAAAATAGCTCCATTGGTAGCAGCCTCAGAGGGGTAGAGCATTGGTCCCAGACAGGGGTTGCCAGGTGGGTCCCAGCCAGGGTGCATACAGGAGTCTGTCTCTGTATCTCCCCTACTCCCACTAAAAAATAAAAAAATAAAAATCAGGAACAATAAAAAGAATATTTCTTTATGTCTACTCAACATTGTACTGGAGATACTGGGTGGCAAAACTGGGCAAAATAAAGGGCTAAAGAATAAAAAGAAAAAAATACAAAATAGTCATTTAAAAATTATATGATTTTCTACCTGAAGTAGTCCAAAAGAAAGTATAATGAATTACTAGAATTAATTGGGTAGTTGAGCAAAAGATCAATATTTAAAAATTAATTGAATTTCTAAACAGAAGAACAGAAAAATATAATTAACGATATTACAATTAAAATATTTACAAACCCCCCCCCCCCCACCACCAAAATAACTTCTTACGGTAAAATTATCCAAAGATGTACAGGACCATTATGAAAGAAATTTCAAATTTTTAAAAATATTTTATTTTTTAAATTTTTATTACTTTGAGAGAGAGAAGAAGGGAGAGGAAAAAAAACATCAATTTGTTCCACTTATTCATACATTCTTTGGTTGACTCTTGTATGTGCCCTGAGTGGGGACTGAACCTCCAACGTTGGTATATTGAGATGACATTCTAATCATCTAAGCTAACTGGCCAGGGCAAAAAAAAATTTTTTTAATAAGACCTAAATAAAATGATGTCATGTTCAAGAATTGGGTACAAAGGCTCATTAAGATGTCAATTCACCACGAAGTTACCTATATAGTCAATGAAAGTCTAATCAAAATTTCAACATGGAAGGGTAGAAGACCAAGAAAAGCAAAACATTTCTGAAGAAAAGAGGAAGGTGAGAAAACTTTCCTATCAAATTTTAGGACTATAATAGTAATCAACACAAGATATTGGCACAGAGATAGACAAATTAACAAAATAGAATAAAAAGTCAGAAATAAGATCTGTACATATAGGAACACTTGATATATGACAGGTTGGCACTGAAAATCCCTAGGAGAAAGAATGAATATCCAAGACCTGTTACAGGGGCAATTTGATATCCAAACGGGAAAAAAATAAGTGAAATTGGATTCCAACTGTATAGCATGCATGAAAAGCAATTTCAGGTGTATTAAAGATTTAAATGTGAAAGGCAGAAACTTCAAACTTCTAGAAAAAAAATATAACCTTGATAATAATACTGAACAAAGACATAAAAATACACATAACCTAATATCTCTCATGAACAGAGACACAAAAATGCTAAGCTAAATATTAGCTAACCAAGTTCAGGAATATATAAAAAGAATAAAATACTATTATCAAGGGGGTTGGTAAAACATTAAAAATCAATCAATTATAACTTACCATTTTAAAAGAATAGCAGTCGATGGTAGAATAAACAACAAAATTCAACACCTGTCCAAGATTAAATAGTCTCAGTAAACTAGGAATTAAAGGAAACTTCCTCACTTTAAGGCCCTCTCTGAAAAAATCTACAGCTCTTAATACACTTTATTATAAAACATTGTTCCCCCAATACTGGGAACAAGACAAAGACAAATATTCATTCTCACTAGCTCTGTTTAACATTCCACATGGAAATGGAGGTTCTAGATAGTGAAACAGAGGCATAAAAATCCAAAAGGAGTAAGTAAAACTTTTCTATATGCAGATGACATGATGGTTTACATTCCCGAGAGAATCTGTAAAGAAGAACTAATAACTGATATTAGCAAGGTCACAGGATATAGGGTCAATATACAAAAAATCAATCGTATGCATACAGCAAACAATTAGAATATACAATGAAATAATCACACAGTTCTATTTATAGCATTGTAAAAAAACATAAAATGCTTAGAAATAAACAGAACAAAAGATATGTAAGGCCTTTAAACTGAAAAGTAAAAAATACTGCAAAGAGAAATTAAAGAAGACATAAATAAATGGAGACACATGCGATGTTAAAGGATTAAAATATTCAATACTGTTACGATTTTTTCTCTCTAAATTGAACTACAGATTTAACCCATTCCAGTCAAAATTCTACCAGATGTTTTTGTAGAAACTGACAAGCTGATTCTCCTGGAAATACCCATGGAAGTGCAAAGGAACTACACTAAAGCAATCCGGAAAAGACCATAGTTGGAGCACATGTGCTACCGATCTTCAGTGTACACTCTAAAATCACAGTAATCAAAATAGGGTGGCATATGAATAAATATATCAATGACATAGATAGACTCATGCTTATACAACCATGACAAGGCACCAAAACAATCTAATGGGGTGGTGGTGTTAAAATCTTTACAACAAATGATGTTGAAATGAACATATATCTATATGACAAAAAAATAAACATTGACAACCTACCTCATATTATGCACAAAAAATAATTTGAAATAGACTACATACTTAAGTGCAAAAGTTAAAATTAAACTCTTCCTAGATAAAACTATAAGAGAACATATGTTCAACATGAGGACGTAGAGAAAACATAAGAGCATGTCTAGGGGTCAGGCAAAAGTATCTTAGAACAGAAAAGCTTTACCCATAAAAGAAAAAAATATCTTGATAAACTTTGTCAACATAAAAACTTCTGCTCGTCAAAAAACACTACTAAGAAAATGAATAGGCAAGCTTTTCTAAATTGGGAGAAAATATCTGCAAGATATGTATCTGACAAAAAATGAGTATTAAAATATATAAAGAAATACTAACAACTATAAAAAGAAAAGCTATAATCATTTTTTCAGGTGCCAATAAACACATTTTTTTTAAACCTTATTTTTTTTTTTTTTTTTTATTCATTTTAGAGAGGAGAGAGAGAGGGAGAGAGAGAGAGACAGAGAGAGAGAGAGAGAGAGAGAGAGAGAGAGAGAGACAGGGGGGAGGAGCTGGAATCATCAACTCCCATATGTGCCTTGACCAGGCAAGCCCAGGGTTTCGAACCGGCGACCTCAGCATTCCAGGTCGACACTTTACCCACTGTGCCACCACAGGTCAGGCCAATAAACACATTTTAAAATGTTCATTAGTCACTGGGGAAATGCTAACTGAAATCACAATGAGACACACCCAAAAGAATGGCCAAAAATAAAAAGTGTGACAACACAAAATACTGGGGAGGATCTAGAACAACTGGAACTCTCATAATTGTTGGTGGGTACAAGCACTTTGGAAAAAGATTTGGCAATTCTTTATAAAACTAACTATATAACTATACTATGACCCTGCACTTTTATTTCTGTATTGACCTAAGAGAAATAAAAATATGTGGTCATATAAAGTCTTGTACAAGAATGTCCATAGCAGTTCTTTGTTCATAATAACCAAAAACTGGGATGGTCTAGCTGTCCATCAGGAGGAGAAAGGATAAACAAGCTTCAATATAATCAAACAATAGAGAATATTCAGCAATAAAAAAGCAAAGAACTATTGATAAATCAACAACGCACATGAATCTCAACATTATACTGAATGAGAAAAAGCCTTACACAAAGAAGTCTACATGATTTTATGTATATTAAGTTCTAGAACAGGGAAAACTCACATACAGAAGAAAATTATAGCTTCCTCTGGGTGACAGGCAATAGGAATTGACTGTGAAAGACCATAAGGGAACTTTCTGGAATAATAACAATGTTCTATATCTTGATAAGGGTTTTTGGATCACACAGGCGTATATACTGCATCTGTCAAAATTCACCCAACAGTAGACGCATTACATTGTATATAACTTTTCTCTAGGAAGGGAGAAAAAGAATAACTAACAAATACTGAATTCTAGTTAATTTGCATAAGCAAAAGTGCTTAGAGGTGAAGTGTACTGATGTCTGCAACTTATTTTGAAATCCATAAACAAAAGATGTATTGATGAGTAGACAGATATGTAACACAACAAGCAAGTACACTAAACAGTTCATTGTAAAATCAGCATCAGGTATTGTTGGTCAAGTAAGTTTATAAATATGATATATATGTTTGCTCACTTATAGTTTGCATTGGGTGTGGGGGACAGGCTGTAAACAGGTCCGGTCATTATAGCCTAAGGCTTAGTTTTAAGACTAAGCTTTTCCCCACACCCTTGACTGATTGCATGATATGGGGTGGTTCACTCTCATGAGGAATCCCATTATGCCTCAGATAAGTGACTTTGTATCAGAGACTTCCTTGTTTGTATATTGGATTAAAGGTTTTGATTTCTACACTATAAAATGGGGCAGACCAGGAGCTTGCTCTCTCGGTTCCTGAGATTAGCATTAGAAGAGAGAGCATTAGAGAGGAGAGCAGAGGAAGGCCACGTGGAGGAGAAGAGAAGCAGCCAAGATGGCGGAGTGCTGAAGGAGAAGCCAGTTTGTGCAGGGAGAAAAAGATGGGGAACAGAAGTGAATAAAGCTGGTGAGGTTAGAAACCTTTGATTCTAGGGAACTCGGATAAGTCAGTGGCTTTGGGAGCCCTGAATGGAAAGGGAAGTATTTTCCCACTGTGTGTATTTCTTGCCCGCCCGCCGGGTGCAAGCTAGAATTAAAAGGTAATGACCTACCAGTTCTTGGCTTCATTGTTTCATTACCATCTGTCCAAATCCAATGGGAACCTGCATGTGAATGGCCATGATGGTGGCTCCTGGCCATACAGGTATATAGGTGTTAAATACTTTAAGAAAACACACAGTGAAGGGGGAAGTGGTAACAGGACAATCAATTTCTTAGGATAATGAGACAAAATGGAAAGATTGAGAAAAAGAGAATTTAGAAATAGTGGAACAAATAAATCAGGAAAAGGGTTGAGGGCATATGAAGGGGTTATTTTAACAATTTAAAAATTTTGTTTATTGACTTTAGAGATAGCAGGAGGGGAAGGGGAGAGGGGAGGGAGGGAGGGAGGGAGGGAGGGAGGGGGAGGTGGTTGAGGCCTAGAGAGAGAGAGAGAGAGAGAGAGAGACACTGATCTGTTGTTCCATTTACACATGTACTGACTAGTTGGTTCTTGTATGCACCCTGACTGGAGATCAAACCCACAGCCTTGGCTTACTGGGCTGATGTTCTAACCTGCTGAGATACCTGACCAGGGCTGAAGGGGTGATTTTAAATTGCAGGGCCAGAGTAAGCCTCACAGAGATGGTGACATTTGCATAAAGATGTGGACAGCAGAAATTATGTAATTATCTGGAAGAGCACTCAGGCAGGTGGAACAGCGTGGAGAAAAGTGCAGCTAGAGCAGAGTGAGATGAAGAGCATTGGGACTGAAGTGAGAGGGAAACAGCTACATGTCACTTATCTCGATAAGTGGTGTGGGGAGTCTCGAGTAGATGAGGGAAGATAGGCTCTGGTGTTCAGATGCAGGGATGTGCTCTTGCTAGGAATCTGGAAAATACATCTGTGATAATAGGTAAGTTCTTTGTTCTCATGCCTTTCGGATGGAATTCTTGCACTGACGAGCACTGTCACACTGGGATGAACTCTGCTCTGAAGCTTTCTCTGCCTCATTCTCTCCAGACTGAATTTCTCCTGAGTCACTATGC
Organism: Saccopteryx bilineata; assembly: GCF_036850765.1. Taxonomy (NCBI): domain Eukaryota; kingdom Metazoa; phylum Chordata; class Mammalia; order Chiroptera; family Emballonuridae; genus Saccopteryx; species Saccopteryx bilineata. The sequence goes on along the minus strand of NC_089491.1, from coordinate 11,496,587 downwards.
TAAGCCAAACACTAATTCTGCTTTACTAACTTCTGAACTTGACCTCTGAGACCCAATGTCAGAGTTCTCTTGCCCCCCTAATTCTCTTTACCAGGCACCCCCCTGTATCCCTGTCAAGTTTTCTGCAAATGCCTGTTTTCCGCTAGCATCAAATATTACTACCACCTTGGTACATGGCCTGCTGGTCGACCATGGCTATTGCCCACCATATACACCAACCTCTGCAGGAGCCAATTCTGGCAGATACGGTGTACCTGCATAGACACTGCATTTCTCATAGTATCTACTGAAGTTTCTTGTAAAAGTTGGCCACACTCATGAAAGCTGGAAAATATATGGCAAACTTTCTACTTAGAATTTCTAAACAACTTGAAAACCCAAGGATTCCTCAGCCAAAAATGCCTTAAAGTTCACTGGAATAATGGGGAGAGGAGTATTAGAAAGGGAAAATTAACATTTGCTCATCAATTACTATGTGACAGATTTTACCTACATAAGCTATTTAATCCTTGCCACAACTCAATGAATTAAGAATGATCACTATAGATAAACAATCTGACAGCAGGTTTAATAACTTTCTCAAGTAGTCAGCAATTGATAGGGCAAATGTTAAATTCAGGTCTCTCTGATTTCAAAGTTAATGTTCTTTTCATCATACCATGAGGATACCCAAATCCGACAGATTTCAGCGCTACCAAAGCATTCCTAAATTCCTCACATAGCTATATATTCATATAACTATAATGTATTCTCAGATTCATACATTCATTTTCTTTAACTAAAAAATAAAGATAAAAACTCAGAAAAGGTAATTGCAGGTATTATGATGCAAGTTTTTGGTTTGCTCTGTTTTGGTTTTTTATACCACTGACCAAATTTTGTAACAAAGACACCATGTATTGAGAATTTTAAGGGTTTTTTGTTCAGTTACAAGCAACAAGCAATTGGGAAATCACCATAGAAGTCTGAATGCCAAATTCTGAGGCTGAGTTCAACAAAACATCACTCTAGGGGATCCCTTTTGGTCATTCGCCATCCAAGGAAAAATGCCCAAGTGCTACATTCTTGAGTCATCTAAATGTAGCTTATCTGAAGAAAATTCAGCAACTACAAATTTGACTTGAGCTTTTAAGAAATTCTGGTAATTTCTCACCTTGCTGGTGGTGGCACAGTGGATAGAACATTAACCTGGGACACTAAAGTCCCAGATTCAAAAGCCCAAGGTCGCCAGCGTGAGAGTGGGCTCATCCAGCTTGAGCATAGGGTCACTGGCTTGAGCCCAAAAGTCATTGGCTTCAGCAGGGGGTCCCTGGCTCGGCTGGAGCCCCCCAGTCAAGGCACATATGAGAAGCAATCAATGAAAAACTTAAGTGCTGCAACTACGAGTTGATGCTTTTTATCTCCCTTCCTGTCTCTATCTTTCTCACTAAAAATAAAAAGGGATAATTTTCAAATTTTGCTAGGGATATCTCACACACCCTAAAATCATATGACAAAAAATCTTGGAAGAGATCATTTCAATTTATCTCCCTCATCTACCTTGGATGAGTAACTGAACTTGAGAATGTTTATATAAAGAGGCATAAACAAATGTACATAAATATTTATATACAAATTAATAAAGTTATATCTTCCAAGTCCACTGCTGCCGTGAAATACTGCCTAAAAGCAGAAATACAATTTGCACATTTGTCAGGGGCAGCCATCCAACAGCTGGCCTTTCGGTGCTTCAATGACCCGTCACCATTCTGACAATCTTCACTGCACCCAGCCCCCTTCTGCTCTAGTCTCCCCCTGACCTTCCCATTGCCAAACCTGTTCTGCCTCTGAAGCCATAGTTAAGACTCCCCAGTTCTGAACTCAGTTTACTGTCCTTGCATCTGTTCATCTGACAACTCCTCCCATACCTGTTCTTACCCTGCATCACTGGCAGGCTCTTCCTTCTCCCCATTTATCGGACCCTCCTTTCTTCCCTTCTGACTCATCCATTATTTCAGGAGCCTAAAAGGCCCGTGGTTCTTTCATTTCATCACATACGCATAGAAATATCTTATCCCTGAATGATTCCAATTGTTTCCTTTATCTGTCTATATTTAGGTGATATGCATGGCTGGGGAAAAGATTCCACACAATCATACTTATCGCTATAAAATTCTACATTTTTTATAAAGTCTACAGCATCAACTAAGCCTTAGCACCATCCAGCACTTCTTCACTGGCTTGCCTACATGACTATTTTAAACCTCCATTTTCCACCAAACATCTAATCTCCACACACTCTTTTCCCCACTCTCAGTATCTGATCTCTACTTCATCAAGAAAACAGAAGCGATCAGACAGGAATTGCCTCAACTTTCCAGCAACACATTCAATCATTCAATATTTATTAAACACCAGTGGAAGCCTGGGCTCTAGAACCAGCCACCTATGTTCTTATTCTAGCTTTGTCGTTTGGGTAAGTTACTACTAAACCTCTTTGTGCTTCCAGTTCACTCATTTCTAAATTGCAGGTAACAGTAAGAACAGTACCAGCCTCACAGGGTTGTTATGAAGGTTCAGTAAGATAAGTATATTTGGAGCATTTAGAATAGTACTTGACACAGAAGAAGCATGCCGTGAATCTTAGCAGTTGCTGCTGCCATCACGATGACAACTACACGGGCCAGGAACCAGGCGTATACAAAGCTATACCCATCCTTTCCCTCCTTCCCCTTCTGCTACAGTAAGAAATGTCTGTGTCTCTTCCATCTAAGGCCAATACTTCCACTCCCCTCTTTCAACTAAGAGATTAAAAACAAAACAAATACAGCTTACTATGAGAAGACTGGGAAGGGGAACTAACTAGTCCAGGATCAAAAGGCTATTAAAATGTAGAGTTGGGCTAAGAAATCAAATCCAACTCTAGAACTACATCATTCTGCCTTCCATATATCCATTGTATTTAATTTGACAGAAAGTTCTCCCTAAATATCTCAATTCCTACTGAAGAAGCGACACTCATATTTGACAAATAGGATTTCCTCCCAAATAAATATGGGCCTGTACAGGCTTGAAACCTCAAGCCTGCATGAAACACTAAATTATGAAAGAGGGAGTACTAAATTCTGAAGGTGGTTCAGGAAGTCTTTACAGACTATAGGATGCCAACGGGAATCCTGTGAACAGAAGTATGTAGGAAATCCCTGGCCGAGAGTTAACAAGGGGCAGGGAACGCCTTGATGGTGAGAAAAAGTTAGAGCTGCTACCGGCAGGAAATCTCCTGGACATGACAAAATATGTTTAATAAAAAGGGAGAATATATTAAAACTATTTGGCATGTGGGCCCGAATCAAACGGTACAGCATGAAAGTGCGGAGATCACCTGAGGACTAAAAGCAGCATCCCTTCAAGTAGGGGAGTTCGAGTTCCAGCGGCTGTCAAGGAATCCCGAGCCTTCAAACCCTATTAAAGAGGCGATATGAAAGAACTTTAAGGAGTAACTGCGGAGGTGCAGATAAGAGATTCCACGATGTTCAGAGCACCTGAAATCACTTAAGAGACATCTGTTATCACCCGGAAATCAGAGATTAGTGCGCAGGACCACGGGCTTCGGTCAGTTCAGAACAGCATTTCCGTTTCTCCACAGCAACGGCTTCCAGGGGTTTGGGCTTCTCATCGCAGCTTTGCACAAACTCCTTATTACGGCGTTTAAAACAACACAGTATTCCCACAAATTAAATACAATAAATACATTTTAAAATGAAGAGACAGTGAGAATATGCAGGAAAAAACCCCCAGACATCCTAAACATTACAATATGCCAATAATTCTTATTATTGTATTTAATTCTCACAATGAGGATATTAATGAATGAATGAATTAACTAATTAATTAATACTGTTATTATCTCCAAACTGAAATTGGGAAGTGAAATATCTTGCTCAGGGACACATAGTTCATAAAAGATAAGCTGAAATTTGACTCTAATTTGTCTGCCTTTGCCACTATACCTGTTCACACAGGGAGAGGCGGTAAAAAAAAAATCACAAAATGATGTCTCTTTATAAAGCTAGATCACGCTTACAAATAAAAATTGGAATTTACTTTTAAAATTGGTGTGTATAAGTAGAAGTGCTCTTGCCTAACAGGCGTGTCAGAACTGATTACGCGAAGACAAGCCAGGGCCGCCTATGCTGGAGGACGTACCTCCAGCCGGATCAGCCTGGGTGGCGGTGACCCGCACTCCCCTTCAGTTTCCTCAGAACGGTCCCCGAAAGCCATTCTGGGGGGCTGGGACTGGTCTCCTCTCACATTGTAGCTGGCCCTGCTACAGTCACAGACTCCAGCCCCAGCGTGACGGAGAAAGCGTGCGGGTGGCTCCTGCAGGCAACCTGGTCCACACCAGGCTGGGGACAAACTCTCGGAGGCGGCACTGCCGTACGAGAGCCACAGGTGCTCTGGCATGAGAGAAACAGCACAATTCCACTCACTGCCACGTGCCTGTACATTACCCAAACTATAAAACAATGAAGAAAATCGGGGGAATAAATTGAAAGTGGACTCCATTCTAGGACCCCTCTCCATAACAAATACACAGGCTGGCTGCCAGGAAGAAACATGCCTCAATAATGGATTTCATGGACTTCTAAAACAATTTTTTTTCACTTACTGTTAAAATACATCTTGTTCACATCTTAACTTTTCTAGATTAGCAAGAGAAATGAGAATACAAAATTACTGCAAAAAGCAACTCTGTGATTTAAGAGACCTGGATTGGCAGCACATGGCACTGGCATGAGGTTCTAAAACTCCCTCATGTGAAATCTGCGTGGGCCAGACTCTCCTACCAGAGACTGTGGACAGAAAGCATGGCTCCTTCATTCACCCCCATAATGACTTCCTTGCTTCATTCATTCATCTACATACAGTAAATGCCTGAACAAAGGGGGTGCTTAATACATGCTTGGTCAATGAGTAGATTTAGCAAACAACCTACAGTTGCTTCTCAGAGGTTAAGCAGCAAATTTCTATATTTAACCTATGCTCAACCTAACCTAAGGGAGCCAGATTCCAGGGCAATCAACTATTAAGACTGGAGCCCAGGGTAATTAATGCACCAGCGCTGGGTCTTAAAGCTGCAACAAATGTCCCTTAAGAGCATGGCTTGTGCTCTTTTAGGATATATGTGATCATGGCCACTATCAAACGCATAACAGAGAAAAGTAAATTTTCATTTACTCCCTTCTCAAAGACACTGTAAGCAATTCTAGAGTGGTGGAAATGCAGAGAGCATAACAACAGGGGAAATTACTGCTCCTGAAATCATTGTTTTTCAGTTAGCATCTCCACAGATCTCTACTCCTGGGCCAAATTAGAGCTGCTCAGGTGGAGAGTGGACCCATGAACAACACTTACCTTCAAAGAGGAAAGACCACTTACAACGCCCATTTGCTTTTAAAGGTTCCCATACAGTAACGGTATTAAGTTCTCACTTTCGGCATTAGCTGGAAGAGTGTTCAAAGCCTTCAGGGGGTGGGGGAGGCAGCAGAGGGAGCCTGCAGAGGCGTCCCAGCTGCCTTGGAGGCTGGAAGACCGCTGTGGTCACAGTCCATCAGTTTCATGCCTGTGGTTTCCTTTCATTCTCCAAGTCAATTTAAATTACTAATAATCAGGAAACTACATGACAAGACATCTATTAAAGACTACTATTAATAAAATCAAACCTAAATATCAAATTGGATCCTGGTACAACTGGCTCCTGGGTTATCATTTAAGCTTCCATGAAGTGCAAACTAATGCATTAGAGGCACTGCTCCGAAGAACAAAATTAATTGCCTTTGTGAGTTCTCCCAACTCTCAAAACTCCTTTGGGGAAGTTACTGCTTTGTTAACAAACAGTAGCCATTTAAAATCCCAGATGCTCTTAGTATCACATACATTCTTGGTGGGACAGAGGCATAAGAAATAAATTTTTATGTAAAGTTCTCAACAAACTATGCCAACATTTTAAAGCAGGGGCCACCTTACTATAATTACATGAGCCACAGATACAAATACATAATCTGATTTTTAATTCTGATAAAAATAACTCTTGACTTGGTGAGTGAAATGTGGCTACCTTTTATTTTACTTTTCTTTTTGCCCACTAACGTGACTATGCAAAATGCACCGAGAAAAAGGAGATAATAGTTACACTGCGGCCTGTAGTGCTTGGTGGCGTGTGACCTGGGTAAGTAATACCATCTCTGGACCTCACTGGAAAACTGAGGGACAAAGATGATCTTATACTAAGTGTAGCTATAAGTTTCATGACTAGAAAGTTTTCTGATCACCGCTGTGGTCCCAATTCTTGTTTGCTGAAAAACGAACAGAGCCCAGACCATGGGCCCAGTCCTGACTATGGGATATACGTATTATAACTCATTTAATCCATATATCAATACTTTGAAAGGAAATGATTATTCCCATTTCAGAGATAAGAAAATGAAATTCAAAAAGAAAGGCAACTATGCAAGATCACACAGCTACCGGGTAGAGTGGAGATTTGAACCAAGTCTGTCTAACACCAAAACCTAACCTCATATGTATTTTCTTTTGCTAAGAGAAAAATTAAATTCCTGTGAAATTTAATTATTTTACTTACATCACACAAGTCAAATCACTTAAGTCCATTCAAGAAGGGTTGATGTCCACCATTTTTAATTTTTATTTTTTTTTATTTTTTATTTTTGTATTTTTCTGAAGCTGGAAACAGGGAGGCAGTCAGACTCCCTCATGCGCCCGAGGGGGATCCACCCGGCATGCCCACCAAGGGGCGATGCTCTGCCCATCCGGGGCGTCGCTCTGTCGCGACCAGAGCTACTCTAGCACCTGGGGCAGAGGCCAAGGAGCCATCCCCAGCACCCGGGCCATCTTTGCTGCAATGGAGCCTCATCTGCGGGAGGGGAAGAGAGAGAGAGGAAGGAGAGGGGAAGGGGCGGAGAAGCAGATGGGTGCCTATCCTGTGTGCCCTGGCCGGGAATCGAACCCGGTACTTCCGCACGCCAGGCCGACGCTCTACCACTGAGCCAATCGGCCAGGGCCTCCACCATTTTTAATGCCTGAAGTCTGTTTTTCATCTAGGAGTTTGATACCTTTTCCACTCACAGTATTCTGAATAACCAGGGGGCAGAGCATTGCAGGAGCTCTTGACAGCCTCCCAGAGGTTGCCCTTTGTCCACTCTACTTCTTCCAGTTTTTGCCACAGTACGTAGTTTACTCCCCACCATCGCAGTCCATTGCTGAGATGCCAAGCAGCATGTTGTTGGAAGAGCCCCTATCCCTTCAGCATGCACGGTCCAAATTTTTGCAAAGTAGCCACAAAGGCAATTTTGGGAACATACAACTCTTCACAACTCTCCCATCTGGTTTTCACACCAGCTCCTTCCTCCATAAGCCTACAGAAGTCACAGTCAGCTCCTGTTTTCTGGGAAACTAGCTGTCTTTTCATCTTGCTGGGTGTGTTATGTCTGTCTGTCAGCAAATTGGGAAACGGCCTCCATCCTGACAGATACATTTTGTAAAGTCTTAAAAGCACATACACTAATGTGAAGAATAAAAGGAATTTTTTCTGTTTTTGGACTCTGGCTATTTGCTCTTTACAGCTTATATGTCAAGGGAAAGGGATTTCCCAGGTAGATGTACTAATGTAAAATGCATTAGTATTAAGGTGGGAGGCTCCCAATGCACCCAGGGCCAAAGGGTTAATACAAAATGACAGAATTTAATGACTGCTATTACAGTTGCCAGGCAACCAAAAGAAGGTGTGCCATAAAGGCCTAATTAATGAATGAGGTAGCAAGAGTTTCTGCTAAGTTGGTAAGCAGTTCACAGTTCACCATTGGTTGGCTTTGCCCAGATGGTAATACTCTTAAGTTTTCTTAGCTCCACTGAGCAGCAGCAAAATAATGTGATTATAGTTGCAGCTCTGGCTAAAGTCCTGACATCCTTTCCATACTCAGAGCAATTTCTCAAGGTAGTTGAAACAACAGTCTTCTGCACAGATTCCTACCGGGAACTGTGGGTCTGCATTTGGTTCCCCACATAACCCAGATTTAGGAGGACACGGGGTGATTATTTGCCAGGACTCTTCTGCTACAGTAACTTAAGAATACTTCAATTTGGGACTCAAACTGAATTGTCCTTGGAATTAGAGGCCTTGTTGAAAAACGTTGGAAAAACGTTCTTTTCAAAGGAAAGCCCAGACAACAGTAACAAAGGACTACAACTGGAGTGTCCACTACTGGCCAAGATCTGGCCCAGTGCCTTACATTCCTTATCTCTAGTTTCCACCACTCTCTAAGGTAGGTATCTGCATCTAGTGTCCCAAGCTAGGCTCAGAGACTAAGTTCCCTGCTCAGCATCCCAGCCCCTGCTAAAACACGGCTGAGGCAGGATTCAAACCCCAGCTTGACCCCTGGGCCCACTCTCTCCACACTGCATGATGCTGCCCCTGTTGTGGGTGACAATCAGGATGACAACTGCCCTGACGATAGGGAGCATTTTGTGAGGTGTCCAACACAAAGCCAGTACTTAATATCTATTATTTTATTTGATCTCCATCCTCATCACAACTGAGATTCCGCTGGTGTTATTAATTCCCGTTTTAAAGGAAAAGAAAATGAAATACTGGACAAATACTCAGTTAAGTATTTGTCCAAAGTCACAGATTTAGTAAATGAGGAAACCAACACTTGAACTCAAGTTAGTGGGTTCAAAGCCTGCTCTCCTCTCACTACTGTAGCTCTTAAAGGCTGGCTATAATTTAATTTCCATCCTGAAAATGGACAATATACTCAATTACTCTGTTCCATCTATGCTATGAGCATCAATTAAATATGTGAACTCTATTCTTTAAAGAGTGTACCCTCTACATCAGAATGAAGTTCAGAATCACCACATGTTCAAACAGGGGAAAGTCCCTGAGAACAGGTGTAGTGACTCAACAAGAGAGAAAAAAAAAAGGTTTTCTTCACCCCCACCCTCGGCTAAGTCCTGGTGAAAACAAAGAAAACAAGAAGGGTTGGGTTGGGGGTTAGGGGCACGCAGAAGAGGTGGCTGCCTCAGATGGCCTGATCTCTAAGGGAAAATGCTCTTATTCTTTAAGGGAGGAAGGTCTGTGCATGCCAAGGGGCTAAAGGGGGCCCCCAAATGAACAAAGATAAAAAGGGAAGGAAGAAAGGTTGGTCTGAGATCAGTTAAAGTGTTCTCATTAATGGGCCCCCAACTTCAAAAGTAATCAAAGTAGAGGACCCAGCTCAATCTAGCAAAAGATCAGAAGAATTGCCTCTCCACGCCTTTCATTCACCAAAATATAGTCTTTTTGCTAGGCCCAGAAACTAGTACAGACAAATGTTTGCTTTTCTTACTATCAGAGCTATTTAAAATACATTCAAACTCTTTTCAGACTTACCTTGGGGGAGTTAAGTCATTGTTTTTTTACTGTTTGTTCCATGGTTATTTACAACTGACTCTTGCTTGTCTATGACAAGTTTTAAAATCCAAGATTGGCTTCCTGCTGCCACTCAGCCTATGTGTGCACTTCCTCAGTCCTACTGTTTGTGAATGTACACGTGGGGAAGACAAACAATACTGGCTTAAGCAAAATAGAAACAGAAGACAAGCAGCCATCTTTGCCAAATAGAAATGGCACGCATGCGTGTCTTCGTTCACTTATCAAAATCCCAAGAGCGTTTAAAAGGCAAAATGCTAGTGCTTTAAGCACAAAAACAGGACCTTTTCAAGACATATTACACATGACACTCCTGAGCTCATATGCTCTTGTGAGAACTCTCCTCTGCCTTACACTGCCAGCTCTCTCGCCTTCAATCTGCGTCCCCCTCAGTGCAAACACGGGACCTTGCAGCTCCTCCCCTCACCTCTAACTAGTTCCTCCACCATGGAGCCAAAATGATTTTCTAACACAAAAAACAAATGCCACTCCGTTAAGATTCTCTACGTCACTCTTCCTAGACTTCAGGTTCAAGTCCAAAGGCACACATGGCATGAGGACCTTGCTCTCTGGTCCTGCCCCACAGACTTGCCACCCTGCAGCTGCTCCATGTGGCCTTGGTTTGGGGCCTCTGCCTGTGCTACTCATTTTCTGCCTATAATGCTCTTCTCATCCCTACTCCTACCCCAGGTCCCCACCGGCCTGGGTGACATTCTCAATCGCCCTGTAAGTCTCATCTCACTTCTGACTTCATCAAGTTAAGTGGGCTAACTCCCCCGGGCTTGGCCCTTTTTCACACTATGACACGGAAATTGTCAACTTGACCATCTTCTCCTACAAGTACATCTCATGTCTGCATTGCCAGGTTCATGGCAGAATGCAGTAGACGTTTACTAAACCAATGTTTATTAAACAAATGAATGGACTATAATTAACTACAGTATATATAACTATAACATACTATTAACTATCTATAACATATTATTCCAGAATGATCTTTGCTTACTTTCCAGATTGATAAAGAAGAAAACTCCAAAGTTTCCGTCTTTTCTTCATTATTCTCAAGGCATTGAACTAGTCTAACCTTTGTAGTCTTAGCAACTGGTGCTCGCTTCCATTTTTAAAGCCAATTGAGTAGCCCCAATTAACCAGCATTTCTCATCCCAACCCCTAGAGTTGGAAATTAAGAGCCACAGTCTAAAAGAAGCAGTGCTCATCAGAGACGGTGAGAAGGAGGATCCAGGAGATCACACGTGTGGAACACCTAATCAGCTTCTAAAACTGCACACACCTAAACTTTCCTAGTGAGACTTGAGTATGAATTTCATCCTTTAGTGGTTCTGAAAAATACACACTGAATTCTCATCGCTGGCTCCAGGCCAAGTCTGTCTTCAACCTTGGCACTGAGAGTTAACCACCTGGAGTGAGGGGGAGGAGGGAGGAGGAGAGGGGAGGAGAAAAGAGAAAAAGAAGAGAAGACAGAAAAGCATAAAATTGCAAAAATATGCACTGAGCAAACTTCAGAAGAAAAGCCTGGTTGATTTAAACTGAAAGCTAGGATGCAGACGGGAGGTGGCAGCATGAACTTGAGGTCCAGCCTCAAACGCCTGGCCAGGCCTCCCAGCCTCTTCTTCGGGCTGTGCCGCAGCAGCTGGGCCATAACCTCTCTGCGCACACAAGTCTGCCCTCTAAACACGGGAGGAGCAATTCGCCTTCCTTAGTCTAAAGGGTATTCTAAGAGTAAAAAGACACCAGATAATCAGCAAGTCCTTTAAAACAATAATCAAGCTGTAAAGAACACAAATTACCACCAAATGTCTTGATAGCTGATGCAACGTTGTCAAAATCTGAACTTGCATTCTAATTCTGACTAATATTCTAAGTTGGCTTTACTGCATACCATCTCAATCTGGTTCAAAAGCATCTTCAGAAAAAATTTTTAACAAAGATATTCAAAGGCAACCCTTACTTCTAAAATCTCAGTTTCAAGAAGTGCTACGGTTATAGTAAAATGTCCCTGCAATTATAATGCCATTCAGACGCTATGGCACCAATTATGCCCCAAGCTTCATTAATTGCTAAAGATTTGAATATAGCTAAAAATTGAGAACTTGAATATGAAATATCATAACCCTCATTATATTTTTGCTCAAAACGTTTTGATATTAGTAGCATAACTGAGTTAAATGCTAAAATTCATCGACATTCAGAGACAGAATTCTAAAGCCTTTCAAGACAGTTAAAAACTGAATGGCTCAGGTCTTTGATGTAACTGAATGCTTTGCAAACCAACAGGAGACAAGTTTCATTCTCTCCAAGAAAGAAGGCAAATGACTGCCCATGACTACAGGTTCTAGAGTGTGATTTAGAAGCATTTTAGCATCACACTCCTCATAATTCAAACCCTGGTTTGTGTCTGTCTTTACAGGTCATTGTTGGCCAGATGGAAAATATTAAGGGAAAGATATTGCAACTAAACCAGCAAGCTGTGGCCCAGAGTTGCACGGCCCCAGTTAACCATAAGCAGACCTGCAGGCGGGCTCTGCTCAGCTCCAAGCAGAGCTTCGGTGCATCCCCTCTGCCCAGCAGCGGGAGGGCCCCAGGCCAGCTGGGAGCAGCCACTGTGCCAAACAGACTGTGTGAGTCTCATTGCTCCGATGCTTCCAGAGAAAGAGGGAGAATCGATGGGCTCCTTTGTAAACAACTGCTTGTGCTTTCAGGCTGTGACTGACTTCAAAGGCGGCATAACTTAATCCTGTCACAAATTATGTCACGGAAATCGTGAATCAGTATTCTCCCTGAGCAAATGCCTATGTGGTCAGTTTTAAACAAGATTCTTACAGGTAAACAGTAAATGACAAAAACAAGGGCAGCTTTCAGCAAGTAAGAAAAACTACACAGCCAAATACAATTTCCACTCAACTATTTAAACCCATCTTCAGTAAAACCTTGCTGGATACCAGCAAATCCAGACCTCAAATATCAAAGTTTGTGTTGTGCTATGACAGTCTCTATATTTCCACCTCCATTAACAGGCTCTGACTCTCCGATTGACGCATCCTCAAATATGTGTTGAATAAAAAGTTTTAATTGCTAATAATGACTACATTTTATTGAAGGCTTAATCTGCAACAGGTATTCTTCTGAAGACTTTATGTACAGTAAATTCCTGGAAAAAGTTGTTTCTACCAAGAAAGCTCTCACTTAGAAATGATGTGAAGTAGGTCTCATCATAAAGGGAATAACCTTTATATAAAGGCCTAGGAATAACTTGCCTAAGATTTGGTCCCAGTCTGGCTACAAACTCAGATTCTGCCATCACTCCCTTCTGCTTCTGTACCTCCCGTGAGCGAACTTTAGCCATTCCAAGCATGACTCTTCCTGAAACGCACTAGACCATGAAGCCCTTAAAGACTGAGATAGGACTTAGCTCACAGCTGAATCCCCAGGACCCAGCACAGGGCATGGAAAAATGGGAAGAATGAATGAAGAGAGAAGGGAGAACCTCGGGTCTTTACCAGTTGCCTATATGCAAGCATCCATGAGAGGCAGTGTCAAATTGTGTCCAAATATCTCAGGCGAGAATAGAGTATGTGGGTGGTTCATGATAACCAGAAAAAAAATTAATGCATAAAAAAGAGGTCTTGAATGTGGATCTTTAACCTAGAATCCAAGAGATCATAGAAGGGATTCTGTGGAAAAAACCCTGTCTATAAAAAGGACATCCAAAAAAAATTTTGGAGAAGGTTCCTGGAGCTTACAGAAGATTTTCAAGATTCCCATCACCCAAAAAATGTTAGTCACGTGAGGTAATAAAATTAAGGAAGATTCTCTTGGAAAGCAGAGTGGGAAAGACCAGGGTCTCTGGTGGTCAAGGACTTGGGTTCAAATCATGCCCTCTGAGCAGCACTGAACCTTCGTCAGGTCACTCTCACTCCGAAGCTCAGTGATGTCATCTGTAACTTACATAGTTGTCACAAGGACCAAATGGGATAACTGTATTAGGCATGGTACTTCTCTACCTGGCTGCACACCATGTGTATGGTATACAACAATGAAACATGACAAGTGACTGTACAGAACCACCGAAGGAACTAGAATGAGGGCAACAACTGCTGTTATTTTCCCTGAAACTGTTCTCTTGTTTAGTTGTGTAGGAGTAGAAACCCAGAAACCATCCTCTTTTCCACTGTCTACTATGAAGCCTCATTTTTATCAAGTATAAAATTAATATCTATATTTTAAACTAGATTTTCTGAAGTAAAAGTAGTTGTATGGTCTTCTCATATGCAAAGCAGAACAAAAGAAATTCTGAAATGCCTATGACACCTGCTGAAAGAAGGAAACGCAGATTCTGTCTCAAAACTAATCCACCTGTACAGAGAAGAGCACTCTTCAGATATTCCCAGATGTATCCTTTGAGGTGTCTGCTTTGACATCATAATTACAAAATCGTGCAAGGGCCAGGAGATCACAAACAGATGAACACTCAAGGAAGAGCAAACATCAAAAACAATTCTTTCTTGCTAAAGACATTAAATGATACAAAAATACCTTCAGAAAACAAAAATTGTAAGTTACAGTGAAAGTCATAATAATTGGCATTTTATTTTTTTACTGTACCATTTCATACCAGCATCCCACCCTCCACCCCCCACCCTAAAAAGCAGGAAGAAACATTTTGGTATAAATCTAACTAAATATATGTGGGAGTTGTATGCTGAAAACCACAAAACACCAAAGAAAGAAATTAAACAAGTATTCAATAGATGGAGAGATGCACCATGTGCATGAACTGAAAGACTCAAATATTACTACTACATCAACTGCTCCCAAACCAATTTATATATTCAACCAAATACAGTATTAATCCAAACCCCCAAATTTTCTGTAGGTATCAAAAGTCAAGGAAATAGAAGAGCAAAACTTATGCAGTAAGGTAGAAGAACTAGAACAACAAACAATTTTGAAAAAGAAGAATACAGCTGGCAGACTCATACTATCAGCTAAGAACTTTCTATGGAGCCACAGTGATCAGGACAGGATGGTACTGACCGACACACAGATCAAGGGCAGGGCAGAGTTCAGAAATAGACCCACAAAAATACAGTCAGTTTTGTTTTTTGTTTTGTTTTTTTTTTCTTAAGTGAGAAGCAGGGAGGCAGAGACAGACTCCCGCATGCGCCCAACTGGGATCCATCTAGCATGCCCACCAGGGGGCGATACTCTGCCCATCTGGCCATTGCTCCATTGCAACCAGAGCCATTCTAACACCTGAGGTGAAGTCCAGGGAGCCATCCTTAGCACCTGGGCCAACTTTGCTCCAATGAAGCCTTGGCTGTGGGAGGGGAAGAGGGAGACAGAGAGGAAGGAGAGGAAGAAGGGTGGAGAAGCAGATGGGTCCTTCTCCTGTGTGCCCTGGCCGGGAATCGAACCCAGGAGATCCACACTCTGGGCCGATCGCTCTACCACTGAGCTGACTGGCCAGGGCCTACAATCAGTTTTGACAAAGGTGCAAAGGTAATTCAATGGAGAAAAAATGGACTTTTCAGTAAACTGTGCTGGGACAACTAGATGCCCATGTACAAACAAACAAACAAAACTCAATCTATACTTCACATCTTAAAAAAATAACCTCAAAATTGATTATAGACCTAAATATAAAACTTCCAAAAGAAAACATAGGAGAAATATTTGTGGCCTTGAGTTAGGCAAAGAGTTCCTAGATAAGAGGACACTGAATGCATGATCCATAAAAGAAAAGATGAAGTTGTGTCAGACTTTATCAAAACTGCAATCTTTTTGCTCTGTGAAAAACCACTAATAAAAGAATGAATAGAAGAAGCCATAAACTGGGACCAAATACCTACAAATCACATATCTGACAAAAGATTTGTATCAATAATACTTAAGAACCTTTGAAAGTCAACAATAAGGAAGCTATCAAACCAATTTTTTAAATAGGCAAAAGATTTGAACGGACAGTTAAGCAAAGATAATATATAGATGGCAAATAAGCATATGAGTAATTTTTTTATTTATTGATTTTAGAGAGAGAGAGGAAGGGGGAGAGGGAGAGAAAGATGATTGAGATAGAGAGAGATAAAGAGAGAACATTGATCTGTTGTTTCACTTATTTGTGCATTCATTGGTTGATTCTTGTACATGCCCTGACTGGGTTTCAAACCCGCAACCTTGCATACTGGGACAACACTCTAACTGAACTACCCAGACAGAGTCTAAGGACATGAATAGGTGCTGAAGATCACTAGTCATTAGAGAAATACAAATTAGAACCATAATAGATCCCAACCACACCTAACAGAATAGCTAAAATAAGAAAACAATGACAATACTAAAAGCTGGGGAAGATGTGGAGCAACTGGAACTCTCATACACTGCTGGTAGGAATGCAAAATGATACAGCCACTTTGGGAAACAGTTTGGCAGTTCGATGTAAAATTTAACATATACTCAGCATATCACCCAGCAATCCCATTCCTACTATGTACCCAAGAGAAACAAAAAACTTGTGTTCATATAAAAACCTGTATACAAATGTTTACAACAGCTTTATTCATGATGGAAAAAACTGGAAACAACTAAATTGTCCTTTAATGGTGAATGGATAAATTGTAGTTACAGAGGAACATCTATTAACAATAAAAAGTAATAAATCACTGATATGCACAATATAATTACATTTTAGGAAAGGTAAAACTCCAGGGAGGGAGAAAAGACCAGTCATTGCTGGGGTGTTGGGAATAGAAGGGTTTGACTACAAAGGGGCAAAACAAGGGAATTTGGGGGTGGTATAGAACTGTTTGTATCTTGACTATGGTAATAAACACATGACTCTCTCATTTCTCAAAACTCATAAAACTGTACATTGCAAAAAGTGAATTTCATTATATGTAAACTGGAAAATAGAATTATAAAGTCAGTATCACTTAAGTTTGAAAAAGAAATAGCTATAAACTTTTCTCTTTTTTTGTTTTTTATATTTTAGTGAGAGAAGGCAGAGAGACAGACCCCCACATGCGCCTCAACCAGAATCCACCTGGCAAGTCCACTAGGGGGTAATGTTCTGCCCATCTGAGGCTGTTGCTCCACTGCTCAGCAACCAAGCCATTTTTTTTAGCATCTTAGGTGGAGGCCATGCAGTCATCCTCAGCACCCAAGCCCAACTGGCTCAAACCAATCAAGCCATGACTGTGGGAAGGGGAGAAGAGGCAAGAGAGAGGAAGAGAAGGAGGAGGGGGAGGGGTAGAGAAGCAGATGGTCACTTCTCCTGTGTGCTCTGACCAGGAATTGCCCCTGGGACATCTACAAACTGGGCCTACGCTCTACCACCGAGCCTACCGGCCAGGACCAAAATAGCTATAAACTTTTCTAATACACTTATTTGATGAATTTGTTTAGCAATGCATTGCCTGGAATCGGAAGAATCATGCCACTTTTCAGTTGTTTCACTTTAGGCAAACTACTTCATAGCTTCAAGCCTGTTTCTTCATCTGTACAATGGGGACCATAGTGCCCTTTATGAGGGTTAAATGAGAGAAGGCATGGAAAGCACTCAGCAAATTGCAAGCATTTAATAGATATGAGTTGTTATTAAACTTTTATGTGTATTTTAACAAGTTTTTTTTTAGATTATGAAAATACCGGATGTTACATTCACCCAGAATGACTATAAGATTATACTGTAACCCTGAAACCAATAGAAGTCAACTATTTAGAATTTTAAAATACACAAGTGACTAACCATTTACAGTCATCTAATATCCTGTGCTTTCCTTAGCAGGGTTCAGTATTCCAGTCGATTGTTTAATTATATCTGCCTCCAGGCGTAGAGCCATGCGAAAACAGGCAATGTGTGTGTCCTATGTATCACTGCATCACCAGGGCCTACAGTGGAGTACACAGCACCTATCCACACCCAATAAAGGTCTCCTTAACTTAAGTCAGATAAGGCAGAGAGTATGGGATGAGGGCAGCACAAAAGAGTGGGAGGAATATTAATTTTAGAGTAGTTAGGTTCAAATACTGACAATATTTGTTAATAACTAATATTAATTTATTAGTTAATAACTATTCCTCAAGGCTCTCTTTCCTCTTCTATAAAATGAAAATAATTTTTCCATTGCAGAGCTGTTGTGAAGACTGAATGAAATAATGTATGTGAATGCACCAAGCACTCAGCTCCCTAAACTTGATGGGATTCTACTATGGCAACTTTCTGCCTTACTCTCTTACATTATTAGCACATCCCAAGAGAAAGCTTGGGAACAAAGCTTGGGGGGAAAAAAAAAAAAAAAAGCCAGATTACTACAAAGTAATGTCATATGTTATTAATTAATTCTCATAACAATCCTTTGAAAGACTTATTATTGTCCTCATTATAAAGAAGGGGAAAAGAGGTTCAGAAAAGTTAGGATATGCTCATGGAGATGTAGCTGGGAAAACAAGAGCTGGGGCTTGAACCTTCTGAGTTTATATCCTGGGCTCTGTTCCCCTAAGAGAATCAAGGAACAAATCAAAGGACACATCCACCTAAGAGGCTCAGTGCCCTTCCAATATTAACTAGTCAATGAAAATGAAAATACTCCAGTTTCTACTATGACTATTTCTAGATGCTCTAAACCTGTTCAAACAGGAAGGAATGGGTACCACTCATAGAGCCCATATTGCTGATTTGCAAACAGTCTCACACAACACTTGCAGGTAGAATAATACCTGAATTTCAGAGATTAAAAATACTTAATTTCAAGAGGTTAGGTAACTTAACAATGATCATAAGCTAGCAAGTGGGAGCTGGGAAGCAAACCCCCTCTTGTCTTGCCTCCACAGCTTCTGTCCTCCTCACTGTACCACAGGGCTCATTTCCAGGAATCTGGAGACGTCCATGATTTTTAAGTCTCCACTTAAAGCAGCCCGCTTCAGGATCTCCTCCTGCCACCCTCGCTGCATACACAGCAGCCAGTATCTGCCTGGACTTCTAGAAATTATCCTTTCAAAAGAGTATGTGTTGAGATATAGTTCTTTTAAGTTTTTATTACCAACCAAGAATTCTAAATTTCCAAAACATCAACCTTCTAGAAGTATCACTTGAAGACAGGCTTCACCTTCTTTAAAAATATACCCGTAGTAAATAGGGAGTTCTGATGAGAAGTAAAATTCCTTATAATAATTATACACAATAATAGTAACTTTATCTTTATTGAGGCTAAAGGTACTAGCAGATGAAGAGAAGGTCTTCCGTAAGTACTGAGATCAGATGAGCTGTAAGAGCTATTTTATGAGTATGGAAGGGCTAATGTTATTTCCACTTTACAGGAGAAAAACTCAGCACCTTACCTAAAATCACACAGTCCATGAGTCTCTTGAGAGGCATCTAGAACAGCAATATTTAACCCTTTTCATCTCATGGCGATCTAAAAAAGTAGGTATAATTTTGATTCATCCATACTGGACAGTTATTGTTGTGTTGTCTCTTGTCCCTTTTAAAATTTTACTTTTTAAACTGTTTTGTTTTAATTTATTATTATTTTTTGGTGAGAGAAAGAGACAGGAAGGGAGACAGTTGAGAAGCATCAATTCATAGTTGTGGCACTTTAGTTGTTCATTGATTGCTTCTCATATGTGCCTTGACCGGGGGGCTCCAGCCAAGCCAGTGACCCCTTGCTCAAGCCAGTATCCCTGGGCACAGTGACCTTGAGCTTCAAGCCAGTGACCTTTGGGCTCAAGCCAGTGACCATGGGTATATTGATGATCCCACACTCAAGCCAGACGAGCCCATGCTCAAGTGCAAACTCAGGGTTTCAAACCTGGAACCTCAGTATCCCAAGTTGATGCTCTATCCCCTGAGCCATCACCAGTCAGGCTGTCATTTGTTTATTTGACAATCCAAGGGGAAAGGGGTCAGTGCACCTGACTAAAAAGTCAGGTACAAATCTTTTAAAAATTCTTATGGGACAGTGGTTGAAAATTGCTGGTCTAGATTGAAGGTCTTTGCTCTTCTACTACATGGTTCTTCTCTTACTACATCAGAATTCCAGGCTCGGCCATGCTATGATGCTGCAAAGAAAAAGTCCTTTGCCCTCTGTCTTAGTTTCCCCATGGGGAGCTGTTAGGGAAAAGAAGATAATAACACAGAGATGCTGTCCCTAACTAATTTTAAAAACAAACAAGGTTTCATAGCTAATGTTCCATCTACAATTGACGAAATGCTAAAAATCAACTATAATTTAAATTTTTTTAAATACTGCCATGAATTAGCAAGACTACACTAAAACTGTTATAATCCCTCTCTGATCATGCATCACAAACACATTCATGATAATCATGTTTTCATGTCTAAAAAACATGAATTATAGCAATAAAGTCCTAATGAGCTCATTGGAGTTTAATAAGATGATTTGAATAAAAGTTTTTAAATCCACAGATTGAGTCTTAAGAGAGATTGACAACCATCTAGTCCAGCTACTTCATTTTAGAGATGAGGTTGATATAGGCAAGGTACCTCATCCAATGTCACCTGGGCTATCTGTGGTAAAGACAGAACTTGAACCCACATCCTAAAACTAATCTTTCCTGTACACTACATACTGTCAATGAAGACCGCCTTAACTGATTAAGTACTGATGCTGTGAGGTTATTGATCTTAAAATTATAGAATGTCAATGTAATTTATTCAGCATTTTTAATATAAACAAAAGTTGCATTAAAGCCAATGAGATGAGCTAAGGGAGTACAGTAGTTAATCCTGCCTTGGTTAGAATTATTACTATACTAGGTCAGAATTACTGTTGGCATCTAATATGGAAAATCTTTTAAAAATCTTTTAATTTAACCTTAATTTGAACTTAGTTCTGAAAGGGCAGCTCACTGTATAATTGAGTAGTTCAAATTAAATTTATTAGGAAAACCCAATTGTGTTTGGAAAAAACAACAACACCAGAAGCACAGATTTTTGTATGTATCCCTTGATCTTTAAAAATAGTATAACATGACAACAGGACTCTCCCTGTCCTACTGCCAAGAACAGATTTCATACCCCATGCTCTTCAGGGACTTAGCAGACATCAGCAGCACTTCAAAGGGGGCAGACAATGGATCTGTATAAGTCATGAGCAACTCCTATCCTTTGAAAATATTTGTAAAATATACTGCTCTCAAAAATTAGGGGATATTTCAAAATGAATATAAAGTGATTAAAAAAAGCAGCATTTGATATTTTATTAAACAAGAACATCAGAAAAGCAAACAGTCAAAGAAAGTTGTTCAATTATGCAAATGAGATGCAAAACCAACTTTTATTTCATTGGTGAAACTACACTGTACAAAAGGCTGAAAGTACTGGAGTATCTGCACATTCCCTGATCCTCTTATTTTTGGGAGCAGTGTAATACTCTTGATGCTGGCCGGGTAGCTTAGTTGGTTTGACTGTTATTCTGATACGCCAGGTTGTAGGTCTGATTCCTGGTTTGAGTACATACAACAGTCAATTTATAAATGCATAAACAAGTAGAACAACAAATTGATGTTTTTCTCTCTTCTTCTCTCTCTCTCCTCCTTCTTCTCTCTCTAAAAAACCTAATAATAATCAATAGCAAAGAAATGATACTCTTAAAACAAATACACCTGAATTGCAACTGCGGAAATGGACTGCCATTTATTTGCTTACTGTCATTGAAGTTTTGCCATTTACTTTCTAAGTGCTTATGTAGCCAAAAAGCTAGAAAACAGAAAACACAACTATCCTTCTGGGAAACTTATGTGAGAAAATACTTTCAAAGGCATTAAAAGAGCCCACCAGTTTACCAGTCTTAGCTGAGAAAACCTTTCAGAAGAACAAGAAACTGAAATAAGAGGAGGAAGATGCAGAATGCATCAGAACATATTAACATCTATCAGGGGACTCATAACCCATATTTGCTAAAGAGGATTTTAAGATTAATAGCTAAAATGAAATTAAATCTAAAACATATTTAAACTAATTCATATATTTGTTTGTTACATTCACAGGATCTCAAAAACAGTCATAACTTACGATCCTAAACGACTGTTTGCTGATTCTCCTTTTACAAAACGAAAACCCAAAGATAAATAACCATCACAACACTGCACACTGCTGACATCTGGGCCAGATTACATCAAATGCTGCCTTCCTGTTCAACACAGCACAAGAGAATAAAAATTTTTTCCCAATTTAAACCTGTCCCTAGAGCCATAAAGAATGAAAAACTGCCGAGTCAACAGCTTCTGGGTTTGTGCATGCATGTGCGCACACACGTGTGCATGCACGTGTGTGTGGAGGGGTGATGTTTTGTTTGCTTGCTTGCTTTTCGATTTTTACTTCATGAATTTTCAATGCATCTATGTACTTTCTCTCTTCCCCCTCACCATTCATTCATTGGCTATGTCATGCTCCGAAAACTTGCAATCCAAACAATCAGTGGAACAAGTCTCATATCCTAAGTGCCAAAAGAACTGGCTACTGGTACAGAGACCATTTGAAGGACACCAGCAACTTTTGTGAAGGCTATTGTTTTATAGTTAAATGCCATTCAGAGCAACTTGAACTAGACTTTTCTACTATCAAAGAGAGTAATTCACTGGGTTGCCTGGGATTTGGCTGGCAGGCCATCCTAATATTTATGGGGGGACAACCTTCACCTTTGGCTAGCAAATACTATACAGTGCTTGAAATTGACCAAAGTAAGAAAAGTAAATACCATGGAAAAGACTTAATCTGGATTTGCTGTGGCTACGACCCAATGATGAAACCTGTGCTCCTCTGTTGTTACACATTCACAGATGTGCTTGTGCACAGACACACTGAAGAGGAGCTGAAAACATCTAGTGTGACTTTCAGCTGGAATATAACATTCCAGCCTTCAACCAATCTAGAAATGTTGTCAAAACTAAAATCTGAAGACTATAACCAGATGTCCTCCACAATCTCAAGAAATCTGGTCAACTGCTTTGATTCCTGTATTGTTTTTCATTAGCAAAAGGTAGGAAAAGAAGGATTTGTGGAGTCTTCAGAGCTGACTTAGAAGTTTCAAATAATTACCTAATAGACAGTAAAGCAGGAAGTACAGCAAGGGAGTCAGGAGAGCAGGGAGAGAAAATAACAAGCACACCTGGGCTCTGTTCTTAAGCTTCAGGAATCCTTATTTTCTTATTAAAAATACATTTTTTTAATTTTTTATTTATTTATTTTTTACAGAGACAGAGAGTGAGTCAGAGAGAGGGATAGACAGGGACAGACAGACAGGAACGGAGAGATGAGAAGCATCAATCATTAGTTTTTCATTGCGCGTTGCAACACCTTAGTTGTCCACTGATTGCTTTCTCATATGTGCCTTGACCATGGGCCTTCAGCAGACCGAGTAACCCCTTGCGGGAGCCAGCAACCTTGGGTTCAAGCTGCTGGGCTTTTGCTCAAACCAGATGAACCAGCGCTCAAGCTGGTGACCTCGGGGTCTCGAACCTGGGTCTTCCGCATCCCAGTCTGATGCTCTATCCACTGCGCCACCACCTGATCAGGCTAAAAATACATTTTAAAGCATTTATCTTTCCTATGCTCTACAACTAATTGTTCTGAACAAGGGTAATCTTCATATATAATAAAATTAGGGGAGAAAGCTAGACTTGGAAGCATCCTGGAGTGACAAGTTGAGGACAGAAATGTGGTAACCCACAAAAAACCCCCAGCCTGACTCAGACAGACTTGTAGCTGAAAGTTATCTCGGGTTTCCAGGCCCCACTCTTCTGCAATGATGAACTCACACTATCTTTTAATGAGAGGCTCCTATCTGTCTTTGATGTGTGAAGGACACTCCAAGCTGGAGGAGCGTACAAGAGAGAGCTAAACTATTTGCTTCAGCTGCAAACAGTTATTAAGGAAAGTTTAGAAAATGAGGTAGCATTAGGGGGGAAAGCTTTAGAAAAGGGATGACATATTCTCATCTTGTGAACCCTTAGAAGAAATATTCCAGTAAAATAAAATCTGACAAATAATCTTCCCTTGACTACACACCAGAGTTCTTCACCCTGCTCCACCTGGTCCAGAGCACATTCGCATAATCCTGTGGCTAGGTGGGAAAGAGAAAATTTCTTTTATAATTTGCTACTCACATAAAACACCAAGGGTGAGACTAACATAATAAACACGATTTATCAGCTCAAATGGGGTTGAATTGTAGAATTCATTCTTGTAAAACAAACTTGAAGTGTGTTTAAGGATGGGAGCACTTACAGCGAAATCCTGTGTGAAAGGGAACTATTAACACACATTCAAAGAATTCTCCATAATTCTCTGTACTACTTAATGTTCTGAGATTACTATTATCAGTTGTCAAAAGCAAGCAAAAATAGAATCTGGCTTTCTTAATCACCTATTTATATATCTAAGTGTACCTTCTACCAATCTAATCTACTCTTAGAACAGTAACATAGGTACAGAAAACATTGTTTCCGTGGGCTACCCAAGACTTTCTATTTAGGGTTTGGGACTTAACAATCACTCTTAGCTTGTCCACAGAGTAACCGACCACATTGTTCAAAAGAGCAGGGAGAGTCGTAGAGGAGGCAAATTTATGAGACCTTCTCTCATGATAGAGAGAAGCACATAATGAAAATAATGCATTCCTTTCTGAAAAAAAAATTCTATGTTGCTGACTCCTAAATCAGGTGTTTTATATAACACTTTTACCTGTATGTTAACAACCTACAAAGTGGGTCTCATTATCTTTATTTTACGGACGTGGGGAATGAAGATCAGAAAAGTAATGTGATTTATTACATGGGAAATAAGTCAGAATTTGAATCTAGTTCTGACTAAATCAAAAAGATCTGCTTTACAACTTTAGGTCATTAAACCTGAGGGCATCATGTGCCTTCTGCAGGAGGAATACTGCTCTCAGGGTGTCGAGGAAGGGAAATTAATTGAGCATGCATAAACGGGCAAATATTGGGACTGGGAAAAAAGTTATTTCACCAATTATATTCATTCAACAAATACCTGTGGAGCACCTACTACAGATGAGGTCCCTTAATCACAGCTAAGTTCTGGTCAAGTCTCTAGGAAACGATGTCATTTCTGTTTCCAGAGTTTCCATACTCCTAGGCCTGTGTGCTGCTGATTCCTAGGCCAACGTGACATTCCTTTTCCTCCTCACACATGCCTGGTTGAAATCACGCCAAACCTCAGCAGCTTTAGAAGTGATAAGTTTGCTAGAGTGTTTATGTTAAAAATAACAATTTCAACAGCATAACTGGAAATAAATATTATATCCCAACCACCAAAATCTAACAAATGGTTAAGTAGAAAGAGATATGGGCTGATAAGATTGTACCTCTTGGGATGACAATCGAGAACTAAGACAGCTTCCCTGACCACTGTCAACATGTTACAGTATTAAAATAAACTCTAGGAGTGGGGTGCCTGCTTCCTGTTTGTAGTCAGATTAATTTCTTCATTTCCCAAAACATTCCATTTGCCTCCCTGTCTTTAAATTCAGATAATGCAGTCTTTGGATTAAAGACAACCAGGGAAAATGCTAGTTTCTAGTCTCATACAGTATGCTACGTTTGCAAAGGCAGCAAATCGTTTACAGCCTTTCCTTATGATTCCTTTTGATAGAGAGCAGGGGAGAAGAAACAGTTGAACCTCCTCGTGCCTCAGTTTCCCCAGTAAGTAAAATGAAGAGAGATCCTGGCAGCCTCTTCAGCTGGAGAAAAATTAAAATTTGTTTAGTAAAGCCCCATAGTGGGTGGGTGCTGAGTATCATCCAAAAATCAAAACAAAACAAAATGATAATTCCCCCTCTGAGTTGTGCGTTCTTATTCTAAATGTGAGCAACACAACCCGGATAAGAAGATTAAACTGAGGTTTTGAGGAAAGAAGGGAAAGGCCAGAATTATCGGCAAAAATAAGCGGCAGTTGTTTTCTCTTCTCCTAGTACTGAGAGATAATTCTGAACTGTCTCTCCCAGCCAGAAAGACGTGTCCGATTGAGGCCAGAGAGTTGCTCTTGGAGTTGAACAGGGTATCACGGTGCTCTGGAGTTCAGTCCCCTCTGCACATACACAAACACAAGTGCACAGCGCCCCAACGCTGTTTGTCCCCTCGGCCTCACAACCCTGCCAGTTGGCAAACCCAAGCCAGGAAGTTGTCAATTCCAATTGCGTTTAAGGCCATGTAGCCCTATTAAAGAAGCCTTGCTGGTTAAGGGGCGTCCTCTGTTTCCAAAGCAGGGGAAAACAAAAAAAAAAAGGGCTCTGCTTGGATTGGAGCTGGCAACTTTCACTGACTAGAGTTTTCAAGGAGCTATGAATGAGTTTAACAAAGGAGGTCTGTGGCTAGTTTCTGGCTGAAGTCCATGTCAACAGTTTT
The DNA here is from genome assembly GCF_036850765.1 of Saccopteryx bilineata. Lineage (NCBI taxonomy): Eukaryota > Metazoa > Chordata > Mammalia > Chiroptera > Emballonuridae > Saccopteryx > Saccopteryx bilineata. The sequence goes on along the minus strand of NC_089491.1, from coordinate 11,470,714 downwards.
TAAGGTCACAGGCCACACTAACTAACATTTATTCCCAGCAGACCCTGTTCTAAACACAAGCTGTAAGTAGTACAAATTTGGAATTTTTCTGTAATCCCTTGAGATATTCCTGATCTTTCCACATGTTTCTGCTCAATTAAAAACAATTCTCACTTTGCTGCACCAGAGAGGCCGTGCTCAGCAATCTCAGTCCATCCTTAGGGTACAGGAACAAAAACCTGGCAAATCAAAGGGCTTGAGTGGGGAAGGCAGAAATTCAGCTGGATCACACTGAAAAGTGCAGACAGCTCCCCAGGGGCTCAGTTTGTGAAAGCATAAAACGGGTTATGACAGAGATCCTGAGGCCATAAAAAGCAGGTTTGAGGCAGCATGGGGAATAGGTTCCTAGTTCTTTCTCAAATAAGATAGAGATTTCTAAGAAAATTATAAGGTCAACTAGGTGAGTGGGGAACAGTGATGATCTGTAAGACAAATGTTAATAACCCACTCTGACATTAATACAATCCTTTATCAATTAGGATGAACTCTTACTTTTAAAGTTTCTGAAATTAAGAGGCTTCCTGAAATCAACCTGAAATTTTAATAAAGGTTTTCCACTCCCCCTCCCCCTTCCCCTTTCCCAGAAAGCTGTTTTTACACCAAAGGTACATTTACTAACTGATGGTATTTTTAAATCTTGCAAGGCAACATGGGAATAATTACTTTGGATTGAGCACCAAAAATCTTACTTAATCACGGGAAGTATTTTCTATTTTATGGAAGGGGATTCTGGGGCTCAGAAGGGTGACTTATCTTGCTTACAATCCTAAAACTAGTAAGCGGTAGAGTCAAAATTTGAACATAAGTCTGATTCCAGAGCTCAAGTCCACTACACAAACTTAGGGGGAGACAACACACACTACAGTGTCAGTCACTGTTTTGGGAGTTAAAGCACTACAATTTGTGGCATTCTATATTTGGAATCATGTGCTCTATGAAGGTAGTTAACAATTTTTCCAAATTAAAAAATATGTAGACTGTAGTGCAGTGAATATCTGAATTGAGTTTGACAGGATAAATTTACAGGAAGAGCTACTTCATTCAGTACAGACACACAAAGAAGAAAGTGAGATGCACTCATGATCTCATTGCCTTTTATCACTGGTATACTTTGGTATCCAATCGTCCATATTTTTTTAGAATAGATATCATATCATATATAAAAATTTATTTTGCTTTTTTGCATAATATTGTCCAAGATGTTTTCCATGTTATTAAATAATCACCAAAAACATAATTTTAATGGCAACATGGTATCTAAAACATCATCATCTATGTATCCATACATATATCTCTAAGCTTCCCTTAAATCAGATTCCCCAAAGTGGGAATAAGTTTAAGGGTTTTTTGTTTTGTTTTGTTTTTTGTATTTTTCCGAAGTTAGAAGCAGGGAGAAAGTCAGACCCCTGCATGTACCCCACTGGGATCCACCCGGCATGCCCACCACAGGGCGATGCTCTGCCCCTCTGGGGCGTTGCTTTTTTGTAGCCACAGCCATTCTAGCGCCTGAGGCGGAGGCCATGGAGCCATCCTCAGCACCCGGGCCAACTTTGCTCCAATGGAGCCTTGGCTGCGGGAGGGGAAGAGAGAGAGAGGAAGGAGAGGGGGAAGGGTGGAGAAGCAGATGGGAATCGAACCTGGGACTTCCACACACCAGGCCTACACTCTACCACTGAGCCAACCGGCCAGGGCCTAAGGGTTTTGAAGATATATTGCCAATTGTTTTCCAGGAAAGTTGGACAATTTTACACCCTGATCGTAATTTTACAGAGCGTAAGTGCCCACCTCATGGCCATCAAGTTGTCACAATCAGGCTCATCTACACTTGGTTGTGTACAAAGCCACACATATCACAAGTACAACAATGAAATGTATATGCTACAGCTGGTCTCTCCTGTTAATAACTCCTGCAGTGTGTAATACTATAAGGTGCCAATGATTACCCTACTTTGATCCTTTGCTTATACTATCTCTAATCCTCACAAAAAAAGTAGATGTGAGAAAATGAAGGCTCCAAAAGGGCAAATGGAGCACCCAGGAGCACACGCCACACCCGCAGGACTTGGAGGTGCGCGCTCTGGCTCCGGCCGTGCTCTTCAGGCAGGTCACCCTGCAGCTCCCTCCCCCTCTCAGAGATGGTCACTGTCCTCTCCCACCCTGGAGGCTGCTCTTTCTCTAGCAATGCCTCTTTGGACAATGAGGCCAGCTGACTCTTTGGGAAAGTAAAGAAGGACAATACCTAGATCTCACGGGCTGTGAGAAGGGAGAAGAGCCTGCTGCATGTCTTCCTCTAGAAGCAAGGAGTAACGGCAGCAGGAATGCTCACCCACAGCTGGCAGACAGCAAAACGGCACAGTTAGCACTTAGAAAACCATTTGGCATTATCCAATAAAGATGAAGATATACATACCCTCTACATAGCTATCCAAGTTCCCAGGTTTCTACATTGAAGAACCTAGTGCCTATGTGCACCAGGATATACATACAAGAAAGTTCATAAAAGGCATAAACTGGAAACAGCCCAAATGGTCATCTACAGCTGAATACATGAAAAAACAGAAACATGCTCTAACAAAATGGAACTCTATACCACAAGAAAAAAAAACTACAATAAGCAACAGCATGAAGTTTAAAAGTTAAGGAAAAGAAGGCTTAAAACAACAATTCCAAATTGTATAAGTCAATTCATGCAGAGTTCAAAACCAGACAAAACTATATTCTATTATTTAGGGATACATACAAAGGCAAAAAAATTATACTGGGGTAGAAATTTCTTAACTTACATAGTGATTGCATGGGTATTTGCTACATAATTGTGTATACTTCTGTGTGTGTTTGTGTGTCCATATATAACAATAGATACATACTCATATATGTGTGTATATAATTAAACTTAATGTACTTTTCTTTTTGCAGGTTATATTTCACAATTTTCAAACTGAATGCACTGGGTTACAATTAAACAATTATACAGTAGATACAATATACAAACAACTTTAACAAGCATTCACTGTTTTACTTAATGTTTACAACAATACTCTGAATTGGTATTATTCTTAAGTCACCACTGAAGTGATGAGACAAAGAAGATTGATAGACAAATGAAATCTTATTATAAACCCAATTTTAAGATTAAAAAAAATGAAATATAGCACCAATATTCTTTCCATTACAACACAAGTACTGAATCAGAAGAAGGGTCAAGATCAGTGAGTCCTACTATATGAAATTTAAACTACCTCTTCAGATAAAGAGATCTAAAATTATAATCCCTGGGGAATTTTAATAAAAACTAAACAAAGATATAAAAACTAGTATTGTTTCCCATGGTCAGAAACAATGATTACTTAAAGGGAATGATCAATATTTAGCGTATTGTCATATACTAAAAAAGAAAAAGTACAAAGAAATTTCTCTAAAATTGGCATCCAAAATTACCTTTTTTTTTTTTTTTTTAACAGAGTTGACAGTAAAAATCCTAGCTCAACAGAAAGCTGGGCTCTAGCAATTATATTCTCTTTAGAGCCTTTTAAAGTTGAAGTTGTTTTTGTTTGCAGTGGCTTTTTGTTTCTTACCCCCCAAAAAACATCTTGCTTTTCTATGGACAAGAATTTTATTTTTTTAAAGAAAAGGAAACCAGTCATTAAAAGCTCAGGCAAAAAACTACAGGACACTGAATTTCACCCAACTTCTTTTTCCATCATACTTTTAAATGTTTTTTTAAGATGTCAACTTTTTAGAGCCAAGCATTTTTTGCTGCATTTTGAGCTCATTAATACACATAAAGAGCTAGTTAAAATACCAAGACTGAATAAATGAACAATGGGACAATTAACCCCACATACAAAGCTCCGCCCACTTTACTTCAAAGACATCTGAAATAGAATGGATTAGAAACCATAAACGATGCCTCTCAGAATTAATTTTGTAGTAAATATTGCTTTGTATTATAGATAAGGGATTAAAAATCTCCATAGGGGCAGTCTAGCACTTGAGAATTGAGTTAAAGAAAACAATTGCCCTTGGTTTTGCTGAAGATTTCTGGTACTTTCATGTCTGATGAATGGGAAATAAAAACCTATTCAATTTCCACAACATACTATAATACAGAATTTAATTTTATCTACAATGTTAAAATTTTCGCTAAATTTCTACATAAAGTTTTAAGATATGAGTAATTTGTTTTCACTGTAATATATTCAAAAATCAAAATTTATACAGCCACCTGATTTTAAAAGTATTGCCTTTATGGTACATTATTTTGTGCAATTTTCCAGTATAACTCATGCTAATAGTAATAAAAAGGATTACTTACTTTGAAGATGTAAATGTACAAAGTGAAATATAGAAAGGAAAAGTAAACTAAATACATTATTTACCACTTGATTTAACTATGAATTTTATGTTCGATGTTTTTAAAAGTTAGTAACTTGGGAGAAAGGAGGGTGGGGAGAAGGGAATAAAGAGGGAGAAATGTAGGTTGCCCTACAATGTAGGAAAATGATTTGACTTTAGGTGATGGGCACACAACACAATCAACAGTTCAAATGTTGTAGAACTGTTTACCTGAAATCTATGTCTTATTGATCAATGTCACCCCATTAAATTTAATTTTCTAAATAAAACTTTTTTAAAACATTAATAACTATTCTTCCTGACCAGTAGTGGCACAGTGGATAAAGCATCGACCTGGAACGCTGAGGTCGCTGGTTTGAAAGCCCGGCTTGCCTAGTCAAGGCACGTATGGGAGTTGATGCTTCCTGCTCCTCCTCCTCCTCTCTCTCACTTTCACTTCCCTCTCTAAAATGAATAAATAAAATCTTTAAAAAAAACAACCACAAACTATTCTTCACTGTCAAGAATCAGGCAATAGTATATAAGTTAAGATAAAAAGCAGTTGAGGGTTTTTTTTTTAAACAAAAATACCAAAGTAATAAGCTGAATAACAAATTCACTATAACAAAAACATTTTTTAAAAAAAGAAATAAGTAAAAAAAAAAAGAAATAAGTCTTAGCAAGAAACAATTTTTCAGATTACTAAGAGCTTCTTTCCTCATAAATCAGTCTCATACAAATAAATTATACAATCATAAACATCCTCAGGAAAGAATATTTAATGATATGTAAAGAAGCTTACAATATAATAAGTAAAAGCTAGAAACAAAACTATAACTAGAGCAAGATCCCAATTCAAGGGAGGAAACACCCCTAGTCATTATAGGAGTCATGGGATGATAGATTGCTTTTCTTAGTCTTCTGAAGTTTTCTAACTTCCTCTAATGAGGAAGCATATCTTCATAATCTCAAAAATTAACATCTGAAAAATAAGTGGCTCACAACTGTTAAAACTGTATGCTCTTCAAACTTCAGCTGGCATAGTGGTTTTTCTGTCTGATGTAAAGAGGTACACTGTTACCCGTAGGCTGGAGCCTCTCACGATGAGGGGAAACGTTAGGCTTCCTACTGCTTTTAAAACTGATCAATGGAAGGGCCAGACAACCTAAATTCAGACTCCTTTTTGTATTCACAAATCTACCTGGCTCTTAAAGAAAGAGTGTAGCTCAGATCCAAGGGGCAGTTTTAGGTGTGAAGCATATGGAGTTATTTTCCTTTCTACCTCCTGCTCAGTAAAAAGCAAAGATAAGGCTCAAATAAATCCTTCCGCTGGTTGTTGCTGTTGTAGGAAAGTGGTTTGCTTACAGGGAGGTCCAAGAAAAATTGTTGACACTCAAACTCAACCAGAGAGCACCAACAAGCCTCTCCTGTAGAATGTTTTTCCATCTCCCAAAAAAGGTCCCTCGTGTGGAATTCTTAAGACTCTTTCTTTCAGAAGGCAGGCTCAGTTTTACTGGTTTTCCATTCAAACACACCCTGCATCAGATTTAAAGAAAACTGATTATTCTCTACAATCATATGGTTGGACTGTTCACATAGATGGCAGGGACGCTAGCCAAAGGGGAATATGACCCCTTGATGCTAAATGAAGGGTTACTGAGTTTGAAAACCTTAGTCCCAGGTGGTCATGTGCTTATTCTCCAGAGGTGGAAGAATCACCTCCATTATCCTGGACACCCTGGATGGAGGTCAGAAGATCGCTGTTGGCCAGCTAAAGAACGGAGATTAAATCTTCCTTCTTCAGGTCCCATCTTCATCATTTATAAAATGAGGGTGAGCTGTAGCGTATTATTACTAAGAGCCCTTTAAGCTCACATCTGAGATCACTGTGCAATGGCACACTACTCACCATGGCTCTTAAAACAAAATCTATATAGCGAGATGAACAAACTTTCAAAACTTGTAAAGGTAGCTTTGGTGGCAAGAAAATAAAATTTGAAGTTGTGAATCAGAGTCAAAAGAAAGTTACAGGAAATAAGTCCAAAGCAGTTAAGAGGGCGAGCTTTGGATTGGAATTTTTTGGGTTCCAAACCAAATTCCTTCAGTTCCTCCTGGTGAGATCTTGGGCAAGTCACTGTATCTCTCTGTCTCTACCCCTATATCTCTACAATGGAAAGGATTTCATAGGGTCGTAATAAGAATAAATGAGAATTATGCAGACCACCTGGCATATTACATAAATGCTAATTCCACCTTCTCTTCTACATTGTAGTAAGTTGTCCTGACTTAATGGTGTAACAACATTACCATCAGCCACAGTTTCTGGAGGTATCAGGTAAGTGAGGTCTGGGGAAAACGAAAGACAACAGAAGTGTCCTCCTGGAGCTCCTGGGCGCTTCCACTGCGTTGCCCTGTACTAAGCAAGCTTCATGAGCATTAAGATAAGGAAGTGCTCTGCTTTCAAAACAATGTGAGAAAATGCCACATCTTCTTCTTGTAATGTCTAACTCATTCAGTCTCATAATGAAAATTTTCGTTTAGCCCAAGTCTTGGAATTTTGAATACCTACAACGTTGGGCTCAGGTTGCTTGAGGAGAGGTTGAATCAGGCTGGTTTCCTTGGATAAGGATCAGGAGGAGACAAGAAGCTTCCTCCTACAATGGATAGCCCTGTGGCTGGATCCTGGTACGAAGACACACCTGTCTTTCCAACCACCCAGCCTCCCAGCCTTCAACTAGCAGGCCTCAGGACAGTGAGGGCAGTTCTATTTATTTCCCTTTCTTCTCTTCCAAGGTGATTTTCTTTAAATAGTACAGCTTGTTACTGTTGCTGAGTTGTGGCTCCCCAGAGAATGATACGTTTCTAAGCATGAAGGCATCTGTGTGACAATAAAACATGCAACATACCCCACTTTTTTTAATTAAGAAAGTTATAACCTCCCACAAAGTGATGTTTCTGATGAGCACATCACCCCCTCCTGTCTCCTCACCTCATGCAAGCCTTTCAAAATACTGAGGATCTCAGAAAGGGCCCTGGGCCTAGTAAACCAGAGCCCTATCCCATGGGTTTGGCTTCCAACAGAAGCCATGTTCCAGGACCCGCAATGGGTGGAATTATAATCCACCACAGCAGTTGGGCCCTCTTCCAGCTGACTACCCAGAAAACAACATTGTGCTCATTGTAACTTTTAAGGGGAGGAATTAAAAAGGAATCAAACAGCTCCAGAGAGATGGAAACAAGCAAAAAGCAGAGGAAAGTTTTCTGTTAAATAGTATGAACGGTCCAGGTTTCCCAAATGGCATTTAAGGCATTGGGAAGAAAGGTTGATCTCTCCCAGAGGGGCCCCAGCTTTGATGCCCAGACTGCCCTCAAACATCAGGCTGTGCATTTTGTATAGCAGGGTACCCTCAGGCGAGACAACTATAAATAGCTTAAAACAAGAATAGGAGATTCCATCTGTTTCTGGAATATTTCAGCAGCACCTGCTTTCAAGGTAAAAATCTAGGAGCTGTCCCCACAGCCTTCCTTCCCAACTGCCTTTCCCACCTCCACCCCATACACATTTTAAACTAAAGCAGATAACACACAATCCAAAAGGGCTTCTGCCACCACACCTGCCTAAGAAAAGAGTCCTTTGATTTTTCTCCTGAACTATGTGTGTTTAAAAAAATACTAGAACAGGTAGAGAGAGCAGCCAAAGTTTTAAAAACCAGACTCTTATTACTTCTAGCTTCTTTTTCTTGATGAAAACTAAGCTTTTTCTGTGTTTGTAGTAGAAAGAGTACAATACGGATGAAAAAAGATGCAATAGTTCTTCCTGCCATTAAGTTAGAAAGTGTTCCAGAAGGAAGATGGTTCTCACTCAACACAATTAATGTTTAAGCACAAGCCAGTATGCCAGCTTGCATGGAAAGAAGGACAGTACTCCCCAACAAGGGCCCAGGAACATATTTCATTAAATTATAGTTTAAAAACAAACAAAAATCCTAAAGTTGGGGCTTGAAAACTCCAATTTAAGTCAAGGTGCTACTCCCAAAGTGACCTGCAGCATCCCTTCTAACAGTACCAGAAGATCTGAAGCAATTTCACGTAGAAAAGCCACTTTACCCTCAGTCTGCAAACATCAGCATTCCTGAAGTCCGCCCCGAAGCATCTGATGGCACTCCATCTGTATGGAGATCCACAATCGTGAGCTCCTCTTCCATAATCTGTTCCCAGCACTTTTATGGCATCATCTCTTGCTACTGTCCTCTTATCAAATTCTCAGCATCTCATCTTGCTCTACCTTTCGTTCTCTGGGTCTGCGCACACCAGCTCTCACCACCTCAAGCGCTTTCCTGCCATTCTCCTCCTGGCAAGCCCCCACTGATGCTGTGAGACCCAGTTTAACTGGGAACTATCAGCAACACTTCCCCTGATTCTATAGCCAGAGTTGGGCACTGCCTAATCTGTGACCCCACAGAACCTTGCACATATTTTTTTTTTCAAATAGCACTTACCACATCATATTTTAATTAATTGTTTACATAGTCCCTTCCCAAAGATTGAGTGCTTCCAAAACAGAGAGGATAGACGTGACATGGGAGGTGGGTATCAGAATCAGAGCTGGCCTGGGAGCACTGTACCCAGAAGCACATTTAATTTTAAATGTGGTAAAGGACAAAAGTACATATTGTTTTCAGTTCATAATACCAAGCACAGAATGTGTTCAGCTCATAAAAAATTTGGATGAACATGACATCTGAAAGGTTCTCATCATATAGGGAGCTAGGGCTAGACCTTTATGCCTGTTTTAAGGGAGTTTGAGGTAAATCAAAGCCGAAGACCAAGTGTTATTTATGCATTGCTCATTCCTTATATAGTCTAGGTACTAAGTTACTTAGCAATTGAATAAAAATTTAAAATGTTAAACAAAAATTTTATATACTGTCTTGATGAAACAAGTTGTATCTTTCTCAAATGTATTCTAGTTTCTGAAATGTTCTATTTGGCTATAGAGACACATTAGTATTATATGACATAGCTCCTATAATCCACCCCCCACCCCCACCCCCTACCAAACAACATGGCTATGGCTTTGAACTCTTATGCTCTTGATGGGTACGTGTCATTTAGGCAAAGCAGTAGCCACAAAAATTGTTTTGGTTGGTTCTATAGGTCACTTTCTTTTATATTTGAAAGATTTCAGAAGTAAGTGCTGTACCACATCAAATGCAGACAGTGCTCTCTGAAAATGCTAAATACTCTTTCACATTTAAAATGAAGAGCAACTAACTTAATTGATAGCCATTGTTCTCCTAGCTGGTGTTTTTAATCTAGTCCTAAGTACCATCCAGCTACTAGTTAAATAATATTATAATGAGTTTCAAGGAAAATTAAAAACCTTTAATAAAATAAACTAGTTAACCAGGAGAAACCATGCACTTGACTTTACATACCATGGTACTTGTGTTAACGAAACTTGTTTATACTCTAGTACAACTACATTTTTTAATATTCTTTGTGTGTATCTGTGAACAAAACAGATAAAAATTTCCAGCCTTCACGGAGCTTATAGGCTAGTGGCAGGAACAGGGAATGCCCCTAACAATGAACCTATTAAGTTAATATATAAAGAGTATCTGCCCTGGCTGGTTGGCTCAGTGGTAGAGTGTCGGCCCGGCATGTGGATATCCCAGGTTCGATTCCCAGTCAGGGTACACAGGAGAAATGCCCATCTGCTTCTCCACCCCTCCCCCTCTCCTTTCTCTCTGTCTCTCTCTTCCCCTCCTGCAACCAAGGCTCCATTAGAGCACAGTTGGCCTGGGCACTGAGAACGGCTCCATGGCCTCCGCCTCAGGTGCTAAAATGGCTCCGGTTGCAACTTGCAACAAAGCAGCACCCCAGATGGGCAAAACACTGCTCCCTAATGGGTGCTGGGTGGAACTTGGTTGGGGGCATGCAGGAGTCTGTCTCTCTGCCTCCCTGCTTCTCACTTCAGAAAAATACAAAAAAAAAAAAAAAAATCTAAGAACCTTTCATTGTGACATTAACTTTAAATTTGTAATGCTGATGGTCTAGTCTTTTATGGACACAAGGCCTGTCACTTAGCACAGGATTGTAACTGAGATTCAAAGGTTCATCTCTTACAACATGAAATAAGTTTGATGATATGAACCATACTTTTGAAACTAACTGTATTTCATATTCCCTCTTTCAGCTAGTGTCCCATGAGGCCTTCCTCTAACTAGAGCTTTCAGTGCTGTGTTCTTCCATCCAAATGGAATGCATCTCCTGGTCTCTGAAAGCCATATATACACTGTCTTCTTGGTCAGGCATTATATTAAGGATTGGAGATACAAAGTTGCTTAACACACAGTCTTTACCCCAAAGAGTTAACTGTCCAATAGGAGAAAGACAAAGGTTACGCGAGGCTTATGAGTGTATAACTGAAGTATGCGAAGCATCCAGGCTCAGCCCGAGGAGGGGATGATTACCTCTGCCTAGAGAAGCCTGCCCGGCGTGCCTACGCCGAGTCTGGGAGAATGGGTAAACGTGTGAAGGCAGAAAGGGTCCACTGGCTCATATGGACCAGTGAGCACGTGAACTTGAGAGAGCAGTCAAGAAGGAAGGGATCCTCAGAAGCTAGGATCAGTGGAGGCTATAATGCACAGACATTATCCTTCATGAGAAGAAATGGAAAGAGTAGAGAGGGCTTATGAGCAGACGTGAGTTAGAGCAGTGGGCACACTAAAAATGGTGATTAGACCTCAAGGCACAGGTTAACTAAAGGGAAAGCAACTAAAAAAGGCAAGGAGACCAAGCAGCAAAAGAGGACAATGCTAATAATGTAAACCAGACCCAAATCGTGCTCATGTTCTCCCAACAGACCACTCTACTCTCCACTGGACATGTCGCCAACCAGTCCTCCAGGGTTAACAGTAAACTCTTCCATTCATGTCTCACCCCAGCAATGTCCCCACACCAAGCGCAGGCAAAGCGTCACTGTTGAGCCCTTTACGTGTGCACAAGCTGGATACAATAAAGTGAGGCTTCCACCCCAACTCATGTTGCATAGCCATGAAACGCACGTACCAGAATTCATATTGCGCTCTTCACTCCACAGTCACTATTCACCAGCACTGGAAGAGCAATAGTAAGATGACACTGTGCCATGGGACCGCTCTGTGTATCATATATAGCACACTGTAGTGTGACCATCCATCTCCCCAGCTAGTCCTGGGAGCTCCGCAAGGGCAGGGACTAACTAATAGTAGGCACTCGATTAAGGGCTGACAAACGAATGAATCAACCCACCAGATATATTTCCATGGTGCCAAGTTAGTATAACAGATACGAAACACACCAATTACTGCTATTTTTCATTCTAAATGACGACAGCGTGAAGGCTACTCAATGAGCTTCTTGCAAACAGGAAGTCCATGACCCTTCATATAGACACACAAAGTCAAAAGCTAGAATTAGGGGAGAGCAAGTTTTTAATTTAAATTTTTAAATAAATGGTTTTCCACTCCCAAAAATATGCTGAGTGAATGTGATAGTGCAGTTCAGTCATCCCCCACCCCCAACAAACCCAACGCATGTGCACACGCGCATGCGCACACACACTCTCTCTCTCTCTCTCTCTCTCTCTCTGAACGGAAAAAACGACATAACTCAAAATATTTGGTGGGGATGGGACGGGCCTTTCTGCAAAACTTCAAGAACTTGGCTCAAATCCTCACCTCCTCTAAATCAGTGGTCCCCAACCTTTTTTGGGCCATGGACCGCTTTAATGTCAGAAAATATTTTCATGGACCGGCCTTTAGGGTGGGATGGATAAATGTGTCATGTGACCAAGACAAGCGTCAAGAGTGAGTCTTAGACGAATGTAACAGAGGGAATCTGGTCATTTTTTAAAAATAAAACATCGTTCAGACTTAAATATAAATAAAACAGAAATAATGTAAGTTATTTCTTCTTTCTCTGCAGACTGGTACCAAATGGCCCACGGACCAGTACCAGTCCGCGGCCTGGGGGTTGGGGACCACTGCTCTAAATGACTGCACAGATATGCAGTGTCCTGACCAAGGCTGATATATAACATTAGGAAAAAAATGGAAGAGAAATTTTTCTTTAAAAAGAAGAATAAAAAAGACCAACATCGGGGCCTGACCTGTGGTGGCGCAGTGGGATAAAGCGTCGACCTGGAACACTGAGGTTGTCGGTTCAAAACCTTGGGCTTGCCTGGTCAAGGCACATATGGGAGTTGATGCTTCCTGCTCCTCCCCCTTCTCTTTCTCTCTCTCTCTCTCTCTCTCTCTCTTTCTCTCTCTCCCCCATCTCTAAAAATCAATAAAAAAGACCAACATCGCTAAATCAAAAAGTAAACAACCCTTTACCTCAGAGCCCAACATTCTGGGCAGGCAGCCCCGGGGGCTAGGGGCCGGGCTCCGGAGGCTAGACACGCTTCCAAGGGCTCTCCCTCCACGTTCACCCCACCAAGCGTTGGGGCTGGACTCTCTTCCTATGGCTTTCTGACACTTACCCTCTCGCGCCCCAGTTACAGATGCTATGCTTAATGAAGAAGACAGTTCATTTGCTGATTACAAATAATAAGAACGTTTGTGCAGGGAAAGCCAGACGCAGCAATCGGACCGACAGCACAGAGCGAAGGCACTCCAGGGTCAGCCCTCTTCCCCTCCCAGTGTGAGGGTGTGTGTGCTGGAGGGGCAGGGGCTCTTTTCCCGGTGAAGACGAGAAGAAAGTGCAGGGACTAACACACCAGAAAACTACTCCTTCTGGCACTCACAGAGGGTCTGGCCTTTTATCCCCAGGCCCAAAGCTGGGACTGGGGAGCCGGGTTTTGTCAGGGGCGCCTCCCCACCGTCCTGCCATCCTGCCCTGGGCTGCTCCACATGAGCAGAGAGAGACAGGAGGCAGGCCCCTCTGACACCTACTTAACCGGGCAGATGGAGAGGAGCGTGTGTGGAAGCCGTTACTTCCCCCTCAGGAGACGCCCAGCAGGAGCCCACAGAGCCAGCAGCTCCAGAGCCGCTTTCCACACATCCCGCCTCCCAGCCCAGAACACGCCTCACCCTCTGGCAGGAGGAAACAGCATTAGGCAAGCCCGGCTCTGGTGGACGAGGGGGTTTTAGAAGACCTAAAGACTGCTTACAGGATTCAGTCCTCTTTCCAGGCCTCTCCCAACGGTAGCCTAGTTGGGAAACAGTCACTCACTCATTGACCCAAAGGGGGCAAGGGTGTTACTTTGAGGAGGGCACAATCAGTGTCTGCGAGACGTCCTGAGCCACAGACACATACTTTATTAATAATCTTATATATACAAAACGTCCAAGGGGAAGCCTGACAGGCTAACTTCTGACAGCTCCAGATAACAGCAGGGGAACCGAAGCCATGCTGGCTCCCCAGCTTCCCCACACTCCACGGAGGCGACGGGCCCTTTACACCCCGGGGATGTGATACAAATAAATAAATACGGTTATCTGCAGAGCTTACAGTGCAAGGACAACACTGTGAAGTCCTCCTCCCCTAGTGCAGTGACTTGTGGGACAAAGATAGGAAAATAAAAAGAGCAGCTGGAAAATTTAATTACAGAAGAACAACGCAAAAGTGGCCATTGTTTCACAGAACTCGCTGATGCGATGAGCAAAGCCCTTCTCCCTTACCTTAAGATACAGAAGCAGCTCTTCGCTCCTGAAGATAAGCGGCAGAACCCGAACCTCTGTTTGCTGTCAATGTCAGTGAGCACGAATGTGAAGTTCTGGCCAACTTGGCTAACTGTGAGGCTGCAGCAAAGAGAGAACAAAGAAAAAAATGAATGTGCAGTGAGTTTCTTGATAAAGTATCTAATCATGACAAGTCGTTGAACCTGTACCATTTCCTTTCTCGGTGGAACTCTTTATAAATGAACTGAAAATTTACACACTTCAAGGGAACAGATTGTGAGCCACTAAAAAAAGGGGGTGGGGGGCAGCAAGCAGCATATTCTAGTGCCTACTCATCACAGCCAGCATACCTTCTTACGGAGCTCAGGCAGGCAGCATGGTCAGTCACCCCTCAAATCATGAAAGGTGCATTCTATTAACCTCATTTGGTATCTGAGGAAATAGCCTAGAGTGGCAATGCCTAAGGTGCCAACTGGTGGATTGCAAAACACTGAATTTTAAAGTTAGGCCTAAGGAACACCAAAGCCTTCTCTACCAGCAAGGTGCAAAATGACCATTAACTTGCTCGCCTAATCATTCCTCTAGATCAGGAAATAACAGTGATTGCAGTGGAATAACTTTAGTGTCTGCTGCGTGTTGACCACAGAGTGAGACACTTCACATAAACCATCTCATTTGTCTCAGCAACAGAGCTGGAACTTGGAGATGTTCCCATTGTACAGAAAAGAAAACTGAGAAACTGAATCAAGTTCACAGACATACTAAGGGGAGAAGCTGGAACACAAGAAGGCAAAGTTAGCTATTACTTTTTCCTAAATTCCTGTATCTTTCATAATTTTTCTGTCTTTCTTTTTGTATTTATTTATTTATTTTGGGGGGGGTATTTTTCTCAAGTGAGAAGTGGGGAGGCAGAGAGACAGACTCTGACCAGGATCCACCCAACAGCTCACTAGAAAGTGATGCTCTTGCCCATCTGGGGTGTTGCTCTATTGCAACTGGAGCTATTCTAGAGGCTGAGGAGCCATCCTCAGTGCCCGGGCCAACTTTGCTCCAATGGATCCTTAACTGCGGGAGGGGAAGAGAGAGTTAGAGAGAAAGGAGAGGGGGAGGGGTGGAGAAGCAGATAAGCACTTCTCCTGTGTGCCCTGGCCGGGAACTGAACCTGGGACTTCCATATGCTAGGCCGATGCTTTCATCATCTTTTAATTTATGAGGGACATATTTTACACTTTACAGGACAGACATACCAAATGTCTTAACAATGCAAAATGCTTTCTAAGAAATGTAAACAAGGTTTTTAAAAAAGACATTAAAGAAAAAAAGGCTAAAAATTCCCGCATTAACACAAAAATCACCAAACCACATATAAAAGCAACATAAAATAGAAAATGTCTGTTTTAAAAAATTAAAAATCATATTACTAATCAGATTAATCCTTAAACTCTTTTTTTTAAGAGTTATAAAATGTTTTAAAATGCATTTCTAAAAATCAGTTTACCAGTTTAGTTTGGATTCCTCTTTAAAAATTTAAATATTCCAAATTCTAATACCTAAATGTACGCTATTATAACATTTTAGAATTTGACACTGACTTTTTCAAAGAAACTCATTGACTCATATTATGGTTTATATGCTGCATTTACAAGATATCCTCAAATTGATAATATATGCAAATAGCTGCTCTCACCTACTTGATAAATTGTCAGTGGAATAAGCATCACATGGCTCACCAGTCCTTTTCCAATGGTAGACGTTTTGAGTCTTTGGATACCATATGAATTAAGTTTTCAAATACAGACAACCTCCCTTTCTAAAACTCCCTCATATAAACTGCATAAGAAAATTAAAGAGGTCTCCAAGGTACCCAGAATAAAAAGTCAATGGACCCTACCCAGGAATAGGCAGTAAAGAAATAATTCCATCTCTTGGAAAGTGGTTACAGAGTACAAGAAAATAATTCTAAGAGAAAAGAAGGTGCTCCACTCGCCTTTTTTTTAACTAGGACGATGAACAAAAACAAGGTGGCAATTTAAAAGCAACATGGTAATAAAACAGGTGTAAGTAATGCTATCCCTCCACCTTAGACAGGCCTGGAGAAGGAACACATTTCTATAAAAGTTATAGAGCTGTCGAGGGGACACCAAACACTACCCTCTTATGGCTGTTATGTTTTATCTATAAAGCTTGGATACTGTGTTACTATGGTGATTTAATACTATGTTTTAAAGGGGGATTATATGATTAATTTTAACAAGGTTGAGAACTGAAGATGTGTGAGAAACAGGATTCTAGCTCACATAATTAAAGTGATTGGGGAAAAAAGTGGGCCTCTTTGGGGGAGGAGAAAACCCTGTATTATTAAAACAGTTAAAGCAACAGGTCAGGATGGTTCTAAGTTACAAATAAGATTAACCCTTTGGGAAATACTATATATTATGTGACCATACAAAATATGACTGTTCATTATTTTAATTCAGGGTTTGATTTCACTTCTACAGTGTTTAAAATGAAGCATCCTAGAAAGAAAAAATATTGACAGGACTGAATGAAAAGAAAACACCCAGCATTTCTAGGAAAAGAATGGAGAACAAATACAACTTGGTTGGTGAGTTGAGTGTCATTAATTTCCCTATTATCTTTTCACTACCGTTAAAAATGCTGAAAATGCTGTTAGCTACCTTATAAGAGCAAAGAAAGATTCATTACTCATTTATTTGGTTAGAGTCCCAACCCAATCACTTGCTAACTGAGCCTTCATTTAGCAAGTTATTCCTCGAAGTATCCCAGTTTCTTCATCTGGAATAACAACGAGAAACTACCATCCAACCCAAAGGATGTTTGGGGAACAAGTGAAATAAGCATCAAGTATAAATGCCAGTCCATAGTAAGAACAATTAATAAAAGAGATGCAAGCTGTTAAGTTACCATCTGAATGAAAACTAAAATTCGTATTAAAATCATGCATTTGCTTGGACTCTTCCTGACTCAGCTTTGTAACACTGGGAGAGGAGGAAGGAAGGCAGCCTTCCTTCCTCTCGTGTCTGTGGCCTCTTTTCAGGAGAGGGCAGTCCTCTGGATGACCAAGCAAGCTATCTGTGCTTGCATTCAAGTGACAAGATTCCTTTGCGGGGGGGTGACAGCTTGAAAGGGGGCACTTATTTTCAGTCGAGTCACCTTTTAAAAACCCTAGTAAGGTGAAGTAGATCATTAAAAGCCCCAAATCATTAAACTCTAAAATATTTTTCCCTTAGACAATTTCCAATAAACTCCAAGTCAGGCAAGAGCACTCAGAAGTTAACTTGAAGCGTCTCAATCTCCAAGAAATGTGTCATTCCTTCTAGGAAAGTATTCACATTTTCTCCATTAAAATGACTGAGAAAAGGGGGTCTGCTTCCTTCAAGGCTGCAGTTTCTGTGTTTGCCTCTAGGATCAGAACCCATACCTTTTCAACAGGAATCAGATTTCTCGATAGTTAAAACTGGGAGGGGCTGAAGAAGCCATCTTATCTAATTCTCCTGTTCTACAGCTGGGAAAACTGAGGCTCAAGGTAATTTTTTTACTTTTCTTTTCTCAAAGTAATCATGATTAAAACAAATATTCAAGGCCCACTCTGGTTCAGAGTCTCTCCATTCTGCCTCAGTGCACCAAATACAATAAACCCCCACCAGAAACTTTCAACTCAGTCAAAGGAACTCAAGTATGCGAGAAATTCAGAAAGATGTCTCATCAAACAGACTGCATTTCCTACTAAGCAAGAGAAACCAAATTTGAGTATTTCCAGAACCAAGCCCAGGAGACAGGGCCAAGACCACCCTAGCTGTGCTTCCCATGCTTAGGTGAGTATGGGAAAGAAGGAAGGAAAGCAATGACTATTTGCACCACAAGCGTGAACCTTCACACTGCCTTTAAGTGTCTGTCAGACACTCAAGGCCCTTCCAACAGCATTTTGCTTAACCTTGAAGTTGTTTACAGTTTCGGAGTATACATGGCATGAAGTATGTGGATGGAACAGTTTGATCCCAACCTTCCCATGAGAAATGGGATTTCCTATTTCAGCCTCACTTTAAGTCTAATTTGTCATTTTACAAAACTGCTGTGGAGCTTCCTGCCTGTCCACTTGGAGAACAAACAAGTGTACCAGAAAGCACACAGCTTGTGGTAGTGTCATCTGAAACCAGAGAAGGAGTGAGGACAGAAGAACATGGAAGACAAGGAAAGGCCCTGAGACAACACAGTCAGAGACAGCTTCTCAATGACGACATCAGGACCGGCCTAAAGGACGCGATGAGTAGCCACTCCAGAAGCCGGGACTGGGTGTTTCAGGTAGAGAAACGAGCTGTGCAGATTCTCGGGCTGGGAAGAGCAAAGTACATTCAGGGACTAGAGGACGCCAGTAGAGCTGACATGCAGGAGGTGAGGGGAAGTGACATGACAGGAAGCTGCTAGGCGAACACATGCCAGATCATGCAGAGACCCTCACAGATCTTGATAAAGAATCAGAATGGTTTTTGTAAAGGCAAAAAAAAAGCCACTGAGTAGTTTTAATCAAGACAATCACAGATTAGCCTACAGTTGCTAACACTGGATCTGAGTATGATGTTGAGAACAATTTGGAAGAAGGCAGAAGTAGAAGCCGAGAAAACAGTCAGGAGACTAATGCAGGAACTACTCCGGACGAGACTGGACACTGGCATATCTCATGTAGGGAGAGTGGGGATGGACATGGGTGAAGAGCTCCAAGTCACAGCCAGCAGGTTTATATGACAGGCTTGCAGGTGAACTGAGAGTTAGGGAGCAAAAAGGCAGCATATTACCATCTAATGACAGAAAACTAACAAGTTTGGGGGGAGATCCAACAGTTCTATCAATATTTGGGATATGTTAAATCTGAGATCTGTACGGAAATGTCAAGTACGTGATTGAACATACTACATAGGAAGTCAGAGGAAAAGTCTGAATTAGAGCTATACATTTATTTGGAAGTCATGTACACACAGATGGTATTTAATGCCCTGGTAAAGAATATGGTCACTTAGGGAGAGCACTCATAGAAACAAAAGACCCAGGAATAAGTACAGGAGCATCAGTTTAGAAGATGAGTATAAAACCCCCAGGCAGAAAAAGCAGGAGGAGGGGTCAACTGTACTAATGCATCAGATGAGAAGAGGAAAAACAATGCCTAATGAACTGAGTAATATGGAGGTTCATATGACCTTGATAAGAAAAGCTCTAGTTGAGTGACAGAAGCAGAAGGCAGACTGAAGAGGAAGAGGAAGTTGAGATGTGTGGGCAACTCTTCAACTCTTCCAAGAAGTGGGTATTAGACAAAAACAAAATGGAAATGAAGCTCCAAAGATGGGTATTCTTTTTAGGATGGAGGAATACCAGAACTTGTTTTTAAGCTGTTGGGAATGGTTCAACAGAGGCAGAGATTTATGATGCACGAGAGAGAAGATGAAACAGTAAGGTCTGAACTTTAGCATTGTAGATATGTTCCTCACTTGTTACATGAGCACAGGCAAATTATCATACCTCTCTGAGCCTCATCTGGAAAAAGCAAATAATAACACTCTGCAGAGTATGTTTTTTAAAAGATTTATTGATTTTAGAGAGAGGAAAAAAAGCAACAGAGAGAAAGGAGAGGAGGAGGAGCAGGAAGCATCAATGCATAGTAGTTGCTTCTCATGTGTGCCTTGACAGGGCAAGCCCAGGGTTTCCAACCAGTGACCTCATCATTCCAGGACAACGTTTTATCCACTGCGCCATCACATGTCAGGCATGGAGCAGTTTTGAGGTCTAGAAATAACGTATATAAAGGAACTAGCATAGAGTAAGTACACAGTGAAAATAATAACACTGACTGTTATGAAATAAAATTTTAAGATGGAACTCTCACTGACAATCACCTGCTGAGCCAGTGACTGCAGACACCCCAACAGCTGCCTCTCCTTTTCTTCAGTGCACAGGGGTTGTCAGGCAGGAATCAAGTTTTACCAAGCTATCATATCTTCAGTTACATGAGCCTCAAAACTTCTTTCCAGAAACATATCTCTCCTCTGCCTAAGACTCCAGTTTCTCACAGTCCCTACTCAAAGATCCAAGTGGCAAGAATGGCATTGACCCAAAATGTCTGGGGACCAAGAGTATGTCACCCACTGCCACATACAGGGCAACACCTATCTGCTTGAGAAACATACCAGACTGTTGTAGGAAAGAACTGCGATCTCTCCATCCACTCCTCTACATGAGCCTGACAACGTAACGCTGAATCATAGCTGGAATCAGAAAGTAGCAGAACCAGGAGCAGTAGAGATCCAAGTCCATTCCCTCATTTTACCCATAAGGAAACTTAAGTCCCAGGGAAGACATGCCACTTGCCACACAGCGTAGAACAAGTCAGTGGCGGAACCAAAACTAAAACCTAGGTCTCTTGGTTGTGGTTGTGACCCCCAATGCTGTGCTGAGGCCCAACTGCTCCATCATTATCAGACACTGTATTAAGTATTCATGGGGCACAGCTAACCAATGGGACTGAACCAAGGGTGAAAAACAAGGGACAAAAGTGGGCCCAACTGATTCCATTTGGGTGAATGCACAGAGGTGGGAACAAGAGGAAAAGTCTGGGCTGATAGACATGAATACGCTAATCATGTGCCATAGTCTCATTTTCTGAATGGATTTCATTTTCTCGGTTACCTGTAGTTTTTCCTTTTCTACAATAAATATATATTGCTTTTGAAATACATTTTTAAAGTTTGTTTGGTTACTTTCTTGTGTGGGACCTAATGGTGGCAGTATGACATGGTAGGAAAATTATAGTAAAATTAGAAGCCAGGCCCATGAGCATTCCAAAAGCAGCTCTAGCACTTTCTATGAGTGGGATGCTGGGCAAGTTATTGGACCTGTCTGAGTTTCTGTGTCCTCATATTTGGAATGATGATGGGGACACACTCGCAAATGTGTAACCTTTCAGTGCAAGGAGAGAACACAGCACACACAATGCCCAACACATACCAGCTACATAATAAAATTGTAAATAGCATTTGAACCCCATTTGCATCTTGGTTACATCCTAAATCGTGCAATTATACCTCTGCCCCTGAAAAGATTACGTCATTCTATGCTCGTGTCGCTGTGTGTGACAGTATGATTTATAGGGCAACTTCAGGGTAGCTAACTTTCTGAATTCTGAAGGAGGATAAGCACAAGCATGGAAGAGAAGCTTTCCCATCATCCAGCGTGTCTCCTCAGTGCTCTAACTGAAGCAGGTTTGCGGGCTACCCAGTGTAAGCTAGGAGCACCGCAACATGAAATATTATACAAATCTTTCTTTTTCAAGAAACTGCTTTCATCAGCAGTACTAAGTTTCTGAGAGTGAACAGGGATCTCAGTGCCTTCGTGTCACTACTCCTCTCTCCCAAGAGCTTCAAGGACAGTGTAGAGGAGAAATGACTCTGGATTGAAAAGAAGGTTATCTGCTGCTTTTCCAGCCCAGCAATTACACAGTGATGACCATAAGCAGGTCATTCCACCTCTACAGATCTTGGCTTTCCTTCTGTAAGATGGGATGCTTGAACCAGATGAATCTCAGCTCTAAGATCCTCTGGTCTTATTCTCACACATTGTCAAGGCCTCCTGCAGCCAGAGCCCAAGCTATCACAGGACACGTCACCCTCTCTCCAGCAGGCTCCATCTGCTCTGGCTGAATACACTCTAGGCTCACTCATGGTTTCTCCTCTGCTTTGCTCTTCAACGCATATGGGGTGTTAGGCTCTCCCTTCCACTAACTCCTTCTTGCCATCCTTGCAGACTCAACACAAGTCTCCCCCACAATCAACAGTGTTCTCTGACCATTTCCATCATCCCTACCTTCACTAACCTTTCAGATAGATACTGCTTAATGTGTCTCTCTAATACTTCCTGAACTAGCCTGAGAAACATGGAGGGCAGAACTCCAAGTCAGACACTATTTCCTTATCACTCAACAGAATGCTACACATTCAGAACCTTCCTTTGCTCTTTTGTAAAAGAGACATCACCATCACCTATATCCTAGAGTTGCTGGGAAGAATAAATGAGGCATTCATGTAAAAATGTCCAGTGTGTTGACTAGAATCAATTAGGAACTTAAATACTAATTTATAGCTCCCCCCCACCCCCCAATATAGAGTGACTGGTCTTCCTATAAGGTGTTCTACTAAGAAATGGATTCCTTTAGGAGATGAACATCCGGGCTGTGCTAGCAGCCTAGAGGACCTTGGGCAAGTCACCACTTCCCACAGCTTGGGATGTTTTTACACATGAAGATAAGAGGTACTTGTTCTCATATCTATGGTAGGAGGGTAAAATGAGATGATACATGAGAAAGCATTTTCTTTTGAAGAACTACCAGCATTATTATTTTTCATAGTCCTAGTTTCAGAGAGAAAAATCTTAAAACAACACAAGAGACAGCAAGTTGTCAATGTTAACGGGTGATTTGATGATGACTGAAAATCCCACTCTTGATATAGACTAGAAATGTCAGAAAGTTGTATTATTGTTCCTTGGGGTAGAAAAGCACAGATACCAAAAAAGATTAGGAAGCTTTCTTTTTTGAACATAATCACCTGAGGCATTACTCATCTCCCATAGTGACATTTTCTAAGTCAAACAATATCATAAATACATTTAAGGGTTTTTGGGGGGTCTCTGAATCTCAGCATATCCACTTGACATTGTTAACTGAAAATTAATAAAAATAATAGTGACATTAAAATCTTTGTATTTATTGTAAATAAACCTCATTATTATTCCCTTCTGCAATAAAGTATACCAAGGTTAGAAGCAGGGAAAGAATATACTGTACAATATAAAGTGTTTTTTTATTAATAAAAGTTATCAACACAAGAAAGAACCACTATACATGGTAAGGATGGCAAGAATGAAAATACATCCATAAAGGGACAATTCTGTCCCAAATCATTTTATGAAAAGATATGAGCATCACGATTAGAGGGGAGTAATTTGAAGAGAAGCATATTAAAAGAAAAATACTTTTCTAACAACAGCAGACAAAAAGGCATCAGACATTGGTGACAAAAAGTGTTTTAGAAATATAATTTACAGACTGGTTTTTCTTCCGTTTCAGAATGTAATCACCAAACAGGTAGGTAAGTGGTGTGATGTGAGAGAAAGGCAGAGAAAGAGAGAGAGAGAGAGAGAAAGAGAGAGAGAGGTGTGTGTGTGTGTGTACACGTACTCAGCCACATTGGGGGAGATTTAATCTCATTGTAAATTTCTTCTAATATTAGTTTACAAAGTCAATTAAGGAATACCTGTCCAAAACAGATCATCACTCTAACAATAAATCATATTAGATCTTATTTTTCTTTGTTAAATAACTACCCACATTTTAAAAACATTTCAGCTTTATTAATTTGTATAAATATGCCCTTGCCATATTTGTAATATATTTTATAAGTGACCGGAGGAGATTTCATGCATTGCTAATTATACATATGAACGTGAAGTTTGCATTAAATGTCTCTAAACAGAACCTTGCTTGCTATTTTTAGAAGGAATAGGATAAAGAAGAGATAAGAGGTCTTTCGTTACAAAGACTGACCCTCTTAAAATTAAGGCTATTCTGTTTTGAGCATCAACCTGCTACTGAAACAGCCCTGGTACCAGGATTTTAAAAGGCTGGAGCCTGAAAATACGACAATGGTTGATTGGCTTAAAAATAATATGTTAGAACCAGGGAAAACAATGATTATAAGTGGTTGGCAACATTCCAGAGCTGCTGTTTGGTACTCTCTTTTCTCCTGGTACTCTTTTAAACTCCTTTGGCTACTAATTCTCATCTCACACCATGTTTAGTTTTATGCTAAATATAAACCAGGACATGGCTACTACAAAGTGCAGAATTCAAGCAGCATACCACCCACCTGTACCAAATCAAGAAACACATGACAGAACCTTTCTGAAGATGGGCACATCGTATAGCTTTCTTGGAACATATTATGGCACTTATTCCTTAAGATATATTCTGAAACCTCTCTATCATTAAAAGTAAAATGATAAGCTGTAACATTTGTACAGTCTCATAGTTCAGTTTTCCACGAAGAGAAAAATCACAACCAGCAATCACGTGGACGGGTAGGTGAGTGACAGCAAAGCAATGCTTACACAGCAATGGACAATTCTTGAAATTAAGATTAAGATGATTGGTTTGTCAGTTTACTAACATTGTTACTAAATTATAGTTTTATAAGGGGAAGAAAGCTCTTCTAAAATTGTTCTTAAAATTAGCCATTTAAAAATAAGCTTATTTTAAAAAATAAGCCATTAACCAGGGGCTTGGTTTTTAAAGACTCTTTATAAAGACTATTTTAATTATCTTCAAGTTCTAATATAAGAAACAGTTTATCACAAACAATGAAAATACTAAGAAAATGTTTAAATGATTTTCTATTTTTTTAGCCTAGAAATCTATAGCAAGTATTTATAGAGATACCATTCTTAGAAACCTAAAGAAAACATAAGACTCAATTCAGCAGCATACCTTTTAAATAGCAAAATACCTATAAAAAAGATAGGCCCATGTTGATTTAAATTTTAGTTAAAATCTAGGAAAAACAGTCTCCATAAATACTCTCAAGGCCACGGGGTCACATAATATCACTTAATATTACTTGGTAAAATCAAGTTTATCCATATTTAAATAAAAATTAAACAGCACGGGATTAAAACCCAACCATTCTTATTCATGGGTTGAGTCTGATAACCAAGATCAAAATTTCAAGTCATCCCAGCTCCATCTCACACACTAACCAATGTAAAGCTCCAAGTGTTAAACTCTTTGACAGTGTCAATAAAATCCCCAGGAAAGGACTACAACTCTCCTTGGAACACAGGCATTTTAAATCATGGTTAAGCAGACAGAATGTTAAGAATGGTATGGTTTTTGTTTTCCATAGCACGTTATTGATGCTTTTTATTCAGGAAAGTTTGAAAATCTGACACTACCTGTCCACATAGAAGGGGAAACAAAACTTGGTCAAAGTCTGCAGAACTTCCTGTGGAGAGAAAAGAGAGATAATTTATACATCTAATGGGACCAATAAATCTAACATTAACCATGGCACACAATCTAGCAACTTTACCCTAAAGAAAGAGGAGACAGATGAAGAAATATGGGCTTTATCAATTACATGGGAGGAGTACCAGGCAGTCAATCATGAGAAATAATAAACATGATCAAACTTCATTAAAAATGAAAAATTAATCAAGAATCACACATGGGCAAGCAGCAGGAGCCATGCAGGAAAGCTCTGAAGGGAGGGAGGCGGTTGGGTTGCTGAGTGTTAACACCCCTCCAGGGACCATCTCCAGCCTGACCATATGGATCAGAGTGAATAACACCGAGCCACATGGGTTTGGCCTGGCAGGGCCGCTGTTGCTGGCACCATTTTTGCCTGTTACCTAGGAACAGAGGGGGCAGGGATTAGACAACGCTTCTCAACATCAATAGGCCAGAGCACAAGCAGAACAGAAAACCAACTTGAAGATAATTGTCCCTGAATATTGTCAACTGCATTATTTAGAGTATAAAACTTCATTTACTTACTTTACACAAAAATTGTATTTCTGGCTTAAATTTATTCTGTAACCATACTGTAACAATTTTAAGTATATGCTATTTTTAGTTAATAATTGGACACACTTACCTGTTCGTAATTTGTGAAAATCCAAAGCAAACTACCAGTTTAAATATTTCTTAACAAATTTGTAGGTACATGAAACCAAGCACATTATTCGGGGGAAGTATACAAAAAGGGAACAAAAAGCAGAGTGACATTTCAAAGACTTGTTCATAAAAGAGAAGCTTCTTACATGAAGAAAAGCACACTACTGTATGAGACACAATACACAGTGGGGTGTGACTTTTCCCAATGGATACATTTCACATGTACAGCGTCTATACACACAGTTAAACATATATGCAAGTAATTATTACATCCTTCACAGAATTTTCTCTAGCTTGTCTTAATTTAACTGCAGACTTAGACAACAGCCCACAGTCAGTGCTTAAGTTCATAGACCAAGGTTGTAAGTAAATTTTTTAAAAGTATTTCTTTCATGCATATGATTTGCTTTTTAACTCTTCAAAATCCCAACGTCAAGACAAAATGAAGAACACATTTTTCAGCCATTGAGAAGCTGGTTCAAATTAAAACAAACTTGCCCACTGCAAATCCTCATCCAAGTGCTAAATTAAAGATCAGTTTACAAATGTAGCGCTTTTCTAACCAATAATAATGAATTATCAATGCTAACTGAATTGATGCTTCTCGCTTCATTTATTTTTAAAGCCAGTTCTATCATTCAAGAAATAAACCACATCAATCTAATAACCCACTCAGTGAAGCAGAAAGCACATGGACCTGCCCCGCCAGAGCAGATTCCGCCTCCATAATTCAATTGAGCATATCCTGTTTGTTAATAACATCTTGGACGGGTACTATACACATCGCAGCACTGTTAAGGCATGTCGTGAAATAGTAAAGGCACAGGAAACAAAAAAAAAAAACCTAAAAAGTGGATAGGGATACCTCAGCCAATTCTAGGAGGCATTACTAACATATTAGTTAATTTCATAATGTGACATTCAGAAGTCCTTATATATTATTTTTTAAACTCATTTTAAATAAATTGCAATTTTAATAAAGAATCAGAACAAGAGCAATTCTCAGTGCATAACATTATTATCAGGCAAATATTGTAAAAGAGATCGAATAAAACATGCATTTAATGTCTGCAGTTTCAATTACAAAATATAACCTACACATATAAAACTTACACGATTTATATGGAAAAAAAAGTTTCCTTACATATTTCCTTTCACTTCAGGTTTCAAATACCACAAAACATCTCTCGACTTCAGTACATGTACCAAGCATTCTTTAAAATTCAGTACTAATGCTCCCTCATTGCCAAGATCAGCTACAAAGACAGTTATCCTTTACTCCTCAGAAGTTACAGGTGCAGAAGTGCTTCTCTACTCTATGCTGGAGTTGAGCTGCCAAAAGGCCTCAAGATTTTTGAAAGAAAGGACTCCCATGGCTACGAGAAAGCATTGTGCTCTACAGCAGTCAAAGGAATCTAATATGCCCAACTTATTACTCACTACAATATAAAAACTACTTACCACTTTCTAAATGTCAAGAGTAATAACCAACCGTGAACTTGTCTGTCAGATAATATTAGAACAAATATCAAAATACCCAATGTGGGCTGAGTATAACCCACCTCCCAAGAGCTTTCCTTTTTACCCAAGAAAGCGGTGATAAGTCTAATTAAGCAATGCGGCAGGGGGAGGGGAGGAAGGAAGGGAATATAGGCAAATGTAGGCACATGTTTGTGCATTACAATATGTTTCTTCATGTTTGTGATATTACAAGAGCTTGATATTCCAATTTAAGTCAAACAAGACGGTAGTGTGCTGTCAGAGCAGAAAACAAAAATGAGCATCTACTCTGCATTAGGCATATTCACACGTCATCTCAATCAAAACTGAAAAATCTACTTCTTGGTTTAGGAAGGGAAGGACAGGAAGAGGAATAAAAAAAACAAGCAATGTTTCTTATAAATAAAAACTGCTAAAATGAACAAATTTTCTTGATGCTGATGTTTTCTCTATATATAAATATTTAACCAACTTATCCTCTTTTTCCAAAAGAAAACACAATTACTTGAATGTGAAAAGTACCACTCTCCAGAGAGGGGACTTTAAAACCCTGATTTAAACATATTTTCAGCATTATATTTATAGCAGAATGTCTTTCAGCATTGACTTTACAGGGAAAACAGTCATTAACCAGTTACCAACCCCACTTTCTCTCTGGAACCTGCATCTTTGGCTAGGGAACCTTCTTTGCAGCTGGTAATTTTCCTGTTTTCATCCCCCTTCCTCTTGCCCACACAAGCTCTTTCAGACGACCTCAAGGACTGGCCGGCAATTCGGATCCTGGAGACGCAGTACCGCTGATGAAATGTAAATGACCTCATTGCTGAGGCAGGGGGTGGGCAAGACCGTGCAGGCTCTTCAGATCAATTCCCAAGTTTATATTTTCACAAATCTTTTTATGTACAGTTTGATTTTTTAACATTTTAATGAGCAAAAAAGTGAATCTATAGTAGCCAGTCACCACAGTTAAAGTGCAGGGCATGAACTAGGTCCCAGGAGGGAACCAGTCCACCATGTCACCACTGACTTTAGGACATTCGCCACCTGGTTCCATGTCCCCAGGTTCCAACTCTTTTCATAATCAAAACACTGCTGACATTATAAACCCCAGACGGGTTTTCTAAAATCCCTCCCAATCAATATATCCAACACATAACTTATTGGAGACAACACTGAGCTCATTGATTAAGGTGAGCTCAGTAGCAAAGTTTTCAAAATAAATGAGACAAGAATACAGCATCCAACCCCCTTGTGTCACCAGACAATTTATGAAATAGGCAATTTCCAAAAGGGCTTTTCTTCCTAACAAAATATTCGATAGCTCATGTGGGAAGAAGCAGGAGCAGAGGGGACAGGGAAAGGTGGATGACAGGCAGTCACACAAACCTTTCAGGGATGCGTCTATTAAACGGCAGGCTGCAGTCTAGTACAAGAGCAACATCTACAAAGCTCAGCCCACAAGGATATACTAAGCCTCAGACTCTAAACCAAAATATAAAATCAATACACCTAACACTGGATTCCCTTACAAATGAATATCAGAAATGAACTCAAGATTCATCTCCATCTTTTCTGGATTCGTTTCACCCAATATGAATTTTTACCCAGTCAGAAGGCCCACCCAGGAAATTTACTCCAATATGGAGAAAGTAGACTGAGTTATGCCAAAAGTGAGCCATTTTCTTAAAAACCTGGGAAAGCTTTAAAAATGCATATCACTCACATAGAATCCTATCTAAAAGCAAAACTTCCAAGACTTAAATTTGATGCAGCTAATTGGGATTATCAATAACGAAGAAGGCTAAAACCATTCCCCTGAATTTGGGGTGCAGGGTAGGGAGGGTGTCAGAGATCCCACAACAGCCATCAGTTCAGATGTCAAATACTTTGTTTTCACTGCTTCATTGACATCCATAAACAAAAATTAGTTGTGTTTGGCAGATGAAAACAACTGTCAGACACAGACACCTCCCCCCAAATAGACGCCATCTGAAAGACAAAGGCGCAGGCTGATTACAACGTCCACTGGGGTTACAGAATGTTGGGAGATGAGGCATGTCCTCAATAGTTCAAAAGGAAAAGGAAAATGTGTGCAGAAAAGCACTTAAATAAAGAAAAGAGAGCTTGAATAAATAAATGGATTTTAAAATATGTAAAGCTACAATCAGCCTCTTTGTAGCCTGCTGAAAGCTAGTAGAGCAGTTGCTAATTTACCTCTGTCCAAAAGGGGAGAGAAGGAGAGAGAGAGGCTGGAAGACAGTGGGAGAACATTTCCTGAGTTTTCTACATCTAATTTATTTGTTCATTTCAAAATGTAGATGTGTGATGAAAAGATCAGTGGAGCTCAAATTCCTAAAATACTCTATTTCTATGCTTAGACATTTTTAATAGCATGAGGGAAATGCTGACCCTCTAAGTCCTGCAATTGAGATCAGTGCAACTGACTTGAAAGAAAAGCCTCTGATTGATGATCTTAAAACTCAAGTTGAAAGTTAAAAACAGAACACACACCAAATCCAAACATACAAAAAGCTAACAAAATTTTGACTTGAAGCCATTTCAAGTTAAAAGCACGGACGCCAAGTGAAAGCGACCAGAGGTTTTAATGCTTATGATTAAGAAGGGTAAAATGGAATGGTAAGAAGTTCTTACAAGCTTAATTAGGACCAAGTTCAAGAATGTTGATCGAAAATTTCCGAAATATGAAAACATGACATATAATATTTTCCCTTCCCTATAAATGTCAAATTGAATCCAAGATCCATATTATAGTGACAACCAAACTTTTTTTTTATTTCAATGACAAAGCTTTGAATAAGGGGTTTTACAAAAAGGCCTTTCAACACCTGAACATAAAAGCTGGGTCAGATTTCTAACGATGCTGCTCAAATGCTACAGCGTCTGCTTCCTTTCTTTGGTATATTTCAATATTTACTCCCAGTTCACTTTCAATAAACGTCAGTTAATTTTGAGTCACTCATATATTCTAATTATGCTAATTTGTATAACACCTAATATGCACAAAGATAAAAGCACAACAGAATATAGAAATTCATCATATTCTATGACATGTATCTTATAAATGTTATATCTACATTATCAAGGACATCAAGTCCATAGGTGGAAAGCAGAAAAGCCACCTCTGAAAGTATTTTTAAATGTAAATCTCCATGATTTTTGAAGTCCAAAGTAAAAATAGTTTTAAAAATATATATCTTCCAAAAAAAATACTCCTATAAAAAATTTTCTTAACAAAGCCACTTAATCTTGTTATCCTTCCCTTTCTTCAAAAAGTTATTTAAACAAAGTTGTTTCCAAATTAAATATTATCTCAAATCTTTTATCCTAAGATTTCATTTTATTAACGTTAAACCTTACAGCCAAAGGGCTGACAGTGAGAGAGCTATATTTATAAGATCAATATTAAACACCATAAACTTCTTGATACTTGTTTCCAACCCTTCCAAAACAAACAAATGATTTGGTTAGAATCTCTTACAATTAGCATTTGATGGCATCAGTAATAGAATTCCTTGGATGTAATATCATTACTTGAAAGCATCTTGCCTTGTTCTTGTAAATCCTATTATCTATATGTTTATGTTATCAATATATTTAAAAAAAATAAAAAGGTAGGTTGGGGAAAACAGGCAAGAGGCCCACAAGTCAGACATACTAAAGGGATAGCATGGTCCCAACAGTAAAACTGCAAACATGGTTTACCTAAAGAAGCAACTTGCCCTCAGGAAGGTAATATTTTTTTAAAAAAAGAGCACTGATAGAAATAGTATTTTGTAAGCATATTAAAAGCTGTCAGCTTTTAAATATTTTAAATGCACACACAAATGTGCACAGATGGGCAACTTTTCTGTTCACATTAGAATAGAAAAAAATTCTTTCATTATCAAGCTCAAAGTCCTTGAATTTTTTAAACTTAATTGTGCCTCTGTTTCTTAGAATTCACACCCCAAGGCCAAAGCTTTCCTGCCACCAGTCCTTCAAATCTGACTTGGACATTACACTGGAGAAGGCTCCAAGCCTCCCTGAGGTCTCACTCCTTTTACAACACACGAAAAAGCAGTCGATAATGGGCCCATGTTGAATTCACTGCTCTCCACGTCTCCTCTTGGGACACAAGCCTAGCAGATGTGATAAAAACTGTGTCAGAGAAGTGGCTCTAGTTTGTGCCTTAATGACAACTTAAACCTCTAAACCAACACAACCGAAGGACTAACAGAGCTGGCTGTTAGCTCTCTCTCCTGCCAATCTTCAAATATCTCTGAACTAAATTAGCACCTCTACCCACAACATCCCCTGCCACCCCACAAAATCCATTCTAATTTTAAAAGATAAATGAATTCAGCACACACAGTCGGCAGCAAGAGAGTCCGTGTGTGTGTGCGCGCGTGTGTGTGTGTGTCTGACCATTCTATAATTAAGCCCTAACACCCCATATTTCATACAGTTTATATTTTCTCAAGATATGACTGTGCATTCAGATGTCTTAAAGAACTGCCTGATATATATTCCCTCTGATCGTCACTCCAGTAACTGAACTAATACAGTACGTATAACTGGTAGAGGTTATGGTTTCCAAAAGGTGCCTAACGGTATAAAAAAATTTTTAAACATGTTCAACCACAGGAAAGAAAAGTAATATTCTGAGTTACTGAAACATTCTAATTATTAAAATTTATACAGGAGAATTTTTTAAACCATGAGTGGTTATACTTTTCTTTCAACTTGTAAGAACTCTTTGTCTTATTTAATGATATGGTACCAAAAAACAGATTTAAATGTGTACTTCTGATAACACTTTCTAAATTCTATAATTCAGCCTTCAGATGATAGGCCTTTTTACCCAGTATCCTGAAAGCCTATTCAGTCCCAATCGCATACCCACTTAATCAGCAATCATTGTTCTGGGATGCAGGACTTTGTTGTCAAGACAAGCACCAAAACCTTAAAAAAAAAATTTCAGAACTGGCATAAGAAAAAAGTGA
Source organism: Saccopteryx bilineata (assembly GCF_036850765.1). Taxonomy (NCBI): domain Eukaryota; kingdom Metazoa; phylum Chordata; class Mammalia; order Chiroptera; family Emballonuridae; genus Saccopteryx; species Saccopteryx bilineata. The sequence goes on along the minus strand of NC_089491.1, from coordinate 11,438,438 downwards.
TCTTTGTCAGACAAGAACAAATTTATGCAAATCTTTTATAAACATTCACAAACATTTATTTAGCTTTTGAAATGTTGGCCTCATTTGAGAGCTTGAAAATGAGGGGGAAATAGGAAAACGCAAAGGACAGCTTAGAAGCTGGCACGCTACATAAATATTCAGAAGGAAGATTATAGGATTCATGTTAGGCTGTCTTAGGCTTCTCCAAAGTCCACACAGAATAGCAAAGAACAAAACTAACGAGAAGTACAGCAGATGTTAGACAATGCATCAGCCTCTTTTCCTCTCTCACTTGGCTATACTTGGACGCTTTTATATTTTCTTTCAATATGGTTAGGTCATTCAAGGATTCTCCTATAGACTCTGTATTGTGGCTACAGATCTATAAGCTGGAGGTCTGTCAGCTTTCCAAAAGTTTCCAATGAAAAGGCATTATGCAAATTCTACCTCTCTTACCCTCTTTCAGGAGGGGGAAAAAAAGCCTCCAGTATGCAGTCATCGGAGTATTGGAAGCCCCAGCCTTCATTTCTGTAGAGCTGTGTTTGCCTCAGGGCCACGCTGCTTGTTTTGACAGTGGATCCCCCTAGATAGTTGGGATTAGTCGAGCTTGTTTAGATAAACTTGAAATCAAGGCCTTCTCTAGGTAGACAGCTAGATGTAGCTACCGAGTTTCCAGCTGCCTCCTCCTTTCATCCCCAAACAACTGGAGATTCACTGTAGCTATCACAGCCACAGGCTATGTCACATACATAAGTACGAAATTAAAGGCTGCTAAGAGAAGCCTTTGTAAGTCTTAGTGCTAAAATAAGGAATCTGTACTGCTTGGTTTATACAAATTATTCTAGCACCACCAGTATGGAACTGAAATCATCAGTTAACAAGGCATATTAATCAAGGTCCCCAGCTTCTTTGGAGAGACAGGATCATAGTTTGATAATATACCTAACCTTCTGCTTCTTAGCTCTTGAATGAGAGAAGTAATCACTGAAAATGTTAAAAAGGAAATAATAGGCTTTATTTATCCAGTGGCAGGGGCTGTCAGACACTGTCAACAAACACTGAGCAGAATATGAAAATCAGAATGTAAATATCAAATCTGCTTTTGAGGGAGAATTATTTAGCAATTGATTAGACAGCGCCTCATTCAACAGTCATCTCTAATTACAGAATTGTTTCAAATCAACTTTTATTTCCTACAACTTGCAGATTCTGATGGAATGATATCAGAAGGATTCGACAACTGAGGAAATTTATATACTCGGAAGAGATCAATGACATCTCATTACAAAGACAGAAAGCAGGTGACATGAAACACTATTGAAATAAAAAAAAATTATACAATTCAAATCATTTTCTAACTCTAATATTCAAAGACTTTACAACTTTCGCAACTTGAAAATGTCTCTTCAGAGAACCAACAAAATGCAAACAAAGAAAATAACTCCATTCCACATATGTGCTTTATTCCACTTCATAATATTTGCTCCAACATATAGATGCAAGTGTTTACCTGAGGCTGCCTAGGATAAAGTAAACACAACAATGGTGCTGGAACAGGTTTCAACATTTCCCAGAACTGTTATATAAGTTAGCAGATAGTACAGAAGGACTTTATCCCTCTGACCAAATCGTCAAGTCACACTAGGCAGTTTCCAATCAATCAAGTTCATGTATCACCAACAAAAACATGTTCTCATAACTCAAGAGCCAAGTCATTATTTAAAAGAGAGGCCTTAAGACATGTGAGACAGCCTGACCAGGTGGTGGCGCAGTGTATAGAGCGTCAGACTGGGACTCAGAGGACCCAGGCTCAAAACCCTGAAGTCACTGGCTTGAGCATGGGATCATAGACATGACTCCCTGGTCTCTGGTTTGAGCCCAAAGGTTGTTGGCTTGAAGCCCAAGGTTGCTGGCTTGAGCCCAAGGTCACTGGCTTGTGCAAGGGGTCACTCGCTCTGCTGCAACCCCCCAGTCAAGGCACATATGAGAAAGTAATCAATGAACAAGCAATCAACAGACAACTAAGATGCCACAATGAAGAATTGATGCTTCTCAATTCTCTCTCTTCCTGTCTGTCTGTCCTTATCTGTCCCTCTCTCTGACTCTCTGTCAACATAAATAAATAAATAAAGACATGTGAGACAGTCTGGAACTGCATTCATCAATTTGAGGTTTTCCTATGAAATTTTTGGTTCATTTCATGTAGAACTTATAAACTAAAGAAAAAGTCAGAAAACTTTTTCTCTCCAGGGCCAGATAGTAAATATTATAGGCTTTGCAGAACACTTATGGATTGTCACAAATTATTCTGTTTTGTTTTGTTTTTTACAACTTTTCAAAAAGGTAAAAACTGTCTTAGCTTGAAGGCCACACAGAACTCAGACCCTGGCAGGATTCCGTCAGCTGCCTGTCATTTGCCAACCCCTGACCCAGGCTGTCAGGAGCATGGTCTCACAACGTAATCCAAACAAACTCACCAACACCCCAAGACTCAGATTTAGAAATACCTGAACAGTTAAATGCCAATACCAATCACGTTGGCTCTCTGATGATGAAATAATTCACACATGATTATTAATAAATGGCCAAGTGTCTCCTGCATACAAACATGCTCTTTTTTTTTTGGGGGGGGGGATATTTAAAATACAAAGAACTAAAGATAAAACATATTCCACAACTCAGAATGCACAACTGTTTTATGGCATGAACTCTTCAGAGAAAATAGCCTTCTTATATCAATAGCTTACTACTAGGTAAGGTCCAGGGGTTTTCTTGACATATAAATGGATTCATGCTCTCTGGGTTATTGAGAGCTCTTCAGTTTGAGGGTTAGTTTGTTCTTAGTATTTTACAAACAATATTAAAGGGAAGAAAGCTTTTCCGGTGCTTTACTCACCACCACTCAGAAACATGGTACATGCCCAAGGTTCCACTGGTTGTAGAACATCGGAGGGCCTTTTCCTGCCTCTCTCACTGCCCGATTTTGGCCCCTTTCAACTACTATCCTTTAAATGTGTTTCCCAGGATTCTCTCTCCCCTCTTCTCTCTCTGCATCCTCCTCTATTAATAGTCTACTCATACTTCTATTATCAATATGTAAATGGCTTAAATTCAAATTTTCACTTTAAAAAATAATTTTTCCATTCATTTGAGTGGGGAGGGGGAAAAGGGAGAGAGAAAGAGAGAAGCATCAATTTATTGTTTCATTCAGTTGTCCCATTTAGTTGTATGCTCATCGATTGCTTCTCATATGTGCCCTGACCAGGGGGTAGAACCTGTGAGCTCTGGTGCGCTGGGTCAATGCTTTACTGAGCCATCCAACCATATCTAGCAGCAGGCCTCTAGCCCCAACTGCCTTTTGGACATGGCTACCTCCTGTCCCATTGGAACTTCAGGATTAACATTTCTTCTGAGCTCCCAAACTCCCTTTCCCTATATACCAAGAAACTTTTTTACTGACTTTTTACTGCTGTGACCAGCTGCACATCATCACATCTAAGAAGCTATTGATTATAAGACTTAATTTTCAGTACCACTAGGGGGAAAAAGATGCTGCAAAAAATAGGTATACTATCAACTGTAAGATGCATCTTAGTTTCAGAGATATTAAAATATGAAAGAAAATTTTCATCTTAGAACTGATGAAATACATTGACAGGTCTGTCTTCCCCACCTGACTGAGTTGAGAAGGGTGAGGATGGTATCCATTGACAATGTCTAACAGTACCAACCACAGAGGAAACATCCAGTGATGATGGTGCTGAAAAATGCCTGGGTGACAGTCTGGAGATGTAGAAGAGAAGAGAACAGTGTCAGCTGAGCACTCACTTCTGCCATGCACTGTGTTAACATTCTACATGTCTTCTTGTCTAATCCTAACATGAAGCAGTGAGGACACATGGGGCAAAAGAGACTTGAATTTATCAGAGAATCAATATTAATTCTTTTTTCTTTTTTAATTTTTTCCAACTGAGCTATCTGGCCAGGGACCAATATTTATTCTTGATATAAAAAATAAAAAGAATAGGTCCTGGCCGGTTTGCTCAGTGGTAGAGTGTCAGCCAGTGTGTGGAAGTCCCAGGTTCGATTCCCAGTCAGGGTACACAGAAATACCCACCTGCTTCTCCACCCTTCCCCCTCCCTTTTCTTTCTATCTCTCTCTTCCCCACCCACAGCCAAGGCTCCATTGGAGCAAAGTTGGCCCGGGCACTGAGGATGGCTCCATGGCCTCCACCTCATGCACTAGAATGGCTCCAGCTACAACGAAGCAATGCCCCAGATGGGTAGAGCATCGCCCCCTAGTGGGCATGCCGGGTGGATCTTGGTTGGGCTCATGCGGGAGTCTGCCTTTCTGCCTCCCTGCTTCTCACTTCAGAAAAATGCAAATAAAATAAAATAAAAGGAATAGATAAAACTATTAAAGTTTGTATAAGTGTAATATTAGTTATTTCTGTAAAAAGGTTACCATTTATGTTTATAAGAATTATGCATATAATTTAAAATATCTAATTATATTATCTAAGTTCATTCTGATTTGCCTTTATTTTGTTTCTCATATATCAAGGGTCATCTGCTCTCTGGAGGGGGCAAAGTGACAAGTGGAAGGAACTGACAAGGCAGCTTGTATGTGTCATGTCCTGTGCCAGAAGTTGTACATGTGCTCAATGAACCTCAGTATGCTTATGGAGATATTATCACCCCCTTATACATGACCTGAACCTTGGAAGCTGAATAACGTTAGTTTCAGGTAGAATGGTGAAATAACTTGCCTAGCTGGAAATAGGCAGTGAATAGAAAAGCAAGATTCAAACCCAAGTTCATCTATTCCTGGAGCTCAAGCTCTGCCCATAATCCTCAGCTTGCTGTTTTGTTGACTGCAAATGAGATGATTCAAGATATTCTCATTCTCAAACCCTATTTGATCATCAGGATTCTGTCTCCACAGTAACTGACACCAAGGTGAATCTTTATGCTGGTAGCCCTCCACGCTGAGTGGAGCTTTCCAATTGCAGCGGTGCGGTCAAAGTTTTATGTTGTTGTGTCATGGCTCTTAGGTCAGAACCTCACATGCCAGGGCACCTAGCACATCCTGGTTATACTCATTATCTCTGTAATTGTGGTGCCGTGCCCATCTCACTCTCAAAAGTGCCCTGGATTGGAAATTCTCCATGGTCAGCAGCATCTTAGAGGAGAGACCCTGCCTTGCCGGGGGGATGTTAAACTGCTGCTCCATCTGTCCTGTCCTGGAAAACCTGGGGGTGGTCTTAGAAGAGTTTGTTTTGATCACTTACTCCAGGCTCTTTATCCACATTACAGACTTAATTACACTCTATGAGTAAATGCAATATCAGACATCATCAATTATATGGAAGCAGCAAAGTCTTCTTTTTGCTTCATTTTCTCATGCTATGTAAAAAAAAACCCACTAACATTTATTAAACTAGATTAATTCAGGTATTGTGTATACATCATGCCAACTTCTTTCAATTCTACAAAATTAGTATTACTTTTTTGTCTTACAGATGAAAAACATGAGGCTGAAAAAGTTAAGCCTTAGCCCAAAGTGACACTTACAGAGCCAAATCTCATAGAACATGGGGCTACTTGCCTTCTACTTTTCTGTTAGCAAAATATACAAAACAAAGGTACTTAAAAATTTTTTTTGGGGGGTGATATTTTTAAGAAATAAGATGTGAATAATGAAAAGTACTTTAACCACTAAATCTGTCATTTATAACAGAAAACATTTTAAAATTCAGAAATACTTCTCCTTTTACTAGGGTTTTATATCTCCAGAAAAGATAAATATCTGGTGGGTTGTGAGAGTTCTCTGATAAAAATGTTTTCAACAATTTAGAGTTTACACTTCTAAAACTAGATGTTACTAAAGAGGCATCATGTTTGAAATACATTTGAATATAAGAATCTTAAATACCATTGGGTAAACCTCTGCTAGGTAAGTTGGGATTTAATAAATGTGTGTGTTCATTTGGCCTACCTCGTTCAAATGCTGAGCCCAAAGATCACTGTGTGAACATTATTCAGTTCTTTATTATTATACAGCAAATACTTAGCCTGCTAACATCTATATACAGGACCAGGTGTTAGGGATGTGGATGGAACGCAGGCAAGAGTCCCTGACTTCCTGCCGACGGGAGGAAGAGGATACGAAAACAAGTAACTGCAATGAAGTGTTTTAGATGTTGTGATAGAAATGTAGTCAAGCGGAAAGAAAGGTGCTGGCGGATCTGTCCAGGGAATGTAAAAGACTCTCAGAGGTGGGGACAACTGAGCTGACTTTTGAGAAATGAGTCAGTGTTTACAAGACAAGCAGGCTAGATAAGAAGATTCTAGGGATAAAAGCAATGTGAAACAATATTATATTACAGCTTTCACATGGTTGATATATAAGTAAGTGACCTTCAATAAGTTGAATTTTCTTTAAAAGACCATCTTCTTTCTTTTATGAATACCTTTTCGTTTCTACCTCACTTGTTCTGTGTGTACACACACACACACACACACACACACACACACACACACACACAAACTAGGCCATGATCTTGGCTTATGTTATATCACATTTGAAACCCGAAACTGACCAAAGTTAGACAGTTTCAAATTATGGTAGCCAGAGGAATCTTAATGGTACTGTGTAGAAGTAGTTTTAAATGAAAGCTAACATAATATAAAGTACTATATGCAACCAAAAGGGCTAATTTACGACGACAGTGGGACCTGTTACTAAATTTCTGAGGTTTTGAACATGGAAAGTCTCAATACTACAGATTTCACAACTGAAATAAAATAAAAATAATTGGTTATTTGAAACCCCCCTTCATCATCATTTAAAGAGTTTCCATATTTTCAGTATAGTTCAGAACAGAAATATTCAGGCATTATTTCTGATTCTTTCTCTTCATCTTTACTTGATAAAGTACTCCCTTACCTTTGTAACTTCCCTAAATTTTGCTCTGAACAGCGAGGATTTAGAAAGAAAAGATTTTCCAGAAATATTCCTAGTGTCAGTCTGAAACTAGAGGTAAAGGTTATCACACATAACAAAACCAGGTTACCCTGCTACCCTAAACCTACTCCTAAAAATAGTAGGCATTACATATTATTATATTAGATGCCAAGTATTATTCTGAGCATTCTACACATTTCAAATCACTTAACCCTCACAACAATCCTATGAGGTCATTACTATGATTATCTCTAGTTTATAGGTAAAGAAATAAAATCCCAAAGAGGTAAACCTCAGTAAACAACAAAGCTAGGGTTCAAATCCCAGCAGTCTAGCTCTAAGTTCATACTCTTAATCACTACCATCGTGCCTCTATGGTCTCCTTTCTGGAACCTGAACTCTTTAAGCAATGTTTGTTACTACATACTTCATATTCAAAATTATTCATTCACTGTCCCCTGGTTTATCCTGGCTGCTAAGAAGAGCCTCTAGCACTGACTAGTAATTCCTATACTTGAAGAGTTCATAGATTGACAGAGAGACATCCAATACAAAGTAAAGAGTCGAGGTTCCACGTGCTGTCCAAGTGCTGAGGATAGAGTGACTAATTCAGTCAAGGCAAGTTTCACAGAGGCAGTGATACAAGCAGAGAATTTAATGCTGAACTGAACCAGACTTTACTGGGGTGTGGAGAGGGTGAGGGATGCATTTCAACTGCAAAACAACATGAGCAAACAGCGGTAGAGCGTCGGCCTAGCGTGCGGAGGACCCGGGTTCGATTCCCGGCCAGGGCACACAGGAGAAGCGCCCATTTGCTTCTCCACCCCTCCGCCGCGCTTTCCTCTCTGTCTCTCTCTTCCCCTCCCGCAGCCAAGGCTCCATTGGAGCAAAGATGGCCCGGGCGCTGGGGATGGCTCTGTGGCCTCTGCCCCAGGCGCTAGAGTGGCTCTGGTCGCAACATGGCGATGCCCAGGATGGGCAGAGCATCGCCCCCTGGTGGGCAGAGCATCGCCCCTGGTGGGCGTGCCGGGTGGATCCCGGTCAGGCGCATGCGGGAGTCTGTCTGACTGTCTCTCCCTGTTTCCAGCTTCAGAAAAATGAAAAAAAAAACCAACCAAACAAAAAAAACAACATGAGCAAAAATACTGAAATGGGAAAGAACAGCCACACTGGGAAATGGTGAGGCGTCCTACACCTGGTTATGAAGGGAAATGGTAGAACCCAGGCTGGAGGTTGGTCAAGGTCAGACTGCAATGGGCCTTAAATCCAAGTTAAGGTATTTGGAGTAGCTGTTGAAGGCACCAAGGAACCATCAAGAGTTTTGACTAAAGAGAAACAGCTGAAGACATGATTTGATTTCAGTTTTAGGAAGATGTCTCTGGCCACCTTACAAAGGGCAATAATTAAAAGGTCATTGGGTTGTAGACTATAAAGAAGAGTCCACGGAGAGAAGCTGAGAGTATGAATGCAGAAGGAAATTGCAGAATAGGGCAGACTTGGGAGCAATTTAGCAGGGGTACCAAACACAACTTGATGACTACAGACTTGAGATGCATCCCAACAGAGACTGAGTACATGAGGCTTAAGTTAACACCCAGACTACAAGTCTCAACAGCAGCCACAATTTACTTAGTTGCAATCATTGGGTGACTCACCAGAAATGAGACCATCCAATAGTATTCACAAATGTCTAAAATTTAGTGCGGCTTATTTTTTTGGAGCCAGAATAAAAACAGGAGAATACCTTTAGTAAGAATGTGTGAGGACTACATGATTACCATTTCCTGGAGTAAGATTCAAGTAAGTAGTAGTACAATATAGCTGTATAACTTGGTGTGCTTTCAGAAAAAGTAGCTCAAAAAGAATTTGTCTTTTTAATGAGTTCCTTCCATATAACAGTAACAGCTGGGGAGTGACCAAATTAGGAAGAAATCTTCCATTTAAAATAAGAGCCTTAAGTCAGAATACATACCAGTTTTTCAATTGAGTTTGCCTAAATATTTAAGGTTTTAAAATATAGTTTCATTAAGTAGCCAGTCCAGAACATTCTTTTTTTTTTTTTTTAATAAATTTTTATTAATGGTAATGGGATGACATTAATAAATCAGGGTACATATATTCAAAGAAAACATGTCTAGGTTATTTTGTCATCAAATTATGTTGCAAACCCCTCGCCCAAAGTCAGATTGTCCTCCGTCACCCTCTATCTAGTTCTCTGTGCCCCTCCCCCTCCCCCTAACTCTCTCCCTCCCTCCCTCCCATGTCCTCCCTCCCCCCCCCACCCTTGGTAACCACCACACTCTTGTCCATGTCTCTTAGTCTCATTTTTATGAAGAACATTCAACATTCACTGGAGGAGAATGGAACATTCTCAAGAACAGACCATATGTTGAGTCACAAAACTAGCTTCAACAAATTTAAGAAGATTGAAATCATACAAAGTACATTTTCTGACCACAATGCTTTGACACTAGAAATCAATGGCAACAAGGAGGTTAAAAAAAAACCCATAGACATAAAAGTGAGACTAAGAGACATTGATAAGAGTGTGGTGGTTATGGGGAGAGGGGGGAGAGGGAGAGGGAAAGGAGGAGGGGGAGGGGCACAAAGAAAACTAGATAGAAGGTGACAGAGGACAATCTGACTTTGGGTGATGGGTATGCAACATAATTGAACGACAAGATAACCTGGACATGTTATCTTTGAATATATATATCCTGATTTATTGATGTCGCCCCATTAAAAAAATAAAATTATTAAAAAAAACAAACCCATAAATATGTAGAGATTAAACAACATACTGCTAAAAAACTGATTGGGTCAAAGAAGAAATAAAAGGAAAGATCAAAAGATATAGAGACAAATGGGAATGACAATGCAACGTATCAAAACTTCTAGGATGCAGCAAAAGCAATCATAAGAAGGAAGTTCATATCATTACAAGCCTATCTCAAAAAATAAGAAAATATCAAGTAAACAACCTAACATTACATCTTAAAGAACTAGAAAAAGAAGAAAAACAGTCCAAAATCAACGGATAGAATATGTATCTGTGGATGAGAAAATTACATCTCAACCTACAATTACAAACTGCCAAAGTACTAAGAAATATGAAAACTGACCTTTTGAACAAGAGGTTAAAAAATCCATGAGTCAACAGTGACTCTTAGAAAAAAAGCACATGTCTAAAACAAACCTAAATGATTATCTTTTTTTTTCCTTTTTTTTAAAACAGCATTTTTAAAAAGATTTTATTTATTCATTTTAGACAGAGGGGAGAGAGAGAGAGAGAGAGGAGAGAGAAGGGGAGAGGAGCAGGAAGCATCAACTCCCACATGTGCCTTGACCAGGCAAGCCCAGGGAATTGAACCGGCGACCTCAGCGTTCCAGATTGACGCTTTATCCACTGCGCCACCACAGGTCAGGCTGACTATCTTCTTTAAGGACAACTCCAAAACTTTCCACTTGGGTTTCTCTTACAAATTCTACTAATTTCCATGGCTTCACAACACAAATAGCAAGAAATTGCATGAATGTGATCACATGGTGGCTTCACTACCAGAGACCCTAGTTTTCAGAGGCATCCCTAATTTCTAGCCATGACATCGTTCTACAAACCATCAAAACATCTTGGACAAGCATTACCCTTGTAGCATACTAGACAGTAAGGTCCTTCAAGGTAAGATAGGATCTACTTCTCTCTTTCTCTTTACCTGGTATGGTGTCTGGCTCACATTTTGCAGACAACTACACTTATCAATCTGTCACTCAATTAATGCAGAAAATAAAATCTACTTTCCCAGTTTCTGACACCAAAACAGACATGGCAGGGTAGGGAGTAGGGCAGGGAGGATCAGCTTTATAAGTTAGTCTTTTTAAGGCCATGTTGTGGAGCTATTTTAAAGTGTGATCCATTTGACCCTTACATAGTAAATTCTTTGGATGAGATACAAATGAACTGACAAATTCTGTTCCATGGTATATGGTGGCATAAAATGTTTCCAGGACCAATCTTGACCTCATCATTTAAAGTGAATCAAATCTGAGCAGACTGTAAGAATAGGTTGGAAGGGTCCACTTTGAAGAAAAAAAAGGGGGGTGGTAGAGAAGAAAGCTCAAAAGTTTCTAAGAGAAATGGGATGCACCCAAGTCTGATTCCATTCTTTGCGAGCTTGGTGAACGCAAGGCCCAAAGGACCACAAACCCCAAATCTCAATTCCAACTTGAAGACTCTATGACTTAGACAAGTCACTATAGAAAGACTGACAGTATCTTTGTGGAATCAATGTCACATTTTACACAGACCAGGTACTCTGCTGCTTATGTTTCTCTGACTAATAATAATGGAAGGGGGGATCAAATTTTATCATTTGTCTTACGTTTTATGTACATATTATACATGTGTGTCATATTACATAATGTTGGTATAATGAGGCTTCCTTTCACAGTAACAAAAAATTTAGTAGCTGTGGATTATATCTTTAATTCTCCTATTAGTATCTTTTCAAGTAATCAGGGCATGAACAAATTTTGAAGATAAATGTTTAGTCTCTGGCTTATCAAAATTTGGAAGAAAATAACATGAAAGTTTTCACACACAGGAGCTCCCCAAAATAATGAGGCAATCACCAGTAGACAAGTTGTAAGTCTTTAGTTAGTATTATCTCGGTTGCCTTTCTAATCAGAATCTTCCAGTCCATTTGCAAAGGTTATGCTGTGAGTACCTATGAGCTTAAGAAATGTTTTCTTTAGAGCATACCTGAAGCATGAACAGAAGAAAACTCCATATTTAAGCAATTATATGCAACTCAGAAATGCCAATTTCCATCACAATTAGTCTAAGTTATGCAACATATTTTTGTTCCTTTTTAGTATTAGGTGATGTATGTTTTCATAATTTGCTTAACTGCCTATAGTGAAATTTTAAAATCACATAAACTATATAAAACCATAAAAGAAAGGGCACCTTTTTATTTTTCCCAATGCACCATGTTTCTACATTGCTTATAGAGCTGTACAAGAAACACTGTTCATTTCTATATAAAGATTTCCATAAAATTTTTATAGTTTCTATAAATGCATAAAGATTGTTAGTTTCATTATAACCTCTGTTTCAGTGCCAGTGGAAAGAAAAATTACCTGCAACTCTAAACAGCAACCTACATATAAAGGGGCGGGGAAGCGTGCTCAGACCTCTATTTAAAGAGGTCTAAGAAACTCGCTATATTTCACCAACATATAGATGAGCACACCAGAGAAGCAACTTCTAGCACATTCAACTCTAATCGCCACCCTTAGAAAAAGTCTATAAAAAGTGCAACTGAAAAAAAAAAGTGCAACTGTAAGAACAAATTATTAACTTTAGTACAAGAAGTAATTATAACTAATACATTTTTAAATGGTATATATAATGCCTATCATACTTGACACATTACAAAGCTATTTATGGATATCTTCTCTCTGATAGTTACTATATCTTTATTCCAAATTATTCCATACTACAAGGTATAATTACTAAAGGCTCATTGTTTTATTCTGAAAAATCATATAATGTTTTAAAGCCAAAGATGGGATTTTGATGAAAGTGGTGAGCATAATTTGCTAACATGTTAATTTAACTATCCTTTTCTTCCTTAATTCCATTAGTATTCATTAAAACTGCACCAATCACAATGAGTAAAGTTTTACCAATTATTTCCATAATTCTGAATGAATACAATAAACAGAATAGAATAATTATAAATCCACTTAATTAACTAAAAGGTTATTTCCAGAAGGGAAAGATATTCATGTTTTGTTTTCTTATTTTTAATGCTACATTGACATGTTGATATATTTGAGAAACCATTTTTATAAATGAAACATACATATTATTGTGATTCTGCTCTTAACAAAAATTTTATATTGGACAGGCTGTGTTAAGAGCCACAGTATCTAAAGTTATAATAAGAGATTGCAAAAAATCTAGTTTAAGCTATTAAAGCCAAAGTCGCCTTGGAAATTGCATCTGTAGTTTAGTAATTTTAACTCTAAAAAAAAAAATTTAGACAACTTCACATTATGCTTATGAGAGATAAATTTTTCAAAATTTTATAAGTAAGTTGTTAGAAGATGTTTTTAAATGCAGGATCCTTCTCAAGGCAGGATCCTACCAACGTTGATGTTTTAGTATTTAAACTAGCTAAGCATTAAACAAAAGAAGATGAATAAGTAATGTGAACTCTGAAAAAGACCTTGCTTCTGTCTTTTTCGTTTGTTTTTCACTTAAAAAAATATAGGCATTACATGTCTTTCTGGAATTAACAAAGGCTGTACTTTCAGGCTTCAAGATAGCAGGCTTACCAGATTTTAAATGAAATATTGGGTGCTACAGTGATTTAGTGGTTTTAAACCAGAGATGTCATTGCAGTCTTAGGGTGTCACAGACAACTTAAGGGAGAAAAAAATGGGGCACAGAGAAATCATTTTGTCAGTAATTACAATCAAGAGTCCTAAAATGTGGCTCAGGCTGCTCATTACTTCTTCCTTTTGTATCAAGACCCTTATTTACATTTCAGATTACATTTTTTATGAAACAGTAAGATCTCTCAGAGCTGAGAGGACTGAAATAATGAGGGGAAAACATTTTAATAAAACGTGTTGGCTCTGCATTACTTCTGTGTCAGAAAGAAAGGCTACTTCTGTAGTGATGGATCATTTATTCTGCTTCTAAACGAGAAGCAAAAAGATGAAACTGATGAACTTTTACTGCCCATTTGTCTTTAGCAGACAATTAAGACAGAGAAGATCAAAATGGATTATCATACCACGCAGACAACTGGCCCAACAGTAATACATCTCCGAGACCACAGATTTGTAACTCTCTTTTATCCCTCCCCTTTCTTCTTACTTCTTTTTCCACTCTAAAGGCAGTGCTAGCTTTGTGGCTCAAGGAGAGCCAAAAGGCTGGTCATCATTATTCAGTCACAGATGTCAATCTAACCTCCCTTTTTTCTCAGTTTCTAAAGCAGTGAGCCACAATAATTTGTGACAGATTCTTTTACTGTAAGGTACAAAGAACACACAGAATAAAACATCTAGCAGCAGCAAGCGTCTCTGATCAAGTGTGCTGGTACATGGGAAATACACAAATGTAAAAACAAGTCCTGGTAGTTGAGGCAAATGAGGAGAAAAACTGGGCGGGGGGTGGGGGGGTTGAGTGTGTGTGTGTGTGTGTGTGTGTGTGTGTGTGTGTGTGTGTGTAGTAATAAGTGCTATACTTTGTGGTGAATTATCCCAAATAGTCCTTATGGATTATAGCATAAATGTTTTAATACTAGAAATATTGTCTAGATTAAGTGCATATTCAGCATGTAAAGGTTTGCGTGTAATACAAATATTTCTAAGAATTCCTTTATAATAGTACACAGAGTGGAAAGACAGTTTCATTTAATCCAACAAATGCTAAGAGAAAACACAGAAGATCAGAACTCAAATGATAAAAAAAGGTAAATAAGCAATATGCAGGTCTCATTTCCTTTACCAGTAAATCAACTCTCAAATTTCTGGAAACTTGTATGTAATTTCATAAAAAATAAAATATATCTTTTATTCAGCCTTGATTCTTGAGTTATAAGCGGAAAAGATGGTAAAGTGTGTGTTGAGTCAAGTTGGAAGAGATGCTAAGGCAGTTGAAATGCACGCTCTCCTAAGCCTACCTCTACCCGTGAGTGTCATCCTCCAAATTTCAAAACTTTTATGTCACTGATCTAAACAAAAATAAATAAATATCGATCCTATAAGCACTTAAAATAGCTGATGGCTATCATTATTTTTTAGGCTCTTACTATAATTTTAAATAACTTAAACTTCAGTATATAAAACACTTGTAAGATCATCCATTAACCCAAGTAAAGAGAACTAAATTCATAATATAGGAATATCTAATCTGAAAACTGGGCTCCACATGCAATGATAGAATTCATAATAGCCTGAATTTCTGTCTATAAATAAAAATACACTATATATACATTCGTATCTACAGTACATATACACACACACACACACACACACATTTTCCCCAAACATACAAACACATATACTCAGAAAAATAAACACCAAATTGTCATAGTGATTATCTCTGAGTAGTAAAATTACAGATGGCTTGTATTTTCTCCCTTTTCATTCTTTTGTTTATTATTTATGTATATTTTATCAATATTTTTTGTATCAAACATATTATCCTTGTGATTTTTAAAAGTTATACCAAAAAAATCATGTTGCTCAAACATTTTCAGATATAATAAGAAACTATGTTTAAAAAAATAGAGCCAGAGGTTAACCATATTATTTTAAATTTTTACCTACAAAATTTTCTCTCATGGATAATTCAGATCATGGGACCACAGAGGCTATTTACATAGATACAAGATTTTAGAATAATGATTTTCTTGAGAACTACAGCCTCAAGTCTATACAAAATAATACTTTAAGATTTTTCCACTCTAGACATTGTTTAAGGGAAGAAAATCATTAAAGGTCCTACAATCTTTGGATTATATAGTTTAAACCCAATGAACTCAATCTCACCACAATTTATGGTAGGATAAAAATTTATCTCTCCAGTTGGAAGATGAAACAAGGAGTAGAGTGAGAAGATTAATACTTATTAAAATCTCATTTAAAAGTCTTAGGATCACACACAAAACAAACCCTTCCAGTTCTCTTGAGTTCTTTACAATAAAATCTCATTACAAAGCATCTCATTATACTGATTATCCAGTTATGTTCCTGGTCACAATATGTCCCCTGTATTCATAAAGATGTATCAGATACTTTGCCTTCTGTTATATGGCCATACTGCAAAGGTGTTACCACTACTACTGGATATTTCTATTCCATTGTACCTATCTTCTTTCAAGGACTACTTTTAATGAACAAAGGTAAGTAGATGTACTTCAGAAACGTATTATATTGTATACAATACTCCACACATGAAATGTCTTATAAAGTGGTTTTATTCAGTATAAACAAGGATGCTTTTACTTTAAAACTGCTTTTACAAGCATATCAAATTGCTTATTTGAACTAAAAATGTAAGGTGCACCAAAAACCTACAAAACATCTCAAATGTTTCTGAAGATCGAAGCTGAAACCCAGAGTGTATTATCTGGAATTAATTATCAAGAGTAGAGCAACATCAGAACTTCAACAGTATTTTGTGATCAAAATATGTAGTTCCTGCCACTGCATTCCATGCTTGCAGAATGCAGGAAATTCAAGATGGCAGGACCAAGGGGCCAGTCTTCACTTTCTCTACCATCATTACAACTACCCTCTCACCTACAGACCCTTCCTGCATGTGTATCTTCTCCTTTGAGTACTACCATAACGCACAGTTTCATAATCTAGTTCAAATTCCAGGATATGTTAGAAAGTTCCCTCCTCCCCCTTTGTGTTACACTGGCTCTTGATGCTTAAATAACATTAAAAAAAAGTTCACAGGCAATCCAAACGGATTTCCTAATGAACTGCAGATTGTAACATAGCTTAGAGTAAAGAGTAAAATTTGTGATAGATTTCTCTTCCTTACTTTCTGTGCATTTTTCCCCTGAAGGTAACATCCCAAACTCGCACCAATGTTTTCAATCCTACTTCAGTATATTTTACTTTTTGTCTTGGGTTCCTAATTACTGTTTCTCTTCCCTTCTAAAAATTCATTTATCTCTTTCAGTAAAAAGAACAGTAATAATATGTTGAACAACTCTGAAATAAATTTTGTCATGTAAAAAATTAATTACGCATTCCGAACCTGGTCACTGTAGTCCTCCGGGAATTGCCTCTGCACCTCAGGATCTGTAAATAATTGACAGATAATATTAATTGGCTTTGGATTAGTGAGCAAGCAGAGGATCACACATTAATATTTGATCAGAAGATGATAGCAGCCCTGGCAGGGGATCCAAGGGGGGCAGCTGAGGCTGCTATGTTGATGAGCACAAGGAAGGACTCGGCAAGGCACTCCCATTACCCTCCTCCAGAAATATTAAAAAGAAAAATTTGAAAGACCTGATGCTACTGTTAACTTTAAACTATTACCTAATGCAAGAATCTTGCCAGCTGCAAATTGCCGCCAATATATTTTTTTCCCAGAGAAAATGAGTCTTAAACCTGCTTGACTTTTCTTCTCTAATCAGAAGGCTCCTTCTCATAGTTATAGAGGTAGTCTTGATAAACTGCCTTAAACACCAGTTTCAGACTGGGGGGCAGGGGCGGGGGTGGGGGAAGGGGCAGTGAGGGTGACAGAATTCTTTCAAGAAACAAATGCAAAACTCTTTCCTTGCTTTTAAAAATAAAATACATACTTCCCCAAATACTTATGAGCTCTTGAAAATACAGATAACACTAGGTAAAGTATTCAAAATAAAACCAAACAATACACTTCTAGCTTACCAATATAAACAAAATTAAACTTGCTCAGAAACTAAGAAATACAGAGGTGAAAATACCTTTCATGACAGTCTAAAACAGAATTACTAAAGTGGTCACTTGATTCTTCAATCATGATTGCAAGATAATCCAATGCCATTGTCTTTAAGTCAATACAGAAGTGTACTAATTAAAAGCTATTAGCACTCCATTTGCTATCGATCAGGAAAACATTCAATCTTTTCTTTTTTTTTTTTTTTTTGTATTTTTCTGAGGTTGGAAACGTGGAGGCAGTCAGACAGACTCCTGCATGCACCCAACTGGGATCCACCCGGCATGCCCACCAGGGGGCGATGCTCTGCCCATCTGGGGCATCACTCTGTTGCATCCAGAGCCATTCTAGCACCTGAGGCAGAGGCCACAGAGCCATCCTCAGCGCCTGAGCAAATTTTGCTCCAATGGAGCGTTGGCTGCGGGAGAGGAAGAGAGAGACAGAGAGGAAGGAGAGGAGGAGGGGGTGGAGAAGCAGATGGGCGCTTCTCCTGTGTGCCCTGGCCAGGAATCAAACCCGGGACTCCCACATGCCAGGCCGATGACGCTCTACCACTTAGCCAACCAGCCAGGGCCATAATCTTTTCTAATAAGAGAAAAATTGGGTTCCTCAGAGACACATTAAGGGGAGTGATCAGAATAATACCTATTTGAGAAACTATGTATCATTATAAAAGGCTTATGGAAAAGCATAATAGTTGAGGGTTCCACCTTACAGTGATCACAATATTTACTACTCACTTCCCATATCTATGTTTTAAAACACCCATTTACTTCTTTTTGAAAGTAAATCCATGTAAAAGTTAAAACCCTTCAAATCACAACACACAAAAAAATACAATTAATTGTTCTGCAGGGAAGAATCAAAAAGGGAGAATTCTACGAGCCTATTCACACAGTACATTTAAATCCTAGAGATACCAGTTTTCAAATCATTAAAGTCAATGGATGTTACTTTTCAAAATCTAAGACCAATCAATATTCAAAAGGTCACATCAAAAGCAGAGTTCCCAAAATGGATGGTGCAAAAAAATTTAAAGGCCCTCTCAACCATTTCAACTCTTGAAGTGTCTTCTGGTTGACTTAAAAACTAGGGGATCAATTTTTCTTTCTACTCTCATCTTCAAATACTAGAAGGGACAAATGACATTTCTCGACCATGACTAGCAGAATTCTGGTATCATCAAGGCTGCAGTACTGGGCAGGGCTGCCCTGGTGGGCTGATGAAGACATTGTCACTTCTCTCTGGGCAGGGCTGAAATCACACAAGGACTTGATCCTCTGGAGACTGGGGGCCAGAGGGCACTAACAGCACTGGATAGGTCTCCAGGAAAGAATTAGCCACCAGGATGCAAAGGGACAGCCAGATGCCCAAAAAACTTCTGAAAGTGTGTTGTGGAATGGGGTGGGGTGGAAAGGGGTGAGGGTTGGAGAGGCTATAAAAGAGGCCAATGGCTATAATTCCTAAAACATATGAAAGTGAGCTGGTCCAGTGGGGAAAAAAACCCTGGTATGTTAGGATTTAAAATTTGTCCCCAAGACAAAAAAACAACAACAACAACAAAAAACCACTTCTAAGTCACTGAGGTATCCAATAAAATAGAGGTTGGGAAAGCCACAAAATAATCTGAGGCTTATTCTTTTTTTTTTTTTCCAGTTGTCATGTGGTTAACACTTACTCTTCAACCAGAAAACTTCAGACAGATATGACGCACATGTAAATCTTTAATATCATGTCCTCTTTCTTGCAGTGATTTGTGCTTTTTTGGGAAACACAAAATACCCGTGGAAATAAAGATGGAATAACACCAAAGACTTAATTTTTCATCACCATTTGCTAAAAGGATGAATGTCAGAAACCAAAACTTGTGGTTTATTCTTAAATTTAAAAATATAAGTTTCTTCATATAGGTGAGAAAAAGGTTTTCAAATCTCTTTGACCAAGTAAATTAATAAGAAACTACATTAATAATTAAGTTGGCACTTTAAAATGCATTTTATTCATATATTCAACATAGCAAAATTGAAAAAGAGACAGAAACATGGATAAAAAGAAAAAAAATCTACCTATTTTAATATACAGAAGGTAGTTATGACCAGGGAATGTCACAATGAGGGCCATTCAAACCATATTCTTAAGTACTGCCTCTATAATGGGCAACATAGGAAACACCACCAACTAAATTCCTTCTCTGTCCTTAGACTGACCCTAGAGGGAGATTCCCAGATGTTAACAGAATCATGTTCCAAGATAATACAGTAATTTTATTTACTATGATTCAAGCATAAAACTTTTGACTTCCTTTCTTTAAAGCCCTACGGCTTACAAAAGCAAACTTCATGGATCCTTAACACTCTTCTAAAACAATATTGAAAAAAAAAAAGGCAATGCTTTTTAAAACCAAAGCCCAACCTCTAAAGTTCCATTCAATTAGCTCAGAGATCTAGATAGTTAATAAAACTATGAAAGCCATTTTGTAAAAATGAACACAAAAACTGAAAATAATTTGTCTGAATTTTCTTAAAATGTCTATTTTCTATAGTAGGTTGAAATCTTTTTTTTTTTTCACAGTGACTTGATCATTATGCCATAATGTCACCAAAATACTGACATTGGAAACATCTGAGTTAAAAAGGTCCAAATACAATCTGCTTTTCTCAAGCGACACAACACCAGCCTTACTAACAGCTTCGGCATAGCACATGTACAAAACCTAGCACCCCGCAGTTAAGCAAACCGCCTTTAAATTTTCTGTCTGGCAGCAATCCACTTGCGTGTCTGTATGTTTTTACAAGTTCTCTATGTATTTCATTGCATCAGCTGCATTTCTTTGAGTTTTAAATGGTCTGGGAACATTTTATAAAATGTTCTATGTCTTTATATGGAAAATAACATACACTGGAAAACTGCGCATTGGTCTAATATTTATATCTCTATTCCTTTATCCACCATCCACTGCTATGATTGCTAATGTTCCAAAACACCTTCTCACATTTAGATCCTCCCTGCCAAATGCAGTGTCACCAAAAAGCTCACTTTAAACACAAAAATCTGCAGATGAAAGAACTACCATGGAAAAGAGTAGCTTAAGTTGCTTAGGCAATTGGCAATAAGAGTAGAGTTATTGGCATGTGTCAAGCTTTTTCTCCAAGAATTGTCCCTGACAGAAAATTAAGAACATAATAGTAGTACAAAGCACTCTCTTCCTTCCTTATCCTTCCCTCTCAGTAACTTTCTCCAGACTTAAACAATATATTATTACAAAATTAAAAATAGATTTCATCATCTCCTAGGAAAATACTTTTCAACAACAAAAAAATTGTATTTAAAATACTTTGCCACCAACATGTATGATATGATAGAGTCCATACATCTCTTAGCCACATAAGCCTAATGAAACTTTACACTATGTCAATGTAAGGGTCTACCTTGTCCCAGCACTATGGCCACGCAAGAGACTATCCCCACACAGGACTTCCACTGAAGGCCACAAGACGTATTTCCTTTCTTTTTTTTTTTTTTTTTTAACAGAGACAGAGAGAGAGTCAGAGAGAGGGATAGATAGGGACAGACAGACAGGAACAGAGAGAGAGGAGAAGCATCAATCATCAGTTTTTTGTTGCGACACCTCAGTTGTTCATTGATTGCTTTCTCATATGTGCCTTTACCAGGGGCCTTCAGCAGACCGAGTAACCCCTTGCTCAAGTCAGCGACCTTGGGTCCAAGCTGGTGAGCTTTGCTCAAACCAGATGAGCCTGCGCTCAGGCTGACGACCTCGGGGTCTCAAACTTGGGTCTTCCGCATCCCGTCCAACGCTCTATCCACTACACCACCCCCTGGTCAGGCCATATTTCCATATTTAAACAGACATTTCACTGTACAGACTCCCCACACACAATCTCATTCAGGGACAGAACATACCATGCTTAGAAGGCTATGTCTTCACAGAGAAAAAAGTTTGAACTCAGAAACTTTTTTTTTAAGAAAGGCTAATATTCTCCAATCTCAATAGTCCATGTTTTCTAGTTTTCTACTGTAATATACTTTTAAATCTTTAAGATATACCAGATTGCCACAGGATGTTTAATTAATAGAATAGAGTTTGGGCAAGACTTACTAGAAAGGTGCTATAAATTATTTTACACAGACTCCAAAACCTTGAGTTCTGCCTTAGGCTTAAAGTTCCTAGAAAACGTGGTAGACAGATCCTTTACAACAGAAATGCAAATAATTCATAAAAGTACTGTGGTTATGTATGAGGGCTCATTTGTAGATCAGTAACTAGTATGTGTACACACACACAACACACACACACACACACCTCACCAAATTATTTCTGTGTCATACCAGTAACTCCACTCGCAGGGTCAAGACATGACACTTTCACTGATTACTGAAAAATACACTGTCTTCATTTTCTGTGATAGGCCTAACAACTGCATACTAGCCAAATGTTACAATCTACTATAACTGGAGCTTTTTAAGGCTATTTAAGAGAAACTGCAAATGTGGCCATTAACACAGGAATCTATACTGCTTTCACTTTCAACATGCTAGGTATCAAAGCAGAAAACATTACATTTAATTCCTACTAAATTTATTCAGTCATTATCTCTAGCATATTTGAGGCAATAAGAGATAAAATACTGAATACATTTAAAGCTAACAATTATAAAAATCTGCTCTTCAAAACCGAGATTTCAAAATTAGCTGTAAATGATATAATCTCATTGTTTGATTTCATGGAGTTTAAGATACTATCTCCCTCTCCCCCACTTCCATGAATGTTAATCCAAGCTGTAATCAGATTTAATTTTCCAGATGAGAAGGTAAGAATATGTTGCAAACCAGTAATAGTCCATTACACTTCTCTTTCCCTAATGACATTTTCCATTTTTATGCACTAAAAATGTAGACTCTCAGAAAATTGTCCGAGAGGTTATACATTTTAAGGACAAGCTTAATCTTCCCCCAAACACACTCAGATATGAACTTTCTTTTAATCTTCAAGAAGAAAAGTTAAGTTTCTTTTGTATATGTAGAATTAAAGTTTCTTGACTGCAAACTGAAACGCACTACACTAACTACTAAAGAGCTTTAAGGACATTGCCTATTAAATCTATTATAACTATAAAAAATCAGCCTCACTTATTGTACATGATAGAATTCTGGAATCATTAGTTTAGCATTGTAACCAAATACAATTATCCTAGTAAATTATTCTACTTATAATAGTTAAATTTACTTATTAAAAGTAATATATTTTTGAAAGTAATGTTTCAAATGTTTTTATAGTTTAAAAAAGTCAACATGTTTTCCTTTTCCTCAATAATCAAACAAAATGGTTTCTGGTATTTTTCCTTTAAAAATGTTTTTAAATTAAAAATTGCTCATTTAAAAAAATTATTGAGTCCAAAATGTTGATTTTATCCTGAAATTAGAAGAAATATATTCACTAATTTAAAAAAAATCATTTCAAAGTACTTTAAATGAACATTTGGTTTCCAAGTACAGGTGGAATTTCTTTTTTTTAAAAAAAATATCTTCTAGGGATTAACTTTTGCTTTAAAACATGACTGTAAGACAAAAACTTCTGAATCATCACCAATTTTAAACCATGCTTCTTTCTATTCTAGACTTGTCCCTCTCTACTGGCATTGAAAATACATTCAAACCGACTACACAGAAGCCAGCCTGATAACACAGGAGCAGTTGTTCACCATCTACACCTGTGACAGAAACGCAAAGAGCATTATTCAGGGAAGGAGCACACAGCCCACCTCAGGACGGCAAGCAATGGAACCGTTCCTGTGCCAGATTCCTCCTCAAACTAACATATTCTGCCTTTCAGACATATCCTGCTCCAATGTGACTATTTATGCATAAACAGCAGACACTGACCTATTGTTTTCAGTTGTTGGAGTTATGAATATAGTACAGTTACCAATTAAGTGAATCAACAAGTCCTAAATACATCAGCTGTTCTACAAATAATGAGTCCATTGACATTATGCAGTAAAATCTAGGGAGTTTCATCTTTCTTTCTAGAGAAATGCTGATATTTTGACCAGCAAATGCCACTACTTAATAATAACTAATTTCATCTACAAAAGAAATATAATAAATCTGATCATTAACCAAACTTATGCCACGTAAATCCAAAATTCTAACATTGGCCAAATTCCAAAGGGAGTTGTAAAATAAAATAGGAGAGTGCGCTGGAGGGAAAAAAAATGTCAAAAGAACATGTTCACATAGTCTTACATTTTTCCCCACTGAATATCCTAGTTTTTAGCTTTCACTATTATTTAAATATTTAATAGTTTTGAAATCAGTTCAAAGTTTGGAACTAATTCCTAAAATCTATCAAATTGATGGATGAATACTGATGGTTTTTTCTCTAATGGTTATAATCTCAGGTTTCCATTTAATTTCTCTGTGAGTCAGAATTCATCTTACCCCATCTTTTTGTATGAGTACCATTAACTGTCAAATTTTTACTCCAATATGAATAACTACTTCAGATCTAACCTAAATGACAGCTGTGCCCTTTATGTCCTACAAACACGACATCACTGCATAGAGTTTTCATAAATAGATATATCACATCTGTCAAATTAGGTGAAAGGAGATAACTCAATTATTTACTCAAACAAAACTAGTGACTGAGTGAGTACCCACTATGTGCCAGGCCCTGAGACAAGTATTTTGTATGAACTTTCTAATTGTATCTTCATGACAAAGCTATGATATTAGGACTATCATAATCAACTTTATTAAAGAAAGCAATAGGTTACCACTTGTCCAATGTTTGAAAATTAATATTTATTCATGCCATAAATACTCTGGCATGACTAGTCCAATTAATGAATAAGACATAGGTTTGGTTCTCAAGGAATTTATAGTCTAACACTGATGCAGAGCACAGAGAGTTAAACAAGTGGTTACCACAGGGCTTGGTAAGTACTAAGTTGGGACTGGTAAAGGGCGTGGAGCCTGGTCCTGGCCAGGACAGAAAAGCTTCAGGGAAGAGCGTGGCAGAGCCAGGTGGAGAGTCCAGGACTAGCCCAGGGTTCATCTGGTACTACGACCACACGCCCCTTTGGAACAATCTAGAGAACAATGGGTATTTTGTGAGGTCTGGGGCCATAATCTACTGAGCTTTGTCTCCTACAAAATATCCTGTCTGTTATAAGTACCCAACAAATATTTTGGCTTAATAGAAAGAGTAGAATAAAATAAACTCATTAAATACCCTGTCTCTCCAAATGGATAAAAGGCCTATTTCAAAACATCCCATTGAAAACAAGCCTTTGAATGCTGCAGGCTTCCTAAAGACACACTGGCATCCAGTCAGCACACAGCAAATATCAGTCGTTGTTATTAACCCCAGTGGGGAAATACGCAAGCACTATAAATTAGATGGCTACAGATGTATAGGTGTGCCTTAAATTGGAAATACATGTGTTCCTGAAATAAACTTTTATAAACCCAATTAAAATTTTCCCATCACTTGCCATTACTTAGAAATGTTATAACTTTATCAGAAACTGACTTTCTCTTCATTGTCAGTGGTTCGAAAATCCTTAAGCTACAATTTATTTTGCCTACTGGCATCTGTTTGCTAATGATCTGTAAACATCAAATGCACTAGGGACTCCCAGATTTACAGAAACCCTGAGGTGAATCTTTGCATAAACTGAAGGACCTTTCTGCTAATTCCTTTGTGTTCTAAGTTTGCATTATGGGTTTCAGAAACAGAGTCCCATTAAATATCTTTGCAGTAATTATACTACCACCAGCTACCTACCACCTACTGAATGCCTAGGTATACCAGTTGTTGCCACAGGTGGTTTATTTTATTATCTTATTTAATCATAACAACTCTTCAGGTAAGTAGATATATCCTTATTTTATAAATAAGAAAAGTGAGGCTTATTAAGAACAAATTCAGAGTTAAGTCACAGGGCTGGGATGCAGTCTGGATCCATCAGACTCCCAAGAATCCAACGCTGGCTTTCTCTTCTGGCTTTATTTATTTACGTCCTCCTGTTGATCTGACTTCTCATCATTATTGTGACTCAACAATAAGAATACAACTGGACAAATAACTAAAACATGTTGTCATGAAGCAGGCCTTAGCAGATTAGGAATGAGAGCGTTCCAATTCCTCTATTTACTGCCAAATTCAGGATATAAAGAAATGTCTCCAAAGTTACTAGCGTTCATTACAACTGGTAAATACAGTATTTAAGAGATGAATTCATATTAAAAACTTGGAATAATTTTGAAGGCTAGAGGTTATCCTTGTATCATCTATGAAAATAATAATCACTTGCTAAACAGAACAAACGAGAACAGAGAGAAAATGTTTTCCTACTTAAGAAAATGTGTTTCCAAGTAAGAATCCCAATGATAAGGTTAAACGCAGTATAGATAAAGCTGGCTTACTATGCCTGTCAACTAGAACAGTGGTCCCCAACCTTTTTTGGGCCACGGACCAGTTTAATGTCAGAAAATATTTTCACGGACCGGCCTTTAGGGTGGGATGGATAAATGTATCACATGACTGAGACAAGTGTCAAGAGTAGTCTTAGACGGATGTAACAGAGGAAATCTGGTCATTTAAAAAAAAATAAAATATCGTTCAGACTTAAATATAAATAAAACGGAAATAATGTAAGTTATTTATTCTTTCTCTGCAGACTAGTACCAAATGGCCCACGGACCAGTACCGGTTCACAGCCCGGGGGTTGGGAACCACTGAACTAGAAGACTTTCCTATACCAAAATTCTGCCTCTCTTCCCCTGGAAACAAGCCATTGCTGCCTAGACCTCATCTGTACCACATAGTCACCAAGTCCTTAACAGTGCCTAGATCCTAAAATCCTCATAACTCGACTTGTATGTCGGGGGCAGGGAGGGTTAAAAATACACATAACATAAATTTTACCATTTTAACAATTTTTAAGTTATAATTCAGAGGGGCATTAAGTACATTCACATTATTAACCACTCGGCCACCTCGTCAAGTACATTCACATTATTGTTCGACAATTACTACCATCCATCTCCAAAATTTTTTCATCTTCCCTAACTAAAACTCTGAACCCACTGAATAACTCCCTATTGTCCCCTCCTGCCCCAGCCCCTGGCAGCCACCATTCTACTTTCTGTCTCTGTGAATTTCACTACTCTAGGTACTGCCTATAAGAGGAATCATACGATCCTTGTACTTGTGTAACTGGCTTCTTCCACTGAGCATAATGTCTTCAAAGCTCACCCATGTTGTAGCATGTGCCAGAATTTCCTTCCTTCTTAAGGCTGAGTAATATTCCATTGTGTTTGTGTACCATATTTTGTGTATCCATTCATCCTTCTGTGGTCACTGGAGTTTCTTCTCTCTTCTGCTGTTCTGGCTTGTGTTAATAATGCTGCTGTGAACATGAGTGTACAAATATTTGTTCGAGACCTTGCTTTCATGTCTTTTGGCCAAATATCCAGAAGTGGAATTGCTGGATAACATGGTCATTCTATTTTTTTTTTTTTGAGGACCTGTACCATTTTTAACATGTTTTAAGATCTTTTTGTTATAAAGCTAGAACTGTCTATTCCAACCTCTTCTCTTCCTGTTTCCTACACATCCTCAGATTCGCACTACTACCAATGCTGGCTCCCTCGGAAGCCCTCTCAGAGCTGCATGTTTCCTCCCACCCCACCGCCTACGGGCCTGGTGGGGGAGGCGGCCTCTGTTCCTTGTTGTCACTGGCAGACCATTCTCCCTCATTTTCCAAAACCCGGATTTTAACCTCTTGTCACCCATCTCCACACTCTCCTGCCTCCGCTCTATTGACATCCACTAATCCCATTACTCTTCTTTCT
This sequence comes from Saccopteryx bilineata, assembly GCF_036850765.1. Classification (NCBI taxonomy): domain Eukaryota; kingdom Metazoa; phylum Chordata; class Mammalia; order Chiroptera; family Emballonuridae; genus Saccopteryx; species Saccopteryx bilineata. The sequence goes on along the minus strand of NC_089491.1, from coordinate 11,411,130 downwards.
CAAATCATGGGAGGTCCTAGTGCACCGCCCTCACTCACTACACCCACCTGGTCTTCCCGGTCTGCCATTCACATAGATCAGGGGTCCCCAAACTACAGCCTGAGGGCCGCATGCGGCCCCCTGAGGCCATTTATCCAGCCCCCACTGCACTTCAGGAAGGGGCACCTCTTTCATTGGTGGTCAGTGAGAGGAGCATAGTTCCCATTGAAATACTGATCAGTTTGTTGATTTAAATTTACTTGTTCTTTATTTTAAATATTGTATTTGTTCCCATTTTGTTTTTTTACTTTAAAATAAAATATGTGCAGTGTGCATAGGGATTTGTTCATAGTTTTTTTATAGTCTGGCCCTCCAGTGGTCTGAGGGACAGTGAACTGGCCCCTTGTGTAAAAAGTTTGGGGACCCCTGACATAGATGATCCTTCCAAATCCCTAAATTCTTGAGTCTGGAGCCTCCTCCTGCCAAGGAGCTTGTTCTCCACCTAATCTCAAACGCTCACTCCCACAATCCCTTTGTAACTCTCTTAGTTTGTCACCCCTACTTAACAAAACCACAATCCTTGTTAAATCCAACTATCCTCCCTCATCCCTGACTGTAGCTGGGGAAAAAAACACACTTTACTGACCAATCTAGCTTTAAATTATTCACTGTAAGTGGGCTTTAATGCAATTTAGTAATCACACCACATTCTCCTTAATTCAATCGCTCTCTCAATCTCAGAGATTATTTCAAACTTTATCTTCTCCCTCAAACCTCCATCCTCAACTGCCATTAACGACCTTATATGCACCTTCACTCAGAAAACCAAGCCATCAGAGGAGAGCTCCCACAAGCCGCCATCACCATTCCTATGCACTGATTATCTCTGACCCCAGACTCTGCTTTCAGCCTATTACTATGAAAACTGCCTGTGCCCGTTGCAAAGGCCCCTCCTCCACCTGTGAACCAGAACCCCATCCCCTCACCAGCTCAGACATTGTTCCACCAGTTCTCCCGTTTTGCTCATTTTACCTCTCTACTGGATCTATTCCCATCAGCATGTAAGCATACAGTTACTTCTACAAATACTTTGTAAAGAATCAAACCTATAGCTTCCACTCCAGAACTTTCATTCTCTGTAAAGTTATAGTCTTCAAAAGAGTGTCTGTATCACTGTTACCAATTCCTCTCTTTCCACCCTCTTAAACCCATGCCAATCAAGTTTCGCCTACCAATCTTCTAAAACTGCTCATGCATCAATGACCACACCAATGACCCCATCACTAACATCAACGATCAATCCTCAGCCCTATCTTACCTGACCTAGAAGCACCACCTGACAGCCTTGATTGCTTGCTCCTCCTCAAACCACCTTCTTCACATGGCTCCCTCAGCACCTCATTTCCTGCCTCCCAGCTTCTCCATGGGCTCTTCCCACTGAAGGGCCCCAAAGTTGAGTCCTTGGACTTCTCCACTTTTCTTTCTTGATGTCCTCCTTTGCTGGCCTCTGTTAGCCTCATCACTTCAAATACAAATATGTACTGTCACCTTTAAAATTATTTCTCCAGCTCAGGCCTCTCTCAACTCCAGACGAAGCCATCTACCTGTCTACTCAACATCTCCACTTGTGTTTCTAACAGACATCTTGAATTCAACATGTCAAAACTGAACTGCTTCTCTTTCTCTCACATTTCAGATCCATCTGTCTGCCAACACTGTCAACTAAATCTTCAAAATATATTCAAATTCTGACCATTTCTCTCCATCTCCACTACCACCCCTCTGGTATAAGTTACCATCATTTCCCACCTGGACTACTACAATAGTCTCCTAACATGCTTCCCTGCTTCTGCCCGATTCCTACACAGGTCTCAAAACAGCAGCCGCCAGAGTAACCCTGTTAAACTGAAGTCAGGTCCTCCTCTGTGACGTCTTCCCTTCTTTGCCTGCAACTCTCTGAGCTCACTTTCTGCTACTCCCCCCTCCTACCTCTGTTCAGACACACTGGTCCACTTGCTCTTCCTCCTACACGCAAGCCATGCTTCCATTTCATGGCCTGTGACCTGGAGGTTTACTCTTTCAGACAATTATCAAGGAATAAAGGCATGTGCTGCCAATCTTCATTCACAAGTTACTTTCCTAGTGTGGATTGGGTCTTCCCCAATCACCTTATTTCAAATTATAATTTCCCTATCCCACCATTCCTTACTTATTTCTGTGTTTTATTGTTCTCCTTAGCACATTGTACCATCCAGCTTACTATATACTTTCTTATTATCTGTTTTCCCTTACTAGGATGTATGCTTTATGATGGGAGTATCTAGGGGTGGCCATTTGGAGTGGCAGCTTCCAGATCCCCCCTTCCTGAGCTGACAGGGGTCCTTCTTTGGGGTACTACTTCGGAAGTGCTATTCTGAAAGCCACTCCTGCAGATTCAGCCTAAAGCCCATTCCTCCACCCTTTCCAACACTTCTGTAAGACCAAATTCTGTGCACGTGGCTATTTCTGATAGAGTGCTTTCTCTTGCCTTCCAGTGGCCCTTGACTGATACACATCCTGTGCACACCTCTATCACACTGGACTAGAATCTTCCATTTACTTGCTGATCTTCCCAATCTAACCTAAACTTTCTTGACAGTGGAAACACTTCTATTTATCTGTAGCCTCTACATCTAGAACAAGATTTGACTCAGCACACAATCATTTTTAAGTAAGTTTTCAGGCAACTGCAATAGCCATTGTAACAAAAAGAAAATCCGGCACGAATATTAACAAGTTGGACAGGGGGTGAGCAGGCCTAGGTTCTGCCATTATGTGATTGTAAGGAAGTCTCTGAACTGAATTCTCTCAAATATAAACTGGAAGTGTTGACTACATGAGTTTTCTTGACTCTAAAATTCTATCTTTCTATGATCTAAAATCCTTAGACAACTCTTTACTTTGATAAAATGTATATGTCTTTAATTATTCTTGAAAGAAAAATGTCCCTAAAAGCACTTCTTTCTTGTTTTCCCTGTGGCTCACCATCCTATAGAGTTAATAGGACTCTCAGAAAAGAGAGAAAACAATTCTAAAGGCCTTTGAATTTGAAGTCAAACTCCAAATTTAAGCAGCAGTGGCTACTTAAATACCATTGTATTTAGGCTTTTTAAATTAAGGATTTAGGAAGTCTGAACACTGAAATAAATATTTCCCATTAAGAAGCAATTAACTCAATAACTGTCCTAAATTGACCTACACACTTAATGTAATAATGATTATTTTAAAGACCCCTTTTGTCCTCTCTGCCTGGCTCCATGACTTTGCTTTGGTGGTTTCACTTCATAATCTGGAGGGGCTTCTCCCCTCCTGCCCTCCCTCTAATACCTGCATTCTGTAAGGGCTTGGCCTCCATCTCAAGAACTGACAAAACCTTGTTGGAGAAAACAGGAGGACTCTTGGCTTAGCGTAACTGTGAGATCTCTCCTCCTCAGCTTGTATCTCCTCAATAGTCTCGAAAACACCATCACGTGTGTGCTTTTGTGTTACAAGGCGACTCTCCTGGGTGGACTCTGTAAAGGTCTGCCTACCCTCTACCCTCTGGATCGGCATCCATGCTGACTGGTGAGAACAGACCTAGCGACAGGGCTTGAGAAGCAAGGCACACAGGAAATGTGTGACATTTGGAAGTGTGGAGTTGGGAGCAGTCAAGAAGGTGGCACAAGGCTGGTACACAAGTCTAAACAGAGGAGGGGCAGTAAGGGGGTGCGGGGTGAGAGAAAAACAGAGACAGAGAGAAGAAATCCAAACCTCATGGTGCCGGAAGCAAAGTGCTCAAGGAACCCTGAGATCAAGGTGTAGCAGCAGAGGCAGTTTACTGTTTCTCTCAGACTTGCTCACACAGTCCCTCACACAGATATCTTTGAATGAACAAGCAACATGGCCCTGAGGATAGGAACAGGACTTTGTTAGTAGTGGGGCTTCACAGCTGCAGTCTGAGGGTGGGAAATGGACGGGTGAATTCACGTATGCAGCAAACACAGACTGTGGAGGGCTATCCCCAGGCACTGATGAGACTGTTCTCCCAACACATCCCTGCCCTGGACACCGGCACACTGCCCTAGTGGATGGTTACACCGTCCACGTAGCATTTCTGCCTGCAGTATCTCCCCCTGGGGAAGACTACCCATGTACTGCTGCCACAACAACTCAACATACACAACAAGTTTAGCTATGTTCCTTTGAGAGCCACCACCCCCGGCTCCTACATGATTACACAAATGGTGTCAAGCAAAGTGAACGCAGTGCCTGAGAGGAGAAAGCTAAGGCTGGCTGGAAACCACTGGGGTACGATCACTCCGAGTATGCCCTGAGGAGCTGGTGTGGGTGGTGACAGGACTGAATTTCAATACAGACTCTTTTGCTAATTAGCCACGTGATCTTGTGATGGTTATTTAACCTTTTGGTATTTGGTTTCCTCATCTGTAAAATAGGGATACAGATAACATCTATTTTCTAGGGCCGCTATGAAGTTTTAAATAAAGTAACCCATTTAAAGAAGTTGAACTAGAGCCTGGCATATGATAAGCTATCAGTATATTTTAGGCATTATCTTTACTATTATTTTCCTTAATTGTGTGGCAAGTGAGAAAGAGAATGAGCACTGAAGTGAATCCAAAATTAGAATCTTGATTCAACTACTTACCAGCTGTGTGACCCTGGACAAATCAATTTTTCTGATGTCCAGTGTCCTGATCTGTAAATTGGGCATAATAATGGCTGTCTCACAGAATTTCCAGGATTAAGTAAAATAATGGATGTGAAGCACTTTGAAAGTGACCAGTACCTAACAGATGCTTAATACCCTTTTCCTCCCAAGGCCACCTATATGGAGGAGGCAGAGCAGAACAATAAACAGCTTCTGAAGTCACCAGCCACTCAGTTCCTCTCTCACAGTGGCCCACTACTTACACAGAATTGAATCCTTACCAAAGCTATAGTTCTGAGCTGTATTTACTTTACAATCCCAATACTTCCCAGTCGGCCCTGCTTTACTGTGGCTCCCCTCCCTTTCCCAGTGAGATTCTTGATCTTCTTCATTTGCCCTGTTATCCTGGTGAGGCCAGACAGGAGCTTATTAACTCATGCTAGGCTCCTAACCTGTCCTTACCATCAGTTGCTCACCACTAACGATTTCCAAGAAGGTCCAACTTTGAGCACCAGCAGTATGAGGCTGTCAAACTACCCTGACATTTCCCTTCCAAAGTGAAAAAAGAGTCCAGTGAACAGTGGGTCATTCATTGCAAGATTTTTGCACACCCACTACTCCTAGTTGTTAGGCACTAAGAGGGCATCAAGAGACCTGATTTGTGGCCTCTCTCTGGTAAGATACAACTATTACACTTCTGAAATTGCCCAGGTACAACAGAAATTAGGGCATTTTTGAAAGAAAGGGTGAGCAGGTGAATTAAGACCCTCCTACCTAACCAAATGAGGTAAGAGAATTGTATCTGCTTCCATAGAGTCTGGAGTTATCTAGGTAGCCAATCTACTTGAAACAAAATGAACAAATCTCAAAAATATGAAAAATAAAATTATCAGATCAGAGGAAAAATTTTGTAAGGCTTAGAATCCAAAATACAAAAGAAATAAACAGAAAAATAAGCAAAAAAAAAAAAAAAAAAAAAAAAAGAAAGAAAAAGAATTAAATTAAATCAACAAGTCACAACAGAAGAAATCCAATGGTAAATAATCATATGAAAAGAGTATATCACTAAAAACCAAGGAAACTTTTCAACTGGATAGCAAATTGTTTCTGGTGACAGCCCTTTTACTCCTAATTTCTAAGAGTAGCTGGCAAAGCCCCCCTCATCTAAAAAAATGTTTGAGGGAAGAGTTTAATATTTCTTAATACACATTAAATATTTGTCAGGACAGAATATACCAGAATATATTGGGTCAGTTTTGCTTAGACCCAAAGAAAAAGTCATTATACACCATTATCCAACAAAAGCACAATAAATCCAAACAGATTCTGTATCGTGTAGCAAGTGGAAATATTAAGCAAAAGCAGAGTGGTCAGACATTTCTACCAGCTTGCTTTTTTTTTTTTTTTTTTTTTTTTTTGGTGACAGAGACAGAGAGAGGGACAGAGAGACAGTAAGGGAGAGAGATGAGAGGCATCAATTCTTCGTTACAGCTCCTTAGTTGTTCATTGATTGCTTTCCCATATGTGCCTGGACGGGGAGGGGGAGGCCTACAGCACAGCTCAAGCCAGTGACCTGGTGCTCAAGATGGTAAGCACGTGCTCAAGCCAGCAACCTTGGGGTTTCGAATCAAACCTGGGTCCTCTGTGTCCCAGTCTGATGCTCTATCCACTGCACCACTGCACCACTGCCTGGTCGGGCCCAGCTTTCTTTTATATCCATGAAATACCAAGTTTTAAGAGAGTTCCACAGGGACACAATGCAAACTTTTACCTAGCCTTCAAAATTCACAATTCATAGCTTCCCTCTACTTTCCAAGGCTTCGATTTAGAAAAGGTCACTTAGGTAAATGCTTCTCTCAATAGTTACAATGTCAAGAGAAAAATGAATCCTTACTAAATGCTGCTGCAATCAACACTAAATTTCATTCATAGTGATATTTTTATACAAACTAACAAAAATTATTTCACTGACAAATTCTCATGTAGCAGCTACTTCGGGGATTTTTACATAATGTTACATTTACCATAATAATTTACATAATATAACTAGTATTAAGCAGCTAAATTCTTTGTTCTCTTGAAAAAGGAAAGAACACTAACTATTTTAAGTTAATAATATGTTTCTGAATATGACACTATAAGGCATTCTCAAGGAGGTATGTAATATGAACATTGATAATTTACCAAATAAATTCATTGTGACCAATTCTTTTATAAAAATTCACAGGAACTGTTAATGAAAGCAAGTGTTAATTTAATATTTTTTACCCCTTCTTTCTTCTGCCATCTATTAGAACCTAGCTTATTGAAAATGTAATTTTTAACAGTATTTCTTTGCAAATGCTATACTACAACTACTGTATAATTATCTTTAAGGCTGCAAATTTTCAGCATATCTACATACTTTATTGTATATTTTACATATACTTAAAAACATAAACTCAATGGTCAAGTAAACAAAAAAGGTACTCTTCAGTTTCAAAAATTCATCAAGCATAATAAATTCAATTAGACACAGTATGAGATTTTCCTCAAAGCCATACAATAATAATACAAGTATTGTATTGTTCAAATATTCTCATTGTTATACAGGTTGTCACATTTCACTTTTAATAAGAACTGACTCAAAGAGACCTTGGAACAAAAGTATCCTAACCAAGAAGCAGTTCCCAAAGTGTCCTGCTAAAAAAACAATTGCTCTCCAATTCACACAATTGAAACAATCAAGTCAGAGAACAACCATTTCTTTATTAAAATAACAATGTACACTAGTTTCCTGTGTTCAAGTGATGCTACTTAAGAAAAATATTTAAACAAGATGCAGTATTATAATATTATTGATACTAATAAACTATTTTTAAAATTGATCAGTTAGATCTTATTCATTGAATGATAGTTTTGTGAGTTAAAATTCTTTAAAGTAATTCCTAATGCTGAAAATCTTCTTTATTAAAAATATAAAACTTAAAACAACAACTTATAAATACCAAAACCCACTAGAAAAGAAGTGATGTGGTTAGGTAGAAAATGAAATCTTATTGAAACTAAGATGATGAAAATAAAACAGTACCTTCGCAACAAAGATATCACAAACAGCGATATTCCTTAAAATTATTCGTTCAAGATATAATTTGCTCTCCTGCAGTGTCAGATGCTAATGCAACCAATTTTATACAATCTAAGCACTATCTACAGATGCACCTTCTGTTTTTAAATCAGCAGGAACCACTGACCAGCATAAGCAGTATTCCTAACTAGGTAATCAGCAAATGTGTAAAGCCTGACACCCTTCCCCAAATACACACTGATCATATAACTGCTTCAATAAATTCACAGGACTACAAACAACGGCAACACACTAAACAAATCTGATTCAAAAAGGATCAGAAAGTCGGTCTTTGTGAACAGTCTCTGTACTGCAGATCAGGAAGGGCTTCTCATCACTACCCTGCTCCCCAAACAAAAAGCAGGAAATTGTTTCAATTTAGTAAAAGCATGCTTTCTAAGAGAATCCCTAAAGATACATATCGCTTATGACCCATCCAATTTTCCAAACTGACCTTATTTTCCTTTATTATATAATATCTAACAAACCAAGAAGAAGGCTACACATATCTAGAATTTAGTGTCCCGGGACAATCTAACAATCTGTACAAAAAAGAAAACAACAGAACTAATATAATAACTCAGAAAGAATAAGAAAACTTACAGCAATACGTCCAGAGGATAAGGAGAAACGGAAACAATAATTGAGGACCTATTTGGCAGTAGGCTGGAAAGTGAATTAAAACATTTTCTTTTTTCTTTTTCTTTTTTTTTAACAGGGACAGAGAGAGAGTCAGAGAAAGGGATAGATAGGGATAGACAGACAGGAATGGAGAGAGATGAGAAGCATCAATTATCAGTTTTTCGTTGCGACACCTTAGTTGTTCATTGATTGCTTTCTCATATGTGCCTTGACCGGGGGCCTCAGCAGACCGAGTAACTCCTTGCTGGAGCCAGTGACCTTGGGGCCAAGCTGGTGAGCTTTTTGCTCAAGCCAGATGAGCACGCGCTCAAGCTGGTGACCTCAGGGTGTTGAACCTGGGTCCTTCCGCATCCCAGTCTGACACTCTATCCACTGCGCCACCGCCTGGTCAGGCGAAAACATTTTCTTTTTTAATCTTCACAACAATCCTATGCGAAGACACTATCATTCTTCATTTACAGATGAAGAAACCAAATCTTAGAAGTTAACTGATTTCCAAAGTCTGTTCCAAGCTCTCCCCACAAAAAAATATGGCTCTCTGGGCTAGCCTGGAAAGTTAGATGCTATGGATAGAGTTATTTTAAAGATTTATAATGCCAAATAAGTATTTGACAAACTTATTTAATATAACATATTCTTAAATTGGGAGTGTTTGGTACATCAAAAGTCTGTGACAGCCTGACCTGTGGTGGCGCAGTGGATAAAGCGTCGACCTGGAAATGCTGAGGTCGCCGGTTCGAAACCCTGGGCTTGCTTGGTCAAGGCACATATGGGAGTTGATGCTTCCAGCTCCTCCCCACCTTCTCTCTCTGTCTCTCTCTCCCTTCTCTCTCCTCTCTAAAATGAATAAATAAAATTAAAAAAAAAGTCTGTGACAAATATCTATAACAAATATCAGAAAATAATTTGTAGGAATATAAATGATTTCCTGGCTTGTGTCACACTATCCATAAGGGCCACTGAGTGATTCATTTCAACAGTCTCATGAATAGAGCCAAACATCATGTCAACTTCGAGTTCACACAGTACTTACTGTATAGTTTTCAAAGAACTTTCTTTCACATGCTTTGGAATTTAAATCCTCAAAATAATCCAGAGAAACAGTGAAAAGACTACAGTGGGCACATAAAAGATGAAAATAGAAGTTTTCTTTTTTTAAATTTTTTATTTTTTTAATTTATTGATTTTAGTGAGAGAGAAATGGAGAGACAGGAACATCCATCTATTCCTGTACATGCCCTAACCGGGGATCAAACTGGCACCCTCAGCGCTTCAGGACAATGTTCCAAACAACAGAGCTATCTGGCCAGGGCAAATAGAGGTTTTCTAAACACAAACTGCAGTACTCATCAGCCTCCCCCCCAACTCTATCCCCACCCCTTCCTAGGGGCAAAAACATGGCCACTGGGATGGGAAAAGCTGTGGACGGCTAACTGGTCTCTCACTTATGATGCTTCCTCAAACCTAGAAGGCACAGGTCACTGCTGGCAGAACTCGGGTTCCAGGGAGAGACTGCTACCCTCTCCCAGAAATACCCAATCTCTCCACAGAAACAACTCCTGGTGTTACTTTAGTCATTTCACAGATGCCACAGTTCAGGTGTAGAGCTGAGATTATTAAAAAGGTCACAAACTAAGTGGCAGGGACAAGCTCTAGACCCAATCTCTGGCCTTCCCTAGCACTGCTCTGAAAGATGACTTATCTTTATTCCAAGTTACCATAGGAAATGTAAAATTACAGAGATTTCATGGTAGGAGATTATAAATAATAGCATATTGGTCCACATGTTGGGAGGTTTGAGGAAGAATAAACCCTTTTAACTGAAGACATACATTTAAAAATGTTAATCATCAATGAGAAAGGTGTAATGATAATATAAATTGATCAACTTTTAATACATTAGAATTTTTACATCCAAATGAGTATTGCTCTCACAGAATGGTAACCTTAATGAGGCAATAATACACTAATTTCGATGTTAAATTATTTGAGGACTCCTCTTTTGAAACGTCCTCCAGAGACTTTGGAATGTTCACTTAAATCTCTCATGTTTTACTACTTGGAATATAAAGGATACAGCCTTCTGGAATATGACTGTTATATACTAAAGGCCTTAAGAATTAAATGAAATGTTAATAAATGTACATAATAATGGTCATTACAATGTTGTCTCTAATAGTAAAACTAGATTTTTATAAGGGATTGATTAAATAAATTATGATGCATTTATGTGATAAACTACAATACATCCATTACAAATCATGATGTAGAACAGAAGTTCTTAAAGTGTGGTCCATGAGCCAGTGGCATCATCATCTAAAAACTTGTTAAAAATATGTTTCAGCCCTGGCCAGTTGGCTCAGTGGTAGAGCGTCGGCCTGGCATGCAGGAGTCCCAGATTCGATTCCCAGACAGGGCACACAGGAGAGGCGCCCATCTGCTTTTCCACCCCTCCCCCTCTCCTTCCTCTCTGTCTCTCTCTTCCCCTCCTGCAGCCAAGGCTCCATTGGAGCAAAGTTGGCCTGGGCGCTGAGGATGGCTCCATGGCCTCTGCCTCAGGCGCTAGAATGGCTCTGGTTGCAGCAGAGCATCGCCCCCTGGTGGGCATGCCAGGTGGATCCTGGTCAGGCGCATGCGGGAGTCTGTCTGACTGCCTCCCCATTTCCAACTTCAGAAAAATACAAAAAAATAAAATAAATAAATAAATAAATAAATAAATAAATAATGTAAGTTTCTAGGTCTATACCAGACCTACTTAATCAAATTCTGGAAATGGGGATCCGCAAGCTGTGCTTTAACACGCTCTCTAGGTGACTGTTGCACACTGAAGTTTGAGGACTATGGCAGAATAGTATTTAACAACAATCTACTAAGACTTTTCCTCCACCCTAAATTTTAAACCATAGCATTACTGTACAACCCTCTGCCTCCTTTGCTTAAAATCACATGCCATATAAACACATGCACACACATGCGTGTACACACACACACACACACACACACACACACACAGGTATCCTTTACTATCCAAGCTCAGACCATCCTAATAGAGTCCGATAAACATTTGGATGAATCTCTCACAAAGCTGAGTTCTTGATATTGGTCATCCAAAATTCAAGGACCAAATGTTATACAGTCAGATAATGCAGTAGCCCTTACCACCCAAAATCAAGAAACAAAGAGATTCAGGGAACAAGAGAGAGTATGTGCACAAGTGTTAACATTCCCTGAATTCACCAATAATTACATCTAGGGGTTGAAATTAGAAGCTATTTTAGTTTTTTCATTCTGCTTTTCTGAGTTTTACAATCTTTTTTTTTTTTTTTTTTTTTTTTGTATTTTTCTGAAGTTCGAAACAGGGAGGCAGTCAGACAGACTCCCGCATGCACCCAACCAGGATCCACCCGGCATGCCCACCAGGGGGCGATGCTCTGCCCATCTGGGGCATTGCTCTATTGCAACCAGAGCCATTCTAGCGCCTGAGGCAGAGGCCACAGAGCCATCCCCAGCGCCAGGGCCATCTTTGCTCCAATGGAGCCTCGCTGCAGGAGGGGAAGAGAGAGACAGAGAGGAAGGAGAGGGGGAGGGGTGGAGAGGCAGATGGGTGCTTCTTCTGTGTGCCCTGGCCGGAATCAAACCCGGGATTCCTGCACGCCAGGCCGATGCTCTACCACTGAGCCAACCGGCCAGGGCGAGTTTTACAATCTTTAATGTACATATTCTAAATTGAAACTTAAAAGATTATTTTAAAAAAATAAATTCACATTGTTCATGTACATTAAATAATACATTACATACTTAGAGATACTCACATATGGTAAAATGATCCCGAAAAGATGAATTTGAAGTGGGGGGTGCTGTGGTTATCTGGATGTGTGAGTGAGGGATAACGGGATGGAAGGTCCAGGGAAGGAGCACACAGAGGCCTTCAAGGCCTTAGAAGTGCTTAAGCTACTTTGGTACACTGTCTTCAAAGGTATCACCGGTAATTAGTCCCATCCCTTTGGCACACGCCACTGCGCCAAGTGTGGAGTCTGTTCCCCTCCTTCAATGGGGCTGACGTTGTGACCTGCAGGACACAGAGGAATTACGCCAAGCCACGTTTGGGCCTAGGACTTTAGAGCCTTGGCACCTTCTACTTTCATCATTTTGGGATCCGGCTGCCATGTATCTCAGGCTGGACTCTGAATGAAGAGAGGCCACACAGACAGAGAAAGGGTCAGTCGGGACCCAGCTGTTCCAGCAACCAAAGTGAAGGGTGAGACACATGAGCGGAGACATCTTGGACATCTGAGCTCCCAGCTGAATGAGTGACTCCAGCCGACACCTCACAGAACAAAAAGGAACTGCCTCAGGAAGCCCAGCCATTCCACGAAAGCATGATAAATAATTAGTGTTCGGTAACTAAGTTTTGAGGTGATTTCTTCTCGGCAATGAGATAACTGAAAATAAATTTTATTGCTGTTTTCTTCATTGTACATGTGATAGTCTTTTGTATAATTAAAGTTTTAATTTGTAAGTCATTTACATAGTGAATAATATAATAACATTCTATAGTCAAAATATACAAAATTGATTTTCTTATGAGATTTCAAAAATACAGCTGGAGCAACAGTGCTATTACTGATTATAAGTCAGTTTCCTTGTAGTAAGTAAGATTGGTCTGCACTTTCCTTTTCTGACTTAAGCTTTTTGTATGTGGGTTGCAACAACCTAGTAAAGTGGAGAGCATGCTGTTGATAAACATATTTTAGAACAGTTTAACCAGCACAGGCAGACTCTGAAAAGATGTGAATCCTGACTAGCCAAACCATCTGCAACTGGCAACTTTGTAGGAATAGTGTTTAGACAACTTTATCAGATTCCTCTGTAAGTATTATTCACGGTAAGCTTTTTCCCTCTTCTTCATTTATTTGATAATGAGTATTGTCCTTAAAAATATTCATTCCATCTCAAATTCATCAGAAAATATATACAAAGTATTCTCTTATGTATAAATGGATAATAGACTAAAATATACATTATAAAATAACAGGAATTAGTTGAGTGTTGAGAAGTTTTTATAGTGCATTTAAAAATTTTTATTTCCCAAATATTCCAAAATAAATGTCATACTTTTAAAATGAAAAAGAATATAAAGACTAAACAAAAAAGCATTATGTGGCTCCTGTCCTAAGAACAGGACAGCATCTAGCTGACCAGTCTGCAATGGCTGACAGAAATCAGAAATAAAAAAAAGGTGACAACAACTCTGATTTAACCACACTCTCTCCTTATGGAGGATTAGAAGTAACAATGTCAATTTCTTGAGCACTTGCCGCTAATACCTACAAAAACAGATTAACTGTTAGGGAGGAGACAGTCTATGCTTGCATGAGATTTCATAAGATCCCTATAATAATTTTGTTCCATCCAGTCTGTGAGAGTTCCAAACAGACCACTTAATAGGACTGTCTTCTCATGCCTTTTAAAATTCATTGTCTCTAGCTTTGCGGGGGACGGGACCTAGTTCCTCAGCCCAACAATCTGCAGAGGACAAGCACACAAAATACCATCCCAGTGGACACAATAAGGCAGCAGCAACCACAAGCTCCAGCCCTCCCCTTGCTTCTATTATCATAATTTATGCATCCTTGGAGACTGGAGTATAAAACAATGATTAATGCAGAGAAAGCCAACAGCATCAAAGGTTTGGAATTGACCACTAGCCTTACAGAAGAAAATCATAGTTCAGTTATACAAATGTTTATGAAACCAATATAAAACTCATCTAAAAAATTGAACCACTTACCAAGCTACCACAATAATAACTATTATTGTCTTAATCCTTAAAAGCTTTGGTTTCCTTTTCTCTGGATCTGCCTATGACCCAACATATAATCTGGGTTTTTATTTATCTGTAGAGCAGTTGGTTTTATCAAACTAATAATACTAGCCTATAAAGTCATCAGGGCAATAAAATTTATTAAAAGTAGTAATTTGAGCTAGTAGAGGATGTCATTATGATAGACATAATGTTAACATCATCATTATATAGCTTATATAAGAGAGATGTCACCATAATAAATATTAACAATATTGGAGATATATTTTCAATACAATAGAAAAGGCTACCATTTACATCATACAGAAGTAGAAATTACTTTAGAAAATATATAGGTCAAAATAGATAAATATAGGCACTATACAAGGGGAAAAAATTAGTAACCCCAAAAGTTTTGGTGATGCCGTTGATGCCTAAGGAGGATTCGAGGGCCTTGAATGCTGTAACAAATCAGCAAGTCAGCAGGCTTCGTAGAGTACATGGCTTAAAGAGCTGGATGGATCCCATGGGGCTGCTCTAACTTAGACACAGTGCTGCCTAGAGGCCATACCATCCTTGCTATAGCTACAACGGTGGCTTTCAAACCTCTTGTACCCATTATCCATATTAAGAAATATGTTCTATCTCCACACAGACACAATATTTCAGGAACAATATTTTTCTTCAGTATATGTTTTTTTCTGATAACTGTTATTCTATTATAATCACTTCAAAAACTACTAAATTGATTTCATTACTAAATAGTGGGTCACAACCTATAGTTTAAAAAATACTGGTAGGCCTTTCTTAATGCTTAGTACACAAGGGAAGAAGAAAGGAACAAACACCACAAACTCACTGTGTACCACAGAATATACGATAAGATACCATTCGTGTCCTAATGTAATTCTCACAGCAATCCTAGGAAGCAAGAAAATGTTCTTTCATTTTAACATTTAACATTTAACATTCATATACAGTTGCAATAAATGTTTAGTGAGGGCTCATGTGTCACGTATAACTGTGCTAAACTCTAGCAATAACTGAGCAGTGAACAGGACGTACACAATCCATGCCTTCAAAACACAAGAGTCCATGGAAGAAAGATATTCAATAGGAGGTCAACACTACAAAGAAAAAGCATATATGAGAGCACATAACAGAGAGACCCAACTTAATATGACAGATTCAAAAGGCCTCCCAAAAGAATTACCACATGAGACAGGTTTCAAGGAGGTAAAGTATTTGTATAGACAAAAGTATGGAAAAGGCTAGTGGTATGGGCAGAGGGAAAAGCATTGATTAGAGGCAGATTTGAGACAGGAAGGGAATTTGCATCAAAAAAAGAAATAAAAGAAAGCCAGTATGATGATCACTGAGCACAAGGGAAATGAAGCCAGAGAAGGAGGCTGGTCTCAGGAGACACATTATGGACATGGGTCTTTATTCAGGTGTAAAAGGAAGCCACTGAGAAGTTTTGAACAAGAAGGAGTGGGAGGTAAGGAAGAGGATCAGATATGTTTTTCAAATATTACTCTAGCTTTCTGTGGAGAATGGACTGGAATTAGTCAAAGCTGATTCCCAAGTTCAGTTAGGGGGCCACAGCAGTAGTTTGAGTGAAACTTTAACATGAGTGATGGCAATGG
Source organism: Saccopteryx bilineata (assembly GCF_036850765.1). Lineage (NCBI taxonomy): Eukaryota > Metazoa > Chordata > Mammalia > Chiroptera > Emballonuridae > Saccopteryx > Saccopteryx bilineata. The sequence goes on along the minus strand of NC_089491.1, from coordinate 11,395,267 downwards.
AAGTGAAGTCAGTAGACTTGAGATAAGAGGTAGAATTGGACATAAAAGGTAATAGAGACGAAAAGAGAGACCAAGCCAGAGAGTGAGGGAGAGGATGACTCCCAGGTTTCTAGTACAAACAACTCTAACTTGGGAAAGCTGTAGAGGAGCAAAATTTTGGGGAAAGATCCTAAATTCAGACTGAGATCCTGGGAGAAGCCATGGAGTAAACAGTGTGATGTCACACGCCTAATAAATGTCAGAGGCAGAACTAGACATCCGCCAGGTCTACTGGCCACCAAAATCAAAGTTCTTTCCCAACACTGAAATGAAGATGAGAATTATGACAATGATAATGATGAATACGATAGGGCACCAGAAACTCCTACAGTAGGCTAGGTACTCACAACCACAGTACTGAAGAAGCTGAGGCTTAGAGAGGTGAAGTACCTTACAGAAGTTGACAAAAGGAAATTCAATAAAAAGGGGGGGACGGGGACAAAGGAACAGCACCAGGATGAAGACAGATCCCAAAACACATGCTCTTAACATCTAAATCACAGTGCCAGACAAATCAGAGTGGGGACACCAATACCTTTAATGCCAGTCACCTGCCAACAAGAGACAGAAAGTTCTTTAAAGACAGAGCAGTGCTCTAGTCATCCTCATACATTCTACCACAACACCTCATTAGTGGTGTGCTGAATACAATGCAAAAAGTATGTGCTTGATTTGCAGCTGAATCAATTTTTAGATCTGAAAAATCACCAAAACTATATAACATTACCTTTTATTTTTTTTTACACTGTATATAATTTAAATTCAAAACACATATGTAACTTCAAAACTTAAAGGACCACAAAATGAAGGAAAGATGTCAAAATGGCAAAAATACTCTTCTAGATGGGTTCTTAAATATTCCAGACCATTTCTTTTTCCTAACACCAGCTAACCTCTCAACCTCTAAGGAACTGCTAGAAATTGTTATTTAGTTTAAAGGGGGAGGGGGTGGGGAGGGTGTTAGGTAGGCCATCTACTCCAGTATAAGATTAAATAATTATAAAATAAAACAAAATTCATCTCCTTACCAAAAGTTTACCTTTATAATAGAATACCCTTAACTTCACTGTGTGGTACCAAACAATGAAATAAAATTTCAGTTCAAGAACATTGGTATTACCCATATTTTATAAATCTTATTTAAAACTAGAATGAATAAAGTTTCAAATGTAATCTTAAGATTTATACTGTAAAAAGGCTTCTAAGAAAGAAACCTTGGCTCCATTTACCTAATAAATACTGAACATTTTTAAATGTGCAAGGAACAAGTTACCATATTTCATAAATTTAAGAAGCCATTGAGAGTAAAATGTACCATCTGCCTAGTACTATTCCCCAAAAAAGAAGGAGAAATTAGATTATGGTACAATGGTTTCTTATCATGTAAAGTTAATTTACACTTACTGATTCAGTTCTTAAGATTTTTTTAAAAATTTAACGCCACTATGGATACATAAAAAGTAAAATACAAGCACAATAAATTAGTGAAAGTATTCCTAAAATTTCTTCACATTGAAAGAACAACTCTCCTGACCTGTGGTGGCGCAGTGGATAAAGCGTCAACCTGGAAATGCTGAGGTCACCGGTTCGAAACCCTGGGCTTACCTGGTCAAGGTACATATGGGAGTTGATGCTTCCTGCTCCTCCCCCCCCCTTCTCTCTATCTCTCTCTCCTCTCTCCCTCTCTCTCTCCTTTCTAAAATGAATAAATAAAATAAAAATTAAAAAATTAAAAAAAAAAGACAGAACAACTCTTAAATCACTTTTTTTCCTTTAATTCAGTGAGAGAAGGGGAGGCAAAGAGACAGACTCCTGCATGCACCTCAAACAGGATACACCTGGCAAGCCCCCTAGGGGGTGATGCTTTGCCCACCTGCTGTGTTGCTCCATTGCTCAGCAAACAAGCTCTTCTTAGCACCTGATGTGGAGGCCATGAAGCCATCCTCAGCGCCCAGGCCCAACTTGCTCCAATTAAGCCATGGCTACAGGAAGGGAAGACAGAGCAAGAAGCGAAGGGAGAGGGATGAGGAAACAAATGGGCACCTCTCCTGTTTGCTCTGACCAGGAATCGAACCCAGGACATCTACAAACTGGGCCAATGCTCTACCACTGAGCCAACAGGTCAGAGCTTTAAGTCACTTTTCAACTCAGAGTCCTCAATTGAGGTATTTCCACACAAAATCATCCCCTTGGCTACCAGGAGCACTTAGTAATGCAGCTTTGCTTTAAAGAAAATTATATGTTCCACTATTGCCTCTGAGACTTTTTCCCAAGTCACTGACACCCATTCTATAATAGATGCTGATTTTACTAGAGGATGTCAATAAAAACTTTTCAGATGAAAATCAGAATTCGTATTTCTTTCTCAAATGGTCCTGAAATGTCAGTAGTTGCAGGTGTCCAATCGTACCACCAGGACCAACAGCCAAGTTCTTCCATGCCTGGGCAGTGACATCATAATAGCTGCCTGGTTTGCAGCGATTATAAGACCCAATCGGTTGTTGTAAGACACATCATGATTTCAGATATTAAACCATGGGAGAAAATGTGTCCTAGAATCAATGAAATAAGGTAATTCTACAAGATGGTACCCTTATCACATGAAAGTCTCATCCAAATAGAAAGATGTTATTGGTTGTGATTTTTTTGTACCCAACTTTTCATTGTTACTTCCTAGAGAGAATTCTACATCCCTGCCAGTTAGCATGTGACTTGCAGCAACCTTCTCTGTAGTAGTGGCTAAAGAAATGTGAATGCAAGTGAACCATACCAATTTGCAGCCCAAACTCTAGAGGTCATTACAACTTCATTGTATCTCTTGTCCTTCCACTGTGAAGAAGGCATGTGCCAGATGAAAGCTGCCCCTTCACCTTGAGCCTCTGAGTGAGATCCAAAGCTGATCTTGGAGCAGAGATACAGTCAAAATGTACTGTGGGGAAGCAACAAATTTTTGTTTTTCTCAGCCACTGAGATTTCTGGGGCCCCTTCTGTTCATTTGTTAACACAGCATAGCCTCGGGAAAGCTTATTAATACAGAAGATTCTTGAGATGAACTATTGACTATAAAAAATCATCCTCCTCTCCTCTGTTCATATGCCTGTTGTCCTCGGGCTTGGTTCAAGACACCATCCTCCAGTGGCTCCTCATCTACTCTGCTCGTGTTCTCTACCTGACATTCGACCTGGCCTGTCTCCAAACCCCTCCAACTTAGGCACAAATTCTGTGAACAGCGATCTCACCCATTCATCAGATGTGAGGCTCAAATACAAACTATGGGAGGAAATATGATTTTCTTAGTTGGAGGTCTATCAAAAAGTACCTTTAAAATTCCTCTTTCATGTTGATGATGAATGAAGGCAATATGAAAACAGATAAAGTATAAAGTATGACTCTAGAAATAATCATTTAAACCCAACTTAAAGCTAGAAAATAATTTCTATGATTCTAACAAATCCATGACTAATTACACAGTGTGGATTGAAAATTTATCTATAGAGAGAGATATAACAAGAAATCAAAGCCTGTACTATATGACAAATGCTTGGAAAATGATTTTTCTATTGAAAAATTACTAAATACAACTCAACTAATTGTGTGGGAGGATTCACATCCAATTATTCATGCATACAAAACTAATTATGGGTCTTCTGTAGTCTACATATATCCACATAATAATGCTCATCCTATTTGGATTGATTTCTATATCACTTGTATTTTCTGTGTACCTGCCATAGAATGTCAAAGTACCTATGATCCTAAAGTCCAATGTGTGAAAGAGAAGGCCTAAAACAGAGTTATTTAGTGTCTCAGGGGAAAGATTTTGTTGTGACCTTGGACAAATCATTAACTTATTTAGGTGTCAGGTTCCTTATAAGGAAAATGGGGATAGTACCATCTTTCTCATTGAATGAATGTTAAGAATGATTATGAAACATTATAACAAAATGAAACCATTGCCTGAATAAAGAACTCCTTTTAAAAGACTAGCTGGATTTCCACTCCAGTTAAAGTGAACTAGGACTTAGATCAATGGTCCCAGTCAGAAAAAAATAGAACAGATTAATAAAATATAAAAAAGGAACACCTGTTCAAAGGCATCAAAGAATTACCCCCAAAAAAGTATAAAATTAAACTGAGCTAAAAAAAAAAAAAAAAAAAAAAAAAAAAAGATCCAGAAGAAGAAGAAATAAAATAATAATAAAAAATCTAGCATTAGGGGCCATATTTCTCCTCAAGATGGGGGCTGATTCCAGGAGAGGCAAGTAAGAGGCCAAAAGCTGATCAGAGGTTTTAAATCTCCAGCAGGGCACAGAAGACAAGACTAAAATTTAGGGCCCACAAATGGAAGGTCTCAGAAAGCACCTCCAGCTCTGGGTTTGGACCCCAAATAATTACACCTCATAAGAAAAAGTGAAAAGGAAAAAGATGAATCCTCAGAGACTGGAGCACCTCTTCAAATCATCAAGCTCCCTGATTGGGAAAGAAGGAAGGCCCATGGCCAGTGACTCAGTGGTAGAGCGTCAGCCCAGTGTATGGATATCCCGGGTTCGATTCCACATCAGGGCACACAGGAGAAGCGACTATGTACTTCTCCCCTCTTCCCTCTCCACCATCTCTCCCTCTTCTCCTCCTGCAGTCAGTGGCTCACCTGTCTGAGCGTGGCCCCTGGTACTGGGGAGAGCTCCACTGGAGTGCATCAGCCTCAGGCGCTAACCATAGCATCAGCCCCAGATGGGGTTGCCGGGTGGAGGGTAGATCACAGTGGGGGCACATGCAGAAGTCTGCCTCACTATCTCCCTTCCTCTCACCTAAAAAACAGAAGAAAGAAAGAAGGAGGAAGGAGGAAGGAGGAAGGAAGAACAGGAAGAACAAGGAAGAAGGAGCAGGAGGAGGAGGAGGAGGAAGAGGAAGATGATGATAAAGGGATGGGAGACTGCTAGTGCTCATAGCCTAAAGGTAAAAATTAAATGCAAATCCTTACCCTAGACCTTCAAATATATCTACATTCTTGCATATACAATGATTGGCACTACAGATAAGTAGAGAAGTCATGATTTTTTTTTTCAATAAATTGTGCTAGGTCCACTGAAGATACATTTGGCAAAATAGTAAGAAAAAAAGGAAGATGAAGAAAAAGAAGCAGCTGCCACCACCCTATACTTCATACCATTAAAAAAAAACAATTCCAGGTGTATTGCAGAGCTACATCTGAAAGACAAAATTAAATGTTAAAACCTCTAGAAGAAAATTGAGCAGAAAATCTTTTAAATCTCTGGGATAGGAAAAGAGTTTTAAAATAGGACACAAAAAGCACTAACCATAAAGAAGATTATTAATAAATTGGGCTACATAAAAAGTAAAAATTTCTACTCAGCAAAAGACCTCTTTAAGAGTTCAAAGATAAACCATGGAGTAGAAGATACTTTTAACACGTATAATCATCAAAAAGTCTTAAATACAGAATATACAAAGAACTCTTTAAAAAAATAGCCAAATAACCAATAACTATATATTTTAATTTTTTTTAATTTAATTTTTATTTTTACTGATTTTAGAGGTGGAAGGGCAGGACAGCAACATCGCTCTGTTCCTGTATGTGCTGTGATTGGGAATCGAACTAGCAACCTCTGTGCTTCAGAAGAAAGCTCTAACCCAGTGATTTTCAACCTTTGTTTCTCACGCATTCATAAACTAATTACTAAAGAAAAAGGGGCCCTGACCTCTTCTTCTTTAGTAACTAATTTATTTGTGCCATGAGATGAAAATGGTTGTATTTATTCAGGGGTACTGACCTTAGTAATTAGTGTGTGTTTGTGCCATGAAAAAAAAGGTTGAGACTGACCAGGCGATGGTGCAGTGGATAAAGCGTCGAACTGGGATGCGGAGGACCCAGGTTCGAGACCCGAGGTCACCAGCTTGAGTGCGAGCTCATCTGGTTTGAGCAAAGCTCACCAGCTTGGACCCAAGGTCACTGGCTTGAGCAACGGGTTACTTGGTCTGCTTAAGGCCCGCGGTCAAGGCACATATGAGAAAGTAATCAATGAATAACTAAGGTGTCGCAACAAAAAACTGATGATTGATGTTTCTCATCTCTCTCCATTCCTGTCTGTCTGTCCCTATCTATCCCTCTGTCTCTGTAAAAAAAAAAAAAGTTGAAAATCACTGCTCTAACCAACCAAGCCATCTGGCCAGGGCAACCAATAGCTATATTAAATGTTGTTCAACTTCATCAGTAATCAGAAAAATGCCTATTAAAACCAAAATGAAATACACATAAGCACCAGAATGGCTAAAATGGAAAAACTTTTCGGTCCTGGCCAGTTGACTCAGTGGTAAGGTGTCAGCCTGGTGTATGGATGTTCTGAGTTCGATTCCCAGTCAGGGCACAATGGAGAAGTGCTCATCTGCTTCTCCACCCCTCCCCCTCTTGCTTCTCTCACTCTACACTCTCTCTCTCTCTCTCTCTCTCTCTCCCTCTCCCTCTCCTACAGTCATGGCTCAAATGAAGTGACTTGGCCCTGGGTGCTGAGGATGGCTCTATAGCCTCCACCTCAGGTGTTAAGAAGAGCTCGATTGCTGAGGAACAGAGAAATGCCCCAGCTTTGCAGAGCAGCACCCCCAGTAGGTTTGCAGGGTGGATCCTGGCTGGGGCTCATGCAGGAGTCTGTCTCTCTGCCTCCCCTTCTCTTACTGAGTTAAAAAAACACACACACACACACACAAACAATCTTTTCAAATTAAGTGTTGGTGAGAATGTAGAGTGACAAGAACTCTCTCACACAGTAAATGGGGGTGCCAAATGGTTCAATCACATTGGAAAATTTCTGAGTTAAACATGCACATACACTATGACCTAGCAATTTCACCCCTAACTAAATGTGAGTATATAAGTATCAGATATATTTATAATATTGACATATAGCTGCATTATTTGAAATATCCAAAAACAAGGGAAAATGTAAATGTCTATAGACAGTAGAATGGGTCAATTGTGGTATATTCATATAATGGAATACTGAATAGCAAACCACAGGACCACACAACAAGGATAATCTCATAAAGGTAATGTTCTTCAAAAGAAACTAAGTGAAAAAAATACTCATGACTCTTTATTTGATTCCATTTATATGTTCAAAACAGGCCCAAATGATCAATGCTGCTGGAAGTTAGGTGAGGGCTGCCTTTAGGGAGAATGGAGGGGGGATGACTGCAAGTACACATAGGATGACCTGCAAGATGGTAGAAATGTTCTATGTCTTGACCTGGGTGAGTTACATGGCTGTTTTAACTTTGTGGTAACTCATCAAGATGTTAACATGATTTCTACATTTTCCTGTCTGTTATGCCTAAATAAATAGGTTTTCTAAACATAAAAACAAAAATGATTAGCTGAAAAAAATTATCCTGCTGTATGTTTGGCAGCCAATTTTCTTTTCCAAAATCCTTGGGGAGGAAACTTGCAGAATTTCCTATAATGGTCAAATGAGGACCCTATTAATTCTGAATCATCAGCTTTAAAGCATGGATTTCAGAAATAGGTTAGCAAAAAAAGTCATCAAATTCACCAGCAGTAAAGATTCCTGAATTTGTCTCCATGTTTGATTTAATTGCGGGAAAGGAAAAAAACAGCCTATTTTTCTGCACCTAAGCTTTCAAGTAGGTAAATGAGAGAAATTAATCTTTCAGACTTTAAAAAGATCATTTGTATTGATAATTCACATCAATGAGTCTTAAAACCACAGTTTTAAGCAGAATACAGTTGTTTTATATTCTCACTACTGTTAAAAGAATGATTGTCTGCCCTGGCCGGATAGCTGGGCTGGTTAGACAAGCATCATCCTGAAGTGCAGATGTGCCCAGTGTGATCCCCGGTCAGGGTACAGACAGGAGCATATCAATGTTCTTGTCTCTCTCTCCCTCTCTCTCTCTCTCTCTCTCTCTCTCTCAAATAAATACAATAAACATTCTTTTTAAAAGAATGATTGCTTGATTTTTTTACCCTTCACACAAACTCATTTGCCAAAAGGAAAATAGATAAAAGGACTCTACCTTCTCCAAAATTTTACCAAAATGTGTCCCCAAAATTTAGCCAAAGAGGTTAATTCAGTCAATACACAGTCGTCATTTACTGAGTTTTATTTATCATGTGTGACACTTGCAAAGCATTTAATATATTTGTTTTATGGTAATAAAACCACTATGAGGAAGATAGGATTATTTCCCCCATTTTACAGATGAGATAATTGAGGCTTATTAAGTCAAATAACTTGCATAGCTCACACAGAAAGGGCATTTAGTCAGTTTTTTCATTTGATGTGAAAGATCAGTTTTCTATCTATTTATATTTTGTGTCATTATTTTTATCTTGAAATTTTAAGCCTAAGTACAATGCAGGGCAGGGAATGTGCACAAATATGTGCGTATATACACACTCATAAGGGTTATGAAAACAAAAAACTGTACTCACATCTGCAAGCTCCCTGTGTAGCACTGCACCAGAACAGAGTTTAGGTTTACTCCCAGAAACAAAACGGACTTCTCAATGATAGACGAACAAGCCAAGCACTGCATATAGTAAGTCTACAAAGCAGTAACTGGATTAATTAGCAAGGGATTTGAGAAGCAGCTTGGAGCTAGGAAACCAAAACACTAAATTGTTTAAATACTTTGGCAAAAGATCAAGGTTTCTAGGCAGCACTGGGTCTCCTTCCATCCTTAATGTTCCATGTTTTAACACATTTAACCTGTCTGAGGTACTTTTTCATGAGATATGAATGACATTGTCAAAATACCAAAAGAAAAGTGAATTAAAAAATACAGCAAGCTGTTACCAATTCTGCCAACATGGGAGAGCCCAGGCAATATTAATTACAAATCAATTGCTTAGGACATAAACAGCTCTTATCACTGGTAAACTCTCCCTCTAAAATTACTTGCTTTAGAGAAAAAAAAACAAAACAAAACAAAAAAAACAAAGCAAATGTCTCTTCTATTATACTTGGTGACCTAATCAGGACAAAGAAACAAAATAAAACAGGGAAAAAAGCCCTAAATGGCAAATGTGAAAAAGGAATCCTAGCTAGATGAACGCCTGGAATGCTACAAGAACAGCACTATCATTTAGAAATAACGAAGAGGAAGTGGTCAGGGTAGGGACACTTACTGAATGGGTTTCTGGTTTCCAGGAAGTAAGAATTTTTACAACGCGACTGATTTTCACAAACACATATGGCAGCAAAATGATAAAAGAAAGCTTTCAACTACACAATCATGGAGGGAAAGAATCTGTTGTCCCTCCAGCTTTATGAGGGCCAAGCACACACATCACACACTCTCCTATCCCCACCACACACAAATATCCAATCGTTAAAAATAAACTCGAAAATCAAAGGGTCCTTCCAAAAGTCTAGTTAATCTAAACTCTGCCCAGAAACTACTAATTTCCTTTACTCTTTATCTTGAATATATCTGGATTTTTCTCTTAATTTTCATAAAAGATTAGGAAAAAGCTAAATACCTTTCTACAGTAACAATTCTCAAAATGTCACTCCTCCACAACATACATCATGTATTCCAATGGGGGGTGGTCTGAGTAGAAGGAAATCACTAACTTTGCATCAAAATACATCCTATTTCCACTAGATCCACTGGGGTTTCTATGAATATAGGGTATAAAAGTGGGAAGCACTCCAGCTACAAAGTCTGGCAAAAGCAATGTGGTTGGAGGCAGCTTTCTTCACTTCCATCAATAAAATGACAAATATGCTCCATCTTGCAGTTATAAAGTATCCAACAGGATACCTGACACACAGTAGGTGTTCAGCAGTTTCTATTATTTCTTCTTAGTTTAGGCTCATGGTATATATTAAGTTTCAAGGATAATACAAATTCTTTGCTGAATCAGAAATTTTATTGACCATTACATAAACAAGGCACTAGCAGATTATGGTAGGCTGCTATATGTTGATCATGAATAAAATTTATCCAAGTATATCCAAGGCTTTCTGTCTCCAGAGCTCACAACACTCTCACATCAACTGTCCACTTTCAAAAAATAACTGTGAAGAAAGGCTAATGGGCATTAATACCCCTGGGTTCACATATGAATTAACAAGACTGAAGAAAATCAGAGAATCAGTGCAATCAAGCTCATGTAAATTTCCTGACTGCGTGTTTTATTCAGGAGACTTGGCCGTCCGAAATTTTTTTTAAAAGTAACACATTTATATTTTCTAGTAAAATTATAAGGAAGAAAATAAGATAAAAAAAGAAAAAGGAGCTAATATAGTTTCTTTAAATTAAAAAGAGAAATATATAAATAAAATTTCCAAAAGACAAGTGGCCAAAAAAGGCAAGTAGGTAGATTAAGTGAATTGTACTTTGGGTCTAAGTTTTTCATAATTTGTATTACAGGATTTTTTTAAAGTGGCTTAATATGACACACTATTCATTTCAAATTTTATGAAATACTAAAATAGTATTACATTACAACAAATCTCTACTCAGGTATACTTTAAAATAATTTTTAATGCCATATAAATAAAATTGTTGTTTATTCACATTACAAAATTCACCATACTTTTTTTTACTTTTATAAAAGTTCTATTCTGTTTCATTTAACAGTAATTTACAAAAACAGTAATATAAAATGTTTAGAAATATTTATTGCACAAAACAAGCTACAACTATATTTCTGTTACCCTCTATAGCTTTCTTACTAAGCTTGAAAACCTACTACAGATAAGGCATTCTGAATATCTTATATTATTAAATTTCTTATGCCATTAAATTCTCAAAAGAACCTTAATAATTCTGTATTACTGATGAGAAAACTGAAATCCAGAAAAATTAAGTGCCTGCTCAAACAAGTCAGCCTACTGACCAGTGAGAGACAGGATTTAAACTCCAAACTGAGTATAAACAAAGCCTTTGCATCTTGAACATGCAGGCTACTTCCTTATAGTCCTACATTCTCTGTAATTAAAATAAAGAGATACAACACCCCACTGCCTTCAGACACCAGTGCTTCATCCATCAACAAAGACACTCCACAATTAGCCCCCCTTGCCTGCTCCCAGAAGGACTGAGCATCTTTCAACAAACCAGGTCGAGTTAAAGAAGGCAAAAACACAACTTTAAAATAGTCTTGTTGCATCAGCACAACCCAGGAGCCAGATTCTCCTATCCAGGCGTAAAAATGTGGACACAAACACACATACGTAGCTTTTCTGAACACTGAAACGCCAAACAGTTTTTAAATTATCTTTCAAAACTATGTAACTCCTGTAAAGAAAAGCTCAAGCACAATCTGGGAGTCCTGACCCTAACAACGCCATTATCATCCCACACCTCCAGTCAGAACCTCTCTTCCTAAAGACCTCCCAAGAAAAGGCAAAAATTAAGAAAGTTGAAAATCTGGTCAAATGGAAAGACAAGAAAAACAGTGTTAGTCTATTTTGAATTCAGCTAATGTAACTTGGAGGCATAAAACACCACAAACCAATGCAATGTCTACACTATCTGACACCATCCTCTCTTCACCCATTGCCTAGGAGCAAACCTGCCATACAGAAACACATGGTGTGACAAAAAAATTTACTAGCTTCTTTACTCCTCATATCAAGGCTTTAGGATGGGCCCCATTAATAATCCCATTTTACAAATTAAAAAATAAAGAGCTAACTCATGCAGCCTATCATCACACACCTTATTAATGGCTGTACATGAACTACAACTTATGCTTTTAACTGAGCCATACTGAAGCAAAACCTTGTTCCAACAGAGAAGCTGAACATTCCAAAACACAACTGAATGTCATGCAGCCTATCATCACACAGCTTATAAACAGCTGTATGTGAACTAGAGCTTATGCTTTTAACTGAACAATACTAAAGCAAAACCTTGCTTCAATAGAAGTTGAACATTCCAGAATACAGCTGAACCATTATCCTTAAACAAAGATATCACAGACATAGGCACGTTCTTTGAAGGCAGCATGGCACAGTGGGAAGAAATGGGCCTAGCATTGAATCACCAATCTACCACTCACTAGCTGTATTAGGCCAAGTTACTTAATTTCTCTGTCTTGGTTTGCAACAACTGTAAAATGGAGACAATTATTCACATCTTATGAGCTCTGAGAAGAGTAAGAAAAATACACAACACATGTACATATATATCTATCTGTGTGTATGTGTACATTTATATACATACATATGTACATAAAGCAAATAGTTCAACAAATGTCATGTCCACACTCTTATCTGCCTCTTGAGTTTGCTCCATTTCACTACTCAGTTATAAGAGAAGACAAATGAAGATGATAGTGATGACTGTTGAGGGGCAAATGCAGAATCTACTAGTACTTTAACTAGCTCATTAGAAATAGAAAATTGAAATACTGACAAGTAAGGAAATAGCCATATCAAGAGTCATTAGCCACAATGGGCCAAACCTAAACATTGCAAAAGATTTCTTAAATTGCATTAGATATTTCTGCCAATTGTTCAATGTGGCACCTGAAAGAAAACTCAAGAAAAATTTTCTTTCAAAATGTAGTTTCCTTGCATAGTTGCAAACAGGATTCAATTGTGGATTAGGACCCTTTGGGAGTCTAACTCAAGAATCTCATTCCAAAAGGAAATGGCATTACCTACTGTCACTGGTAAACCCCAATCCCTCCCACCATTTTCTCAATTCCAAATACTGCAGATGACAAAGGTAGTTCATCCATTTTTATTTACAGGGTAGTCCTTGGCACATTAAGTAGAAATTATCTTTATGTGTATTATCTCCACAAAAGGCCACACATGGGCAAGAGCCCTGTCTTATCTATCCAGACATGTTTTACTTTCTGCTCACCCGAGGTCCCCAGAAAAGGCAGTGCAGCATAAAGCCTGGGTGACCACAGCAATCATCCAAGGCCTGGGCTGAGCCACAGCTCTGTGCTGGGAACAGACACAGAAAGTGTCTGTTAGTCATGGGAAGCCAAACTGGAAAAATCAAATAGTCTGAGTATGCCAGTAAGAACTATTAGCAATATAAGTAATGACCCAAGAAAGCCAGTAGAGAAAAAAAAGGAGAATGAGCAAAGCCATAGTGACAGAAATGGAGTCACCGCAGTCCATGACTCTCCAGATTAGTTTGTCCTCATGAAGCCCAGCTGCAGTGTGTGCTTCCCATTCTTCCCTGTACAGCAGACCCCTCCTCCACCTCCATCCCCGCCTTTCTTGAGCTAGTTTTAGTGAAATTCCACTCCGTGCATTCAAAAAACCTGTAACAAGGACATTGCCTAGCACACAGAAGGGATTCAATTAAACACATTCAAAAAAACCGGAGTACAAACCTTATAAAATACCTGATGTTAGATCGGCAGTCCCATAATTACAGTTTCCTCAACAGACAGGCCAGTTTCCCTTAATCCACTTACCAAATAATTGTTGAAGAAATAAACAGTATTTGACACAACATGACACTTTATTCTAACTTATCATCTAATAATAATTAAACATTCAAGCTTGCAATGAAAGCACAGTTCTGCAGCTCATATTGTTCTTCTAAATGGAATAATTTGGAATCCTGTGAAGAGTTCCACCTTACAGCATATTCCCTCATTCTTGTGCAAATACAATCTGTCTATAAACATATTAGCATTTCAATCACCCTTGCTTTTTTCATAACTGGGAGAAGCTGTATTCATTTATTCCTATTGAGCATATACACCTATGAATTATTTCTAAAGCTAAGCAGTAAAATTGAATTTAATCTAAGTAAATGAGAAACTGAAACAATTTTCAAAAATAAATGTAGGATATTGGTTCCTGTTACATACTTCCAAATATTATAAATATGCTCTTCAATGATTAATTTACTTTAAGCTCAAAATAATTTTCTCTGAAGTAAGTTGTCATAATAGTTGGAAATGAAAAACCAACCCCACATTTCAGGAGTTTTTCTGTCTTTCTATTTATTTAAGGATTCTGCATCAATTTTTATTCCTGGGGTAAATATATCCACCATTCAAATAAAAAAAATTAAGTCTCCTTTAAGCATCCCTTTAAAGCACTGACCATAAATGGTGTAATTTGCCCTGGACATCATTAAAATGTAAAGTTAATGAGGATTCTGCTGAAAAACAGAAGGAATGTAACCTATTTTCAGGCAAAAGTTCTAACACAGCAATCAGAGGAAAAAGCTCTTTGATGTTTCTTTGTCTCTTCTCATTAATTTTTTTTGTCTCAAAAAAAAAAAAAAACTATTGAAACTAAAAAAAAAAAAATACACCAAAGTTTAAACATGATAATTATAACAGAACTCCAATGAGTTTGTTAGAAATTTTTTTATGAGATAAACAAGAGAACATGGGGATAACACCACCTACCTGGCAGAGCTGTGATAAGGTTTAGATATATTGTAAGTAAAGTGTACAGCAGGGTAACACACAGAAGGTACTCACTGATATTAATTCTCTCCCCTTTGGTCCCTCTCTGGTCCCCAAGGGCCCAGTACAGTGCTGGCACAAAAATAGTGCTCAAAGTATAGCAATTATTATGACCACATATGATGTATTCTTTTTTCCTGCTGCAAAATTCACTATATTAACCCTAACCTTCTTTTTAAGATTTATGCAAGACTCAGCACCTCCTGTCTCAAGGCAGGTGGGGCATTATCCAAATAACCAGCATGAAGTAAACAGTCCCATGTGACATTTTATCATGTGAAGTGCCTGCACAGGTATAAATATTATATCCTCTCTGGTTTTATTGCCTCGTTTTACAATTATACTACTAAAGAGCAAAATAACATGCAGAATGTTAAGTGGCATTCTGCTGCTTGGAATTTCATCCCAAGGCTCCATTCAGAATAACAAATGTGGGAGCTATTTCATCTGTGCTCTATTGTGAAGAAAGCCATCACCTTTACTTGAATATATACGAGGATCCCGTTTTCTGCAGTTCATTTTGTGCTAAGTGAAATCTTAAACCAAATGTGATAATTACCAACGTGTCATTTAGAAAGTATGATAGTAGCTTTCAGAGAGACCTTACCCTATGCTTTGTTATTGTTACAATTCCATAATCTCAGTTAAAAAGAAAAATCTGATCAGCAATAAGTGAAGCTATCCAAGATGATCCACCCTTAAATACCATTAGAATTTAGAATTTTTCTATAACCAATCAAAAAAAATTGTAAATTCAATCAATCACAGTTTTTCGACATGTTAAGATATCTTCAAAATAATAAATGTTACATTTAAAAAGCATTCCCACATAAATTATCTCATTTTCACTGGTCCATTTATTTAATAAATATTTATTAAATCTCCTTAGTATTGAGTACCAGTCATACAATGGTAAAGAAAATAGTGAGTAATCCTCTGGTAGCCTCACAGATTTTTAAGTCTGGTGGATAAGCTCAGGCAAACTAAAAACCACACAAGTAACTTAATTACAAACTATGATAAGTGACACAAGAGTATGCTATAAGGAAAAGATTACTCTGATGATCTGAAAACGTTTCCCTCAGGATGTAATGCCTGAGGCAAGATCTGAAAGAATGGAAGTTACCTAGTTTAAAAAAAAATGGTGAGGACTTTAGGATAGTGATAACTGAGATGGAAAAAAAAATCCTAGTTTTTAAAGATATTTAAGTAAATCAAAATTGAATATGAAGGGTGAATGGGAAGGTAGGAAACCAGGATGAAAGCCGTAGGCTTCTAGCCTGCATAATTGAATTTTTAAAAAATGTGTTGCTCACTAGAAAGGGACCTGTGAGCCACAAACATTGGCTCATGAGTTAGAATTCGACGTTCTAAATTTCAGATGCCTTTGAAGCATCAAGTGCGTTGGGAGCTCAGAAACAATTACACACCAGTCCCCATGCTCCTCGTGAGGGAAGTGGAGAGGAACAGGATGCTGAGCTGCTGTAAAAGGAACAAGCACAATGACAGAGGTGCAGAAGTGAAGTGCACTGAGTTCAAAGGAAGCATAAACAAAGTCTGCGTGGACAATCAGGGAAGACCATAAGAAAAAAAATTACCTTGAAATTTAAATAGCAATTCCTCAAATGAAGATAGAAAAAGGCATTTTAGACAAAGAAACAGCATTTGAAAATGGCACTTAGTTTGCAGTGGCAAGTACAAAGTGTGTGAGTAGTAAAAGAAAAAACCATGAGGATCAAATTTACAGAAATAAAAAGTATTATGAGACAATCCTACGAACAAATGTATATAACAAATTAGATAACTTAGATTAAATGACAATTCCTAGAAAAGCACAAACTACCAAAACTGACTCAAGAAGAAACAGAAAATCTGAACATACCTATAACAAGAGATTAAATTACTAATTTTAAAACTTCCAGACAACACAAAAACATCTAGATTCACATGATTTCACTGGTGAATTCTACCAAATATTTAAAGATTAATTAAAACCAATTTTTCACAAACTCGAGAAAGATAGAATATCAAGAATTATTTTCTAACTCATTCTATGAGAATATTAATGTCAATATCAAAACTAAAAAATATATAAAAAGAAAACTGTAGAAATACAAACATGACCAGCAAGATATTATTAGCAAACCAAATCTAGCAACACGTAAAGAAAAATTATTCACTATGACCAAAGAATGCTTTGACCCAAGAAAGATAGATTGTATTAACATATAAAAATAGATTAATGTAATAAACCATATCAAAAATATATATATAAACATCTCAGCAGACACATTTAATAAAAACACATTTCATAAAATCCAACATTCTTTCATGATAAAAATCACTGAACAAACTATGAATAGAAAGGAACTTCGTCAAACTAATAAAGGGCATCTATAAAGTTCACCTACAGCTAATATGATACCTGAGGACGAAAGACAAAATGTTTTCCTTTAAGATAAGAAATGAGAAAAATTTATATTCACTCCTGCTACTTATATTTAACATTTGTATTGGAGTTGTTAACTAGTACAATTAAGCAAGAAAAGAAATGGAAGTTATCCAGGTTGAAAAGAGGTAAAATTATCTCCATTTTCAGATGACATGATCATATATAAAGAAAATATTAAGAGATTAAAGACTTAAACATAAGAAACACAATGATAAAAATCCTACAAGAAAACATAAGGAGTAAAATCTCAGACATTTCTTGAAGCATAATTTTTTCAGATATATCTCCTCAGGTAAGGGAAATGAGAGGAAAAAACAATTGGGACTACTTCAAACTAAAAAGTTTTTGCACAGCAAAGAAAATCAACAAAATAAAAAAAAAACCCATTGAATGGGAGAACATATTTGCCAATACATCTGTAAGGGCTTAATATACAAAATTTATAAAGAACTTATAAAACTCAACACCAAAAAAAACCATACAATTCAATTAAAACATAGGCAAAGGACTTGAATAGACACTTTGCTAAAGAGGGCATACAGATGGTCAATAGACACATGAAAAGATGCTCCACATCATAAATTATCAGAGAAATGTAAATTAAAACCACAATGATATATCACCTAACACCTGTCAGAATGGCTATCATCAATAAATCAACAAACAACTGTTAGTGAGAGTGTGGAGAAAAGGGAACCCTCAAGCATTGTTGGTGGGAATACACATTGATACAGCCACTGTGAAAAGCAGTATAGAGTTATTTCAAAAAATTAAAAATAGAACTGCCTCATGATCCAGCAATTCTACTTCTGGGAATATATTGTAAGAAGCCTGAAATACTAATTCCAAAGAATATATGCATCCCTATGTTCATGTTCATTGCAGTATTATTTACAAGAGCAAAGATCTGAAAAATGCCTATCAGTAGATGACTAGATAAAAAAGCTGTGGTACATTTATACAGCGGAATACATTGGGCCATAAAAAGAAGGAAATCGGCCCTGGCCAGTTGGCTCAGTGGTAGAGCATCAGCCCAGCATGTGGAAATCCCAGGTTCAATTCCGGGTCAGGTCACACAAGAGAAGCAGCTATCTGCTTCTCCACCTCTCCCCCTCCCCTCTCTGTCTCCCTTCTCCTCCCACAGCCAGGGCTTGCTTGGTTCAAGCAAGTTGGCTCTGGGTGCTGAGGATATATCCATGGTCTGGATTCAGGTGCTAAACTAGCTCAGTTGACAAGCAACACAGCAACAGCCCCAGATGGCAGAGCATACCAGGTAGGGGGTTTGTGGGGTGGATCCTGGTCAGGGCACATGCAGAAGTCTGTCTCTCTGCCTCCCTGCCTCTAACTTAATAAAAAAGAAAAAAAATATTACCTTTTGTGACAGCACAGATGGATCTGGAGAGCATTATGCTAAGTGAAATAAGCTAGTCAGAGAAAGATAAGTACCATATAATGTCACTCATTTGTGGAATCTAATGAACAAAATGAACTAATAAGCAAAACACAGACAGACTCATAAATAGAGAGCAGGCTGACAGCTAAGAATCAGAGGGTGGGAGAGGTTGGGAGAGGGAAGTGGAGGGATAGAGCAAAAAAGGACAAAAAAACCCCAAAACTCATGGACTTGGTCAACAGTATGGTGATTGCCAGGAGAGAGGGAAGGTGGAAGAGGGCATGGGGCTTAAATGTTGATGGGCAAAGATTTGACTTGGGGGTGTGAACACACAATATGGTGTACAGAGATCTGTCATAGAATTGGACACCTGAAACCTGTATAATTATGTTAACTAGTATCACCCTAATAAATTCAATTAAAAAAAATTAAATTCTAAGAAATCCACTAAAAACCTATTAGAACTGGTAAATTAGTTCAGCAAAGTTGCAGCAGGATAAAAGAATCAATATACAAAAATGAATTTTATTTTATACACTACCATAATATGAAAATGAAATTGAGAAAATTCCATTTATAAGTAAATAAAAAACAATTAGAGACATAGGAATAAACAAGAGAATTGTAAAACTTGTACTGTACTCTGAAAACTATAAAACATAGGAAAAAAATAAGATTTCCTAAATAAATTAAAAGACAGAAATTGGAAGACAACATTGTTAAGATAGCACTACTTTCCAAATGAATCCACAAATTCAACTCATTCCCTATCAAAATACGAACTGGGTTTTTTTTTCTGAAGAAATTGATAAGCTGATCTTACAATTCATATGGAAATGCAAGGGAACCAGAATAGCCAAAACAATCCTGAAAAATAACAAAATTGGAAGATTCACACTTCTCTAATTCAAAATTTACTACAAAGCTATAGTAATCAAGACAGCATAGCAATAGCATAAGGATATAAATAGAATTAACAGTCCAGAAACAAAAATTTACAATTGTCAATTGTAATTGTCAAATGACTTTAAACAAAGGATCCAAGACAATTCAATGGGAAAAGAATAAATTTTTCAACAAATAGTACTTGGACAGATGCATATCCACATGCAAAAAAAAATTGTTACACTCCTTCTTTATACCATACACAAAGATCAATTCAAAATGGATCACAGACCCAAGCGTAAGAAATTAAAAAAAAAAAAAAACTTCTAAGAAAACATAGGAGTAAATTTTGGGAAGCTTAGAATGCGCAACGGTTCCTTAGATACAGTACCAAAGCACAAATAAAAGAAAATACAGATAAAGAGAACTTTATCAGTAAACAAAGTGTGGTGTATCCAATATTGGAACACTATTTAACAGAAGGGATGAACTAGATACGTACATGTTGGAATCTCAAAAAATGTTATGCTAAGTTAAAGAAGCTAGATGCTAAAGACTACATACTAATGTATAATTCATGTCGTGAAATGTCCACAAAGGGGCAATGGATGTGCTCTAAAACTAGACTGTGGTGATAGCTGCAGAACTGTGTCAACACTAAAAACTATTGACTTTTAACTGAAAATGGGTCAATATTATGGTATGTAAATTATACCTCAATAAAATTGCTTTTTAAAATGTAAGAAAAGAGAGAGAACTTCAAAATAAAAACTTCTGTGCTTCAGAGGACACTATCAAGAAAGGAAGACAGTACCCTATAAAATGAAATAAATGACTTGCAAATCACATAGTATCTGGTAAGGTGCTTTTATTTAGACTCAGTAATAAAAGATAAAAGAAATAAAAATTAAGACTCAATAAATAGGCAAAGGATCTGAGTATCCCTCTAAAGAAGATATACAGATGCTTAATAAGTACATGAAAAGATACTCAACATCATTAGCCAATAGACAAGTGCAAATAAAAACCACAATGAGATACCACTTCACACCCACTAACACAATTACAGTAAGAAAGACCGACAATACCAAGTGTTGACAAGGATGTGAAAAAATTGGAACACATACATTGCTGGTGGGAATGTGTTTAGGATAAGCCCACTATTCCTCTCCTATGCTTCTCTCCATTACTCTAACACTATTACCACATACACACTTCTGACACCAGATGTGTGGGCTTTTCCCCCCTGCAAGCAATTCTCTGTGACATCAGCTAAGTGTTCCACAATTTAATTCAAGTCTATCTACCTAGAGATAAGGTCAGACCTGACAAGTTAAGGGCTCAGTCCCATGAGACTGCCCCCTACTTCATAAACCAAACAAAAGTAGTAGGTCCCCACATTACCTCCAACTTCTGTTCAACTTGACTACAAATCAGAAGTTCCCACTACCTCCTCCCCCTGGGATTCAATAATTTGCTAAAACAGCTCACAAAACTCATGGAAACACTGTGTTAGCCAGTTTATTATATAATAAGGCATAGGATAAAGGATATGAAGGATACAAATGAAGAGCCAGATGACGAGATAATGTAGGGTGAGGTCGAGTGCAGACACTTCTATCCACATGCAGCTGGGGTATGTCACCATCCCTGTCCATGGGTGTGCTCACCAACCTGGAAGCTCTCTGAACCCCACACTATTAGAAATTTTATGAAGGCATCATTGTGTAGGCATGAACATTTAACTCCATTCCCAGTCCATTTCCCCTCTCTGGAGAACAGGGACTTAAAGCTGAAAATCCCAAGCTTCTAATCATGGCTTTCTGATGACCAGCCCTCATGCAGGAGTTATCCAGAAGCCCACCCAGAGTTGCCACCCTAAAACAAAAGATACTTCTGTCACCCAGGAAATTCTAAGGGACTTAGGAGCCCTTTACAAGGAAATGGGGTCAAAGACAAAATATTAAAACTAAAGATGCTCCTAGTGCTCTCATCGCTTAGGAAATTACAAAGGTTTTAGGAGCTCTGTGCTGGGAGCTGGGGTCAGACTATAAACATTAGAAAAAAGATTCTCCTGGCACTTCTACTAACAAGAGTTTTAGGAGCCCAGTATAGTGAAGTAGGAGCAGATACAAACACACACACACACACATATATTCTGTGAATTACTAAGAAATATACATATATGTATAAATATATACAAACAGGGTTAGGCAAAAGTAGGTTTACATAATAGGAATAAATAATACAATAACTAATAAGTAACAATATAAGAATGAACTGTTTCATGTACTCACTATAAACCTACTGTTCCCAACCCCTATATCCATACATATATATTTCTTATTAGTTCACAGAATGTAAAATGTTGCATCTGTTATGAAAACTGGTTGGCAGTTCCTCAGAACGCTAAAAACAAAATTACCATATGATCCAGAACTTCTACTCCTACGTATATACCCAAAGGAACTGAAAGCAGGACTTAAGCAAACACTTATATGCCACTGTTCATGGCAGCATGATTCATAATCACCAAAAGGCAGAAAAAATTCAAGTGTTCATCAACAGATAAATGAATAAACAACATGTGGGATATACATACAGTGGAATACCATTAAGCCTAAAAGGGAAAAAGTTCTGATACATTCAACAACATGGGCAAACCATGAAAACTTCAGTTAAATGAAATAAGCCAGACACAAAAAGATACAATATTCTCTGATTTCCCTCATATAAGGCACCTAAAATAGGTATACTCATAGAAAGAGAAAGTAGATTAGAGATTACCAGGACTGAGGAGAGGAAAATGGGGAGGAAATGCTTAATAGTTACACAGGTTCTGTTTGGTGTGATAAAGTAGGTTTGGTAATAGACAGTGGTGACAGTTGCGAAATAGTGTGAATGTAATCAATGTCACTGAATTATACACTTTAAATGGTTAAAATGATAAACTTTATGATGTATATATATATATATATATATCACCACAATTTAAATACATTAATATAATATACCAAACACCATCAAATTGCACCCTTTAAATGGGAAAAGTGTATGGTATATGAATTACATTTCAATGAAGATGTTAAAAAATAATTTAAACACTAAATTGGGTGGTTTAAACAATTAGACACAAATGCAGAAAGAACTACTAAACTGGAAGACTTGAAAAAATTGAAACGTAGCAGAGAAAGACAGATTGAAAACACAAAAAAACATAGTTAAAACTTGTGAAAAACAAAGTGGGAAGGTTCAACACATATCTAATCAAAGTTCCATAGGAGAAGGAAGGAAAGAATGGTGGGAGAGGGGGGGTGAGAAACAATTAAAGATATAAAGAAGAAAGATCTCAATCCTTAGATTCAAAAAGCTGAATCCTGATCAAGATATACAAGAAAAAAAGAAATTCACCAGTAGACATATATCATTGCTAAACTGGAGAACAAGACAAATTATCTGCATAAAAATTATAATTAGAATGGAAAGTGACTTCCAAATAGCAACAACAGAAGCCAGAAGACAATTAAATGAAACCTCCAATGTGCTTCAAAAACTATCAATTGGGAAGAAAAAAAAACTTTTCAGATAAACAAAACCAGATACTTGCAAGCAATGAGGGGATATTATTCAAACAAGAATAAAATAATCACAGATAGATAAAAGTCTGAGATGCAAAAAGACCCAAACAAAGAAAGTAGAAAAAATGTGGGTAAATCTAAACAATCACTGGCTCTATAAAAAGATTATAATAATGTCTTATAGGTTTAAGGTAAAATACTCAATAAGAGCATAGAAGCAAGGAGAAGAGTGATTAAAATCAAAACAATATAAAGTATTGTTCAAGCGGAGGGTAAAGATGCCAATTAACTTTGCTAAGTTACACAAGCATGCCATAATTTCTCAGAGGCTGTGTATTTGTATTAGTTAATATCAAGGACTCGGCACACTGCATGGGTAGCGTAGCAGTAGAGTAGTAGCTCTACTACTTGATAGCCGTGTAGCCTTGGGCAGATTACATAACCCCTCATGCCACAGTTTCCCCATTTGTAAAATTGAGACAATAATTGTATTTAAAGGGCTTCTGTATGGATTAAGTAAGTTATAGGTAAAGCACATAGAACAATGACAGGTACAGAGTAAGTTACATGTAAATTACAGTCACCATTATTTTTAGTGTAACTCAAAAGAAAAAACAATATTTAAGTTTCAAATATAACAAAAAAAATTAATGAAAACACTTGATTAATTTGAAAGAAAGCAAGAAGGATGAAAAAACAAAACTTAAAGAGCAGACTGGATTTTAAAAGACACAACTGTATGTTGCTTCTAATAGACATACTTCAATATACGATTGGAAAATCAGAAAATAAAATGAAAATGGGCCCTGGCTGGTTGGCTCAGTGGTAGAGCATCGGCCTGGCGTGCAAGAGTCCCGGGTTCGATTCCCGGCCAGGGCACACAGGAGAGGCGCCCATCTGCTTCTCCACCCCTCCCCCTCTCCTTTCTCTCTGTCTCTCTCTTACCCTCCCGCAGCCGAGGCTCCACTGGAGCAAAGTTGGCCTGGGCGCTGAGGATGGCTCCATGGCCTCTGCCTCAGGCACTAGAATGGCTCTGGTTGCAGCAGAGCGGTGCCCCAGATGGGCAGAGCATCGCCCCCTGGTGGGCATGCCAGGTGGATCCTGGTCAGGCACATGCGGGAGTCTGACTGCCTCCACATTTCCAACTTCAGAAAAATAAGAGAAAAAAAAATTCCCTATAGGGCTTGACCAGGTGGTGGCACAGTGCATAGAGCATCAGACTAGGACGATGAGGACCCAGGTTCAAAGCTCCGAGGTTGCCGGCTTGAGCCCAAGGTCGCTGGCTTGAGCAACAGGTCATTTGCTCTGCTGTAGACCCCCCCCCCCCCCGCCCAACGGGTCAAACAAGGTACATATAAGAAAGCGATGAAGCCTGACCAGGCAGTGGCGCAGTGGATAGAGCATCGGACTGGGATGCCGAGGACCCAGGTTCGAGACCCTGAGGGTGAAAGCTTGACCTCAGGCTCATCTGGTTTGAGCGAAAGGCTCACCGGCTTGGACCCAGGGTCACTGGCTCGAGCAAGGGGTTGCTCGGTCTGCTGAAGTCCCGCAGTCGGGGCACATAGGGGAAAGCAATCAATGAACAACTAAGGTGTCGCAATGAGCAACGAAAAACTAGTGATTGATGCTTCTCATCTCTCCGTTCCTGTCTGTCTGTCCCTGTCTATCCCTCTCTCTGTAAATAAATAAATAAATAAATAAATAAATAAATAAATAAAATATGAGAGGAAAAAAAAAAGAATGAAAATGTACAATTTGATGGGTTTTGACATATGTATTTAGCCACGAAACCATAACCACAATCAATCACCCCTAAAAGTTACTGCCTGCTCCTTTGTAATCTATCCCTCCCTCTCTACTCCCTCCACCATCCCTAGGAAACCACTGATGTGGTTTCTGTCACTATAAATTAGTTTGGACTTTCTAGGATTTTATATAATGGAATCAGGCAGTAGGCACTCCTTTTTGGTCTGGCTTCCTTTACTCAGCATTATCACATTGAGATCCATCCATGTGGTTGAGTGTATCAATACTTTGTTCTAAGCAGCAACTTATAGACATCTTTCTGGCTTGAGATACCAGCTTCTCAAAAACTTCTTTTTGAGCAACTTCATAGAAAAATAAAAAATCAAGTATATACCTTCACCTTCAAAAAGTCTCTTGTATTGTCTAAGCTTATAATTTACAAGAAAATGGACATCTTGGATGAAACAAATATTAGGCAGCCATAAGGGAGGCAGATGAAAATATTTACAAACTAGTTTTCAATCTGTTATCTTATTTTAAGCCTGATCAGTCTTAGTACTTTTCTTATGGCAAACCAACCCTCCCAGTCTGTGATAATAAAAATGGTAAGGAGTAAGCTTCATTCTAGCCCTCAGCTAACTCTCCTGCCCAGGAGCCTGAGGCTCTTCCTGGAACCCAATCAGAGCATTCCTGAAGAACTCCTGCAACTTATAGGACCCTTGAGGCTTAATACTTGCCTTGGACCAAAAATTAAAATTCAAACTGACCCAGAAAGCAATATAAACAAAAAATATAATTGAGTTATTAAATAAATTTAGGCAAATGATTAACAATCCAAATGAAATCTGTTTCTCCTCTTCTGCCTCTTGGTCAGGCAAATCTTCATCAGCTACTTAGATGCACTGGACACTGCAGAGCTGACAGCAGGCAAAGTGGCAATAAATGCAAAGGATGGGAAACAGAAGACAATGACCCAATCCCTGATACCCACTAAATCTCTTT
This sequence comes from Saccopteryx bilineata, assembly GCF_036850765.1. NCBI lineage: Eukaryota > Metazoa > Chordata > Mammalia > Chiroptera > Emballonuridae > Saccopteryx > Saccopteryx bilineata. The sequence goes on along the minus strand of NC_089491.1, from coordinate 11,369,732 downwards.
TCCACCCTGCTAGGAAAAACAAGGATAAGCCCCTGACAATATTCTAGAAGCAAATGTAACTATAGGTAAAAACTCACTCTAAAAAATGCAATTATAATGTCCAGTTCTTTGTAGATAGGGCTATTTCAAAAGCCCCACAAACAACTGATAACTAATACTGCCTTGCTTATAATTGGACAAAAATTCCACTGAATGAGAAATTCTCTAAAACAGAAATTTTTTTCAATGTCTTTTTCATGTAACTAGCTACCAACTAAATGGGTTTATCCTCTGGAAAAGAACTTAAACAACATGGTTCCTGCCCTAGAAAATAATAGGAAAGGCAGTTATAATACAATATGTAGAGTAGGTATCAAAAGGAAAGTCACCTAACCAAATCTGTATGGGGTGAGAGTGAGGGGGAGGTAAAGGTAGACAGAAAAAATAAATAATTTTAAAATTCCTTATAGAAGAGAGGGCACTGATCTGAGTTTTAAAGGACAATGAAATAAACCAGGAAAACAGAAGAAAGAGAATGGTACAGAAAGGGGAAAGACCAGGTGTTAAGGCAGGGAAGCAGAAGAGATTAAAGTCATCTACTACAGCGCAAGGTCAGTGACAGGGTGGTGAAAGAAGAGGGAGGAGAGGTCAGCCAATGAAGGGCCTCGTATGCTATGCTAAGCTAAGGATTTGAGTGTTACCCGACAGGCAAATAGGATAGCATTAAGAGTTTAAGCAAGAGACAGACATGATTACATCTATTATACATATCTCATTCACAACATGATGGAAGTTGGATTGGAAGGAGGAAGACTCCATCCAGCCAAGGAAACCAATTAAGTGGCAGTAATCCAAAAAAGAATAAGAGGACCAGAAAGAACTAAGACAAAGAGAACAGAGTTAGATGACAAAGAAGAAAGATAGGAAAGAGATTCAGAAATTAGAATTTCACTTTCTCTTTTCTTCATTGACAATTTAATCTTAAAGCCAAAGTATACACCTATACTTAGTGAGAAATAGCCACAGTGGTCCAGCGTGGGTTAGGTATGGTATCCACATAGGAGGGCACCCAATATGGGGAGAGAAGGTTCAAGCAATATGAGGTGGGTGTCCATATGAGGAGAGAGATCTGTCATACGGTATCAGAACTCAAGACGAGTAACAGGGGTGCCATAAGGAGAAACTGCCCTGCATTGGAAGTCAGGCCCATGCAGGGAGAAGAGGAAAATTCATGGGAGCAGCTGCCTGGTGTGGGGTGTCAGAGCCAAAGCACTTTTGAAAGAGTGCCAGGTTAGAAAAATAGACACTCAGATCAATGGAACAGAATAGAAAGCCCAGAAATAAAACCACATATATATGGTCAAATAATCTTTGATAAAGGGGCCAACAACACACAATGGAGAAAAGAAAGCCTCTTCAACAAATGGTGTTGGGAAAACTGGAAAGCCACATGCAAAAGAATGAAACTCGACTACAGCCTGTCCCCGTGTACTAAAATTAATTCAAAATGGATCAAAGACCTAAATATAAGACCTGAAACAATAAAGTACATAGAAGAAGACATAGGTACTAAAATCATGGACCTGGGTTTTAAAGAACATTTTATGAACTTGACTCCAATGGCAAGAGAAGTGAAGGCAAAGATAAATGAATGGGACTACATCAGAATAAAAAGTTTTTGCTCAGCAAGAGAAACTGATATCAAAATAAACAGACAGCCAACTAAATGGGAAATGATATTTTCAAACAACAGCTCAGATAAGGGCCTAATATCCAAAATTTACAAAGAACTCATAAAACTCAACAACAAACAAACCAACAATCCAATAAAAAAATGGGAAGAGGACATGAACAGACACTTCTCCCAGGAAGAGATACAAATGGCCAACAGATATATGAAAAGATGCTCAGCTTCATTAGTTATTAGAGAAATGCAAATCAAAACTACAATGAGATACCACCTCACCCCTGTTAGATTAGCTATTATCAACAAGACGGGTAATAGCAAATGTTGGAGAGGCTGCGGAGAAAAGGGAACTCTCATCCACTGTTGGTGGGACTGTAAAGTAGTACAACCATTATGGAGGAAAGTATGGTGGTTCCTCAAAAAACTGCAAATAGAACTACCTTATGACCCAGCAATCCCTCTACTGGGTATATACCCCAAAACCTCAGAAACATTGATACGTAAAGACACATGTAGCCCCATGTTCATTGCAGCACTGTTCACAGTGGCCAAGACATGGAAACAACCAAAAAGCCCTTCAATAGAAGACTGGATAAAGAAGATGTGGCACATATACACTATGGAATACTACTCAGCCATAAGAAATGATGACATCAGATCATTTACAGCAAAATGGTGGGATCTGGATAACATTATACGGAGTGAAATAAGTAAATCAGAAAAAAACAAGAACTACATGATTCCATACATTGGTGGAACATAAAAACAAGACTAAGAGACATGGACAAGAGTGTGGTGGTTACCAGGGGTGGGGGGGAGGGAGGACATGGGAGGGAGGGAGGGAGAGAGTTAGGGGGAGGGGGAGGGGCACAGAGAACTAGATAGAGGGTGGCGGAGGACAACATAATTTAATGACAAAATAACCTAGACATGTTTTCTTTGAATATATGTACCCTGATTTATTAATGTCATCCCATTACCATTAATAAAAATTTATTATTATAAAAAAATAAAAATAAAAAAAATACCATCAAAAAAAAAAAGAAAAAAAAAAAGAAAGAGTGCCAGGTTAAAAAGTGACCTGGTGTTAGGTATCCCAGCACCTGAACAGGGCAAAGGGAACTTCCATGCAGAGGCCACCTGATACAGGGTGCCAGAGCCCAAGCAGGATAAGGAGGGCGACAACGCCGAGGAAGGTGGCAGTCATCTTTGTCACAGGTTAAGAAGGTATTCACAATGAAGGACCATCTGGTATGCGTTGTCAAAGTCCAAGCTGGATGAGGCAGGCATCCATATGACAAAGGCAGAGTGTCACAGGGTATCAGAACCCTAGTGGGGTAAGAAGGGCATCCATAATGGGTAGAGGGTGTGATGACCATGATGAGAGACTGGTCATATACAAGAGATTAATAAAATAAGTAAATGACTTAAGAACAATGAAAACCAGTTGCTAGCTGTCAAAGAAGGAATTTACAAATATGGAAAGGAAGAAAACTAGAATAGATCTTGTGGTGTTGGACTGAAACTGTATTGGTGTGTCCACAAACACATCACATATTCCCTAGCTCTCCTCACTGAGAAGACCTGGGGCAGCACGATCCAATAACAGTGAGCACACCTGGCACCCAGACTTTGGCTTTTAAATTGCATCCTCCACTAAAAGGAACAAGGCTCCTTGGAGAAACAATAGATTTCAGGGCTAAAAAAAAGAAGTTAAATATGAGCAAGGGACATCTTGTACCTGAAAAGCAAAGAACTCAAAGAATGATGACAATGTGTCCAAAGAACACAAACTGCCTCCTACTGATAAAAAACTGGAAATGATTAATGCAGTTTATTCAACTGTATTAATAATCTGAGTAACTGAATAATAACCTTGAATAAGAAAGGAGATACTGAGTACAAAGTCATTAAACTAAAAGTATAATGAGACCTGGAATATTTATATAATTTCAAAGTATGTTTATAAATTACCAAAAGGTGAAGAGTAAACCTTTTTTTTTTTTTTTTTTTTTTTTTTTTTTAAAGAGAGTCAGAGAGAGGGATAGATAGGGACAGACAGACAGCAACAGAGAGAGATGAGAAGCATCAATTATTAGTTTTTTGTTGCGACGCCTTAGTTGTTCGTTGATTGCTTTCTCATATGTGCCTTGACCATGGCCTTCAGCAGACCGAGTAACCCCCTGCTCGAGCCAGAGACCTTGGGTCCAAGCTGGTGAGCCTTGCTCAAACCAGATGAGCCCGCGCTCAAGCTGGCGACCTCAAGGTCTCGAACCTGGGTTCTCAGCATCCCAGTCCGATGCTCTATCCACTGCGCCACCGCCTGGTCAGGCTGAAGAGTAAACTTTTTAATAGAGGACACTGGTAATGACTATCTTAATCACGTGGACAAGTGATGACCATCTGTAATGGGACAAATTGAAATTGTGCACTATCTGATGATATTCTGGGAAGAGCACAGCATAACTTCAATGATGTCTCTCAGCCAAAGATGCTTAAGCTAAATCCAAGCCTAAAGAGACATCAGACAAACATAACTTGAGGCCTGCAATCTCCAATGTCGAGGCCATGAATATCAAGAAATGATGAACTATTCCAGACTAAGGGAAACTAAAGAGACAAAACTTACTGCAATTTGTGATCCTAAACTGGATCCTTTTGTTTTAAAGAACATTACTGGGACAGTCGGACCAACTCTGAGAACCAGATGACATGTTTCATACCGACATTAACCTCCTCACTTAGACGAGTGTACTACAGTTATGTAGGAGAATCACCTTGTTTGCAGCAAATACTCACTGACTTACTTGACAAGAGATCTGCGACTTATTCTCAAATAGTGCAGTAGAATAAAGTTCTTAACAGTGTAAATACAACTTTTCTACTAACTTTGATTAAAATATATAAAAAAAAATTTTTTTAACATAAAAAAATATTCCCATTTAGTTGGATGTAAAGCAAGTGAATGGGTCTTCATGCAATTGGACAACACCCCAGAACAGAAGGAAGAAACAGTTTAGGACTGGCTTTTCAGCTTTGTTTTGCTGGGTGGTCAGCAGTGTGGGTAGGAGATCAGGTTGGGGGGGGGGGGGGTTAAAGTACCTGTAGAGCATTCAAAAGCAGTGACAGACAGAAAGCTGAGGACCCAGGTCTAGCACCCTTGCAGACACACTCTGAGAAATGATTGGTCTCTAGGTGATAGCAGAAACTACGGTGTGACTAAGGTTGCATGAGGACAGTTTGTACTTCATCTTCTGTAAACAATCTGAGATTTGCAAAAATGCATATAGTTAAAAGGATAAAAAATATGTTAAACTGAGGGAGTAAGAACAAAGGACAATATGAGGAGGAAAAATAAAGCCAGGGAAAATAAAAGCACACAAAAAGGCTTTATACAAAAAAGAAAAAAAAGATATAAAAATAATAGCTTACCAAGAAAGCCTTATATAGCTAACAGAGCTAGAAGACAAATACGACCCTAAGGTCCCTGAGGGAAATGTACAGCAAAGAGGAGCCTCTAAATACTGCCTCTAAATACCCGTTACCACCCAGTATGTGCTTCCTGTGTAGGCATTTACTAACAGTATAAACCTGACATTCTCCTTATGAAAGGAAACAAGAGTACACCGTTCTGTAGCTATCAAAATAAGCTTATATTTTAACGTGATATGAATAAAACAATTCTAATGTCTTTTCAGTCATTAAAACAAATCTATAACCATGAATACTTCCTCTTCATTTATAGACCTGGAATAAATTAAGACTATTAACAACAGTAACTAACATTTGCATGGGGTTTATTGTTTGAAAAGCTCTTTTATTTACTGTAAATTATTCCACTCAATCCTCATAACATCTAGTGTGACAAGCAAGGCTGGCACAGATTTAATTTTACAGATTAGCAAACAGATTCAGAGACGTTACATTACTTATCCAAAATTACATGGCTATTAAACAGCAGAATTTTGACTGTAACTCAATTTTCTGACTTCATAGTTCACTCATTCATTTATTCACCCACCCATTCACATATTTACTGAGCGCTTCTCAGAAAATATTGTCCATTCTGTACTGTTGTTGAGGACGAAATAAAGGGCAGGAAACTGTTTACAAAGTGTAAAGACAATACAAATGTTAGCTATTTCCAAGCAGCATCATTAGATCCCCCTTTTAAAGGTATCAGCCCTCCTTACGTTCAGGGGAAACCAAGTATGACATGGAAATAGAAAACATGCGTGGAATTTGGCTGGTGTTGGGAGTGCTTGTTTAAGGGCCAGTAGCCAGCTACGGTGAAGCTAGGGATAGGTAAGGGACAGACCACGGAAGACCTCATCTGCCCTGCTAACGAGCTGGACTTCAGCTTTTGGTGATAAGAGGGCACAGCAAGATGTAAGAAGGGGATTGCTGTGGTCTCAGCTGTGCTCTTGAAAGGTCCCTCAGATGGCAGCATTAAATATGGATGTGAAAGAAAACATAAAGGCCAGTTAGGAGGCTCTCATAATCGGCTAGGAAACAGGGGGCGCCTGCCTGAGCTAATTGGAGGTGGCCACTTAACTGTATGCTAATTTTAATCTGCAACATTATGTTGTCTCTGGTCTCTAAAGACCTTGGGGCAACTGAGGCAGGCCACTAGGCCCTTTGAAAGAACAAGTTTTAAAAGACCTATAAAATCTACTATGGACAACTGAAAAACAAACAGAATCATCCCTGGGAGTCTGTTTCCACAATGGAATTGCACAGTGTAATTACTATTCTTATTAACCAACAGGGAGCCCACTTTAAAGTCATTAGTTCATTTTTTTTCTTTTTAATCTGAATGATGCTCAGTAATTAAAGTTTTTATCAGTTCCAGAATTCTCTATAGTGAAGTAGAACAGCTGACTTCACATGCATTATGCTTTAAGCAAAAACTAACACTCATTAACAAGATTACCTGTTGTGATTAAATAAATACAAACTGTTTGCAAAGTTTGTAAATGAGCATAACAGCATAAAAGTAAAACTTACCACTTAGCACAAATCTTATTTCCTTAACTCTTTGAGTCTAGGTAGGAACCAAGGCAATTCTTCACTTTTCAGTTTCCCATTTCCCCTCTGCATTACCTAATAAACACCTAAGCTTTACCCTCGGCTGCTCTAACTTCCTCCATGATATCTGCTCTGCCTGCCTCAGCATGTTGAACACAACGGGCAGAGGAAAGAAAGCCAGTGTCCTCTGCTCTACAGTGCTCTGCGTGGCACAACAGAGTTTCTAACAGTGCAGCAAGTCATACAAGTTGCACATATTAGGAAATCTCAAGGCAGCTGTTTTGTAGAAAACACATTAATTACATTTACAAAAAGCTCTTAACAAATCTTTAGTAAAGGCTGCAATTAATTTATGGAGCCTGAAAAGTCTAAAGAGGGTATCAGTGATAATACTAGAAAAGAGGAAAGAGTTTCATCTGGCCTTAAACTACAAAGTTCATGTCTAATTTGACTGTTAGGAGTCAGACCACAGACTCTTTATTAAACTTGGAAGGGATCTCCAAGGTAGGCCAGTGCAATGCCTATGCCCCTGCTTCGAGGGTAAAAACCTCATGTAAGCCCCTGACCAATGTTTTTGCAGCCTATTCTGCCATCTCAATTTATTTAAGAAAAATTCTCCTTCAAATATTCAAGTTTCAGTGTGGCAGTTAATTTCAGTCTGCAGTTAAAAGGCACTAGCTGTCAGTCAGATCTCTCACCCAGTTCCCTCCTGAAAAGAAAAACTGACAGATCACAGGAGCTTTCTTTTGTAAACCAATTCTGGAACTTTCATGCTTCTTATTTGTTAGGTTAAAGGTTAAATTGCTGACCTGTGCCCTCCTGCTTAGCGGCCTTCCCCTTTTTCTGTAAAGCTTTATTTTGGGGCTGTATTTACATGGATTAGTCCCTTTTCACGCTAAGAAGGAATCTGTTCACAGCCAAAGCCTTAGTTCTGGTTGTACAAAAAGCAGCCACAATTATTCACCACCAGACAATGACCATATTGTGGATTTACAAAAAACCCACCCTAGCCATGGAAAGATCTGTTCTTGCTGCACAAAACAATAGAAGAAAAATCTTATCAAGCATTCAAGAGAAAGCAAACAAAGCAAGCCCACTGTGAACTTGATGAAGATGTCAAGCTCCTTTAAAATATATATATATAAATCAACAAAGAGGAGTTTTCTTGTAAAGTCTTGGGAGTAAGACTTTTTCTGCTCTGAGTTTCCCTTTCTGGTTAAACACAGTCAGTAGCAGCAAGACATTGACAGCCAAGACCAGTAAATGCTGCCCTTTTCTAAGCACGCTTACAGACACTTTTTTAAATGCACAATGCAAAAAGGCTTTCCCTTCCATGTACACCCAGTGCAAATGCCAGGCAAAGAGTTTTCAAGCTAGTCTCTGATGACACAAGCTCTTTCAGCAAAGGCAAGATTCCTGTCCCAATCTCTAAGGAACAAACATAGCCTACCTCCCCAAGCCCTAACTTATTAATTCCTTTAAAATTTAAAACACAGGCCACTGGGTTTCATTAAAGGTCCAATAGGACTTCTTCATCTGACAGCCATAAAGTATTACTATACACACCCTGTTTCTCTGCGGGGGGTCTGAGTGACAGTCCCAAGTCACAGAAACAAACTTTTACTGGGAACATTTAATGTAAGGTGAGGACTTCACAACTGCTACGAAAGCTAACCCCAGTCCAGGTCACAGCTTTCTAACAAGACACGAGGGCAAATACAAAGAATTTCTCCCACCAACACATCTTTTAGGTAGATGGTTTCCATTCTCTTTAGGTTAAAATGACCTAAATCCACTATCAGCAGAATGCCCCTCAACGTAAAATAAGAAAGTAAAACCTAACCAGTGATAGAAGCAGGCCTCAGTAGCAACCTAAGAATCCCCAAAACATGACTAATTTTTTAAAGAAATGATGTATTAACTCATCATTGAACATAACACTACCCTTTGAGTAATATGAATGTTCATGTACATCCCCATGCCTCCTGACCATCCAGAGTACAATCAATTTATTTTAAAAATGTTAAAGGCAACATTTTAAAAAGGCAAATGTATGTTCTTGTTTCCATAAGCTGGTTATCAAACAAACACGATTTTAAGTTAATAAAACCATAACCGGAACTAATTTCTTTTTTTGAGAAAAAGCTCACTCCTGGGGGTCAGCGAGCATGAAAAAAACTCACTACTCAAAGGGCTTTATATTAGCAGTAATTTTTGATCTCAGAAAATGGCTCGATTTAAGGCTTCTTACAAATTCTGGACTTGGGAAAATGTTTCATCTGTAACAGTTCACCTTTGGCACAGGCCTTCTCAGCTCTCCCTGCTCCTCTACCTGCCTCTCCATCTCCCTAATTCCCCCACACCCCCAGCCAAATAAAAGGAAACAATGCCAAACATCTCCTCACAAAAGCCCACAAACTTGAAAGAAGAATTAATGTCTTATTTTTAAAAACGGCTGAATTTATATGTATACTAATAGGGAACTGGTTCATCAAACTCTTCAAAATCGATGAACATGTTTATGAGAATTTTTGCTGCCTTCACATTATGGCCTTACTTCTTCTCATGTAAGACTCTACATCAACTGCAACAATGTCAAATGAGAGCATTCAAAACTTTAACGTTTTGAGACTGTGATGGAAGTGATTTTATTCTGTCCCTTTCAAACTTCCTGTAATAGTTTATCTTTTTTTACAGTGCTGTTCAGTGAGGCAATCAGTGCTGTGAAAATGAGACAATTCTGGCAAGTGGTCCCACATACATGACTGTGACAACTAACAGAAACCCTTTCCAGCAAAGCCAATGTGCAGTGTCTCAAAAGGTTGCTACTCTGAGTGAGGAAATTTATGATCCCCACAAAAATTAGGATAGCACTACAAGGGCCAGAACACAAAGTAGGAAGTACTTAAACTCCTCACCAACTTCTAGAAGGAACGAGATTAGGGCACAAGCTACACTCAGAGTCAATTCAAATGTAAATGCTCTGCTTCCTCTCAAACAAAGATAAACTCCCTCAGAGTTAATCGTTTCTCCCTAAGAGATTCATCTCTCTTTTCAACTTAGAGGTATGTTTTAGAGAAAAGGAAGAAACACATGGTGGGGCTTAGAGCAAAACCTTTTAAATTCTTTGTCATAAAAGCTGCAGAGTAAACTACATTTCCTTTACTAATCCTTCGAACACTTGTTAAACTTGAGTGCGCTGACAACTTTGCCACTGAGATCCCATTTTGGTTTCTAACAAGTTAAAAAAAAAAATCTTTGGTTGGACTAAATTGTATTACCATCTACCTTGAACACCAAGTGAGAATTTTTGCTGCCTTCACAAACCATTGAAAAAGACCCTCCCTAGGGAGAAATAACTTTTGACACATTGCATAGCAAAGATCAAGTTACAAAAGCAGGCTAAAATATCTCTTTCACCACACATACATTTTCATTCTCGTCCCCCCACCCACTCTTTTGCCTTCCTCTTCTTCTCTCTCTCTCTCTCTCTCTCTCTCTCTCTCACACACACACACACACACACACACACACACACGAACACACATGAACACATGCTCTACAAACCCCAACATGCAGGCACCAACATATGCTGTGCCCTCTATAGGAAGCCAAGTATGAGCATAGGAACTGTCTTGAAAGATGCTCACTTTAAGCTCATACTCTGGAAAACTTTTAAATTGAGTCTGAGTTTTTATTTTGTTTGTTTTTTTGCCTTTTTCATGTCTTTGGAAATACATGAACAAAACTCCACATTGGGGTGTGTGTGTGTGTGTGTGTGTGTGTAGAAAATCATTATCAAGCATTTCAAGGCCTCTATAGTCTTCCAAGTTATGAAAGGTAATAGGTGTTCTTTTGTGTCAGGAGGCTGAAAGAGTGAAAACAATGACTTGATGTGATAAAAAGAAAGAAAACTAACTAGGCATGTTAATTATTTTGTAGTTAGGTGTTTTTTTTCATCCTCAAAGAAACCCTGTAAGATAAGCATTATCAAACTCATATTTGCAAATGAGAAAACTCAAGAAAAACGAAGAATAACTTCTCCAAGGTTAGATCGCTATTACTTGAAGAGCCATATTTAAGACCCAAGTCCAGAACTCTTTCCCTTCCGCCCACTGCTTCTGCTAGAGGAGAGGATGGGAGTCAGCTTTTAGAGAGACAGATTCCCATGATGCCAGACCACCAAGCAGTTTCCCAGGGGTGGCAGAAAAAGCAAAAAAGTACAGGCTGCCGGGCCTGGGGTGAAAGCCTCTTTGTGCTCCGGGAAGTCTGATGGACATTTACTAAATGGAGAGGAAAAGGCATTCCTCGCCTAGTGAGACAAATGTGAACGTGCCTTCCTTTAAACTTTCATCCTGAGCACATCTGCTCATAGAAAAGGCTAAAAAAATATCTTCAAGAAAAATCGCTGGAGAGAAAACGGCATGATTACTTCTGCTTCTAACATAAATTCCCTCCCCTAGTTCTATCTAAGGATTTTCATTAAAAAATAGAATATAGCAAACTGTACAGCCATTACACCGACTAGAAATGAGATATTTATCAATAATAAAACTGTAGAAACAAATTAAGAGTATCGAGATTCACTGCAATCAGCTGGAATTGTGTCAACTCATTCATTTGTCCAACAAGTATGTACTGAGGGCCTACTATGTGCCACCCCCTCTTCTAGGTGCTGGGCACACATCAGTGAACCAAGCAAGCAAAGATCTCTGCCCTTGTGGAACTGTCAGTCAAACTAAGCGTGATCACATAGGGTCCCCTCAAGCTGATCATAATCTTACTAAAAGGCCAGCTTTTTATTAATAGAAAAGTAAACCATTCCTCCATGGCTTTGCAAATGCATTGCCTTTGGTCTGAAATGAACCCTCACCCCAGCATCCATCATTCCGCAGGCTCGTAAGAAGTATTGCTGATTGGATAAAGTGTGATGGAAAAACATCTTTCTAAATAAAAAAGGGAAATTGTAAGAAATATTGCTGAATGAATAAAGTGTGATGAAAAAAATATCTTTCTAAACAAAAAAGGGAAAATGTAACAGGAGTCAGCCCTAAATCTCAACTTAAATTGGGTCTAGACCAGAGCTTTTATCCTGCAGAACCCAAATAAAACCTGAATCAACTCAATCTCCATCCAGCAAATACAAGAGAAAATAGGTCAGCTTGTTCCAGGGCCCACCCCAGGGACTAAGAACTTTTTAAAAACCTAAACTGGATTTGCTGGGCCTAGAACTGCCTCAGACCCTTCCCCAATGCCCTGTCAGTGTGCAGATGGAAAACACCTGCAATAGAAACATGACATTTCCCCAGTTCAGACCTCTGATGATCTCCAACTTCTGGTTTGAAAGATCAAAACAAATAAATCCAATTTATTTTCTTTGAATGATAGTTTAAACTGAGAGGTACTCTGTGCCATTCCTGAGCTTAATTCTTTAATATTTTCTTTCTCATTTCATCTTTACAACAATACTATGTAGTACTTACATCATCACCCCCATTTTACAGTTTAGGAAACTAAGAAGAGTAATTAAGAAATTTGCCCAAAATCACACAGGGATATATGTTATAAGAGGCTGAGCTGGAATTCGAACCCAGAAGGTCCAATTCTAGAAACCTGCTCCTAACTAGATTTTGCTAATTATATTTTTGAAGTTTTGGGGAGAAGAAACTTTCATTAACAAAATATTTATTAGTAAGAAGAGGAAATAAATGTTCTGCCTAGCTGATTTTCTACTTCATTGAGACCTACGATGAAAATATTTTCATCTCATTTGTCTTTATAGATAATGTTTCCCAAATACTTTTGTCAATCTTCTTTTCATAGTAAATGCAACCTAACAAACTAATGGAATTGATAGTCTAGAAGCCCCTCCATCATCCTGAGTGAGTATCAGTGATGATTACTGCTGAGGAAAGAAAACTGGGCTAAATACTCACTAACTATAAACTGTATCCCAGAAACGGGCTGTTTTAGTAAATCTCTGATATCAGTTCATTTTATTGGCATCTGGCTGGCTCTTCTCACAAGTAGAGAGTTTAAATAAAATAAAAAATCTAGTAACTGAGAATTGATCACTGGGTTCTTATTTAAGTTTAACTGTGACATGTAATGAAGGAAAAAATATATATATAGGTTTATCATTGGGAATTATCTCTGTGTCCAAAATGTGTTTTTCTTGAAGAAACTCAGAATTAATCCTACATTTTCTCAGCGAGAAAACTGGTCATTCAGTTTTCATTTCATCAAGAAAGCTTCATATCTTCATCTCACTGGTATTCTAGTATTTGAACCCTTTCAAAAAGGAATTTACATTAATTCTATGTCAGAAAGAAGATTTAATCTCTTAAAATCACAATTGCAGGATTTTATTGTTTAGTTTTGGTTTGAAGTTTCAGTTTTTCATTTTGTTTTATTTTTCACTAAAGAATGGTGTTGAATTAAGTCACTGCAAGAATGCCTAATTTGTACCAGTTACAGGATTAGGCATTTTAATACACATTGTTTCTAATTTACAAAGCAGCATACCAAACAGATATAGGTCCCATTTAAATCGCGGGCAAACCAGAATTTAGTTTAAATAACTTTCCCAAGGTCAAACAATTAGTGAGTGGCGGAAGAAAACTGGTGTCAAACTCTACGGTCTTTCCATTACGTTGTTTTTATTACTAATTGTCCATGAAGATGCTTAATGACATTGGTACCATCTAGACTAAAATTCACCTGCATCTATATTCTCTTCAAACAAGGCTCTGTGATAGCATAAAATTCTAATGCATAAGAACACATTAAAGGTAAGAAAACTGTCTTTAAATCAAACAATTTATGAAAGTTTCCTGCTGGGCAAAGCAAGCTCACAGTGAAATCTTCAGTGGAGCTATCTTTTCCTAACAAAGAAAGCCTTTGAGCAGACTGCATGTTTCCTATGTAACGTAAAGTGGGGAATGCAAATGTGTTGTGAAATAATACCAAAATCAGTTCAAAAGCTAGAACACAATTTCCCAAAAATTAATTAAAAATAAAAATAAAAAAGGTCTCCTAAGCTTTTAAAACAGAGGTCTGCTACCTGTTTTCCAGAGTTTGCACTCTGCTCTCCATAGAGTCTAGCTCAGTGCTGAACCTAAACTGAGGGCCCAGGCTTGAAGAATAAGAACCCCACCTAAAAATTATATGTATGATAATGAGACCTTAGTCATATAGAATCCTTGGAAAATCAAGTTCATATGGAGGTTTTGTTTTTTTGGGTTTTTTTTGTTTTTTTTAATAGAGGCAGAGATAGACAGGGACTGACAGGAACCGAGAGAGATGAGAAGCATCAATCATTAGTTTCTCGTGCGTTGTGACTTCTTAGTTGTTCACTGATTGCTTTCTCATATGTGCCTTGACCATGGGCCTTCAGCAGACCGAGTAACCCCTTGCTGGAGCCAGCGACCTTGGGTCCAAGCCGGTGAGCTTTTTTTGCTCAAACCAGATGAGCCATGCTCAAGTTGGCGACCTTGGGGTCTCGAACCTGGATCCTTCCGCATCCCAGTCCGACGCTCTATCCACTGCGCCACCGCCTGGTCAGGCGTATGGAGGGTTTTTTTAATTGAATTATTAGGCTAACACTAGTTAATGACATTATACAGGATTCAGGTGCCCAATTCTACAACACATCTCTATACACTATATTGTATCTACCCCCACCAAGTCAAGTGTTTATCCACCACCATTTATGACCCCATACCCACCTCCATCCCCTCTCCCCATAATCACTACACCGTTGTCTTGTCCATAAGGTTTTTGTTGTCTTTCTTTTTTGCTCTATCTCTCCACCTCCAAGAAAGCTGAAGACCTACATTTTTCTTTTTAAGTATTGAAACTTAATTATTTTGGATGTAAATCATTTCAAACTAAGTTATACATCTCACTGCTTTTGGGGGGAAAATATTTTGAACAAAACATTTCCTTGATGACTGCAACACTGTCTGTTTGGGCTGTCTAGCATCATCTTCCTTCTTCTGGTAACAGCATCAGGTTTTCCTCTGAGGACCTACCCTGCCCATTCGCAGGCTATAGAACCCACTAACCAGGCCTACACACACCTCCTCTCTCATCCCTCAGGGAACATCTCAGAGTCACCCAACTCAGAATCATAGTGATTGGTTCATAAATTGGTCCATGACCCAAATGGGGCCTAGTACAATCACCACTGGGACTATGGCTCAAAATAATGGAAGATATTCTTTTTCCACTTGGACAACTAAAGTGGTAGAGTATAAGCTTGGATCGCCTAGTAGCCATCTTTTTCCATTATATAAATAGCACTTGCCCCAAAATGAACCCAACACAGAAGACACAAAACCAAGAGATAGAAAGATAACAAATCTCTGAAAATATAAGTACACCACCTAGATCCAGCAAAACTCAAAGCTAGGTTTACCACTGTATTTTGCTCAAGCCATATGTCACTGGGCTTCTGCCACTTAAAAACAGTTCTGATTAATACAATGATTTAATGTCCTCAACATGATCAGTAACTATGCTAAGCAATGTAAAACAGAAAAATCCTCAGGGCAAATCAAAGCACATAGGGCATAAGCTAAGAATGAATAAAGTCTGTAAGTTTGACTGCATGGAACCTGAAAAATCTACTTTGATTAGGTTAATTTTACTTTCCTCTTTTCAACTGTGTTAGATTGGTACCAATTGCTGAACAGCAAAATTCTACACAGATATGAACTCTTGGTTACATAAAAATAATATAATAACTTAAAATAATGTCTACTTCAGTACAGATCTAATAAAAATATGAGGCCCTGGCCGGCTGGCTCAATGGTAGAGTGTCGGTAGATGTCTGGGGTTCAATTTCTAGTCAGGGCACACAGAAGAAGTAACCATCTGCTTCTCCACCCCTCCCCCTCTTCCTTCTCTCTCTCTCTCTTCTCTTCCCTTCCTGTGGCCATGGCTCGATTGGAGAGTATTGGCCCCGGGTGCTGAGGAAGACTCCATGGCCTCTGACTCAGGAGCTAACAATACTTCAGTTGCTAAGCAATGAGCAATACCCCAAATGGGCAGAACATCAACCCATAAGTAGTTGCGGGGTGGATCCCCAGTCAGGGCACGTGCGAGAATCTGTCTTTGCCTCCCTTCCTCTCACTTAAAATAAAAAACAAACTATATGAGAACCACAAAACTATAACATACAAATAAAAAAAACTAAATAAATGGAGAGATAGTCCATGTTCATAGATAATAAGATTCAACATTGTCAATATGTCAGCTCTTCACAACTTCATCTATAGATTAAATATAATTGTAATCAAGGTCCCGGCCAGTTGTCTTAGTGGTAGAGTGTCGCCCAGCGTGTGGATGTCCTGGGTTCCATTTCCAGCCAGGGCACACAGGAGAGGCACCCACCTGCTTCTCCACCCCTCCTCTTGTCCCCCCCCCTCTTCTCCCTCCTGCAACCAAGGTTCAATTAGAGCAAGTTGGCCCCGGACGCTGAGGATGGCTCTATGGCCTCCGCCTCAGGCGCTAAAAACTGGTTCTGGTTCTGGAACAAGGGCCCCAGATGGGCAGAGCATCACCCCTTAGTGGGCTTGCCAGTTGGATCCAGGTCAGGGTGCATGCAACAGTCTGTCTCTGCCTCCCCTCCTCTCACTGAATAAAATTTTTTAAAAAATTACTATGAAGCTAGGAACCAACACAGGATGGTATAGGTGAAAGAATAGACAATGGATCAAAAGAAAGCCTGGAGAGAGACCCACATAAAATAGAGTCAACTGATCTTGCCAAATGAGCAAAGGCAATGCAATGGTGCAAAGACAGTCTTTTCAACAAACAGTACTGGAACAACTGGACGTCCACACGCAAAAAACTGAATCTAGACACAGACCTTTCTTACACCTTCCCAAAAATTAACTCAGAATGGTCATAAACTAAAATGTAAAACATAAAACTATAAAACTCCCAGAAGATAACATAGGAGAAAACCTAGATGACTTGGAGTGTAGAAAAAGCTTTTAGATACAACACCACAGGCAAGATCCACGAAAGAAATAATTGAACTTCATTAAAATTAAAAACTTCTGCTCTGCCAAAGAAAATGTCAAGAGAAAGAGAGGACAAGTCACAGACTGGAGAAAGTATTTGCCAAAGACACTTAATAACGTACTATTTTCCAAAATATTGAATATATGAAGAACTCTTATGATTCAACAGTAAGTAAACAGCCTGATTAAAAATTGGGCCAGCACCTTAACAGATACCTCACCAAAGAATATATGCAGATGAAAAGTAAGCATATGAAAAGATGCACCATATCATATGTCTTCACAGAAATGCAAATTAAAACAATTAGATAGCATTACATACCTATCAGAATGGCCAAAATCTAAAACACTCACAACACCAAATGCTGGTAAAGATGTGGAACAACAGGAACCCTCCTGCATTGTTGGTGGGAATGCAAAATGGTACAGCAACTTGGAAGATGGTTTGGCAGTTTCTTTTTTTTTAAGTGAGAGAAAGGAGAGGGAAAGACAGACTCTCACTTGCACCCCAACCAGGACCCACCTGGCAACCCCCTTCTGGGGACAATACTTAAATCAACGAAGCTATCCTCAGAGCCTGAGCCCTATGCTCAAACCAACAGAGCCACAGGCTGTGAGAGGGGAAGAGAAGAAGAGAGAGAGGGAGGGAGGGGGGAAAAAAAGCAAATGGTCTCTTTTCACGTGTGCCCCCACCAGGGATCGAACCTGGGACGTCCACATGCTGGGCAGACACTCTATCCACTGAGCCAAACGGCCAGGGCCAGTTTGGCAGTTTCTTACAAAACTAAACATTCTCACCATAGTTTCCACAATCATGCTCCTTAGTATTTACCTGAGGAGTTGAAAAACTTATGTTTACACAAAAACCTGCACACAGATATTTATAGCAGCTTTATTCATAATTGCCAAAACATGGAAGCAACCAAGATGTCTTTCAGCAGGTGAATGGATAAACTACGGCACACCCAGGCAATGGAATATTATTTAGTGCTAAAAAACAAATGCGCGATCAAGTCATGAAAAGATAAAGAGGAGCCTTACATGCACATTGCTAAATAAAAGAAGTCATCTGAAAAAGCTACATACTGTATGATTCCACCTATATAATATTCTGGAAAAGACAAAACTATGGAGACAGTAAACAAGTCAGGGGTTGTCAGGGGATACAGAAGCAGGGAGGGTGAG
Source organism: Saccopteryx bilineata (assembly GCF_036850765.1). Lineage (NCBI taxonomy): Eukaryota > Metazoa > Chordata > Mammalia > Chiroptera > Emballonuridae > Saccopteryx > Saccopteryx bilineata. The sequence goes on along the minus strand of NC_089491.1, from coordinate 11,351,822 downwards.
TGGGCAGAGCACAGAGGATTTCAGGGCAGTGAAAACATTCTGAATGATACTATAATGATAAATACATCTCACTATACATTTGTTTAAACTCTTAGAATATACAGCACCAAGAAGAGTGAACTGTCATATAAAAAATGGACTTCAGGTGATTATGATCTGTCCATGTAGATTCATCAATTATAACAAATGTACTCTTCTGGTGGGGGATGTTGATAATGAGGGAGGTTGTACATGAAGTAGGGCAGGGAATATATGGGAAATCTCTGTATCTTCCTCTCAATTTTACTGTGAACCTAAAACTTCTCTAAAAAATTAAATCTTAAAACAAATCAGAAACAACAGCAGTTCCTGACCAAGAACTCTCCATGTCTCGTGCACCCATGCACTGTGCATTCCCTTTAATCCTTTCAACTAAATGAAGTAGGTTCCATTAAGGACTCTATTTGTTGCTTAAGGAAATGAAGCTCTCAGATTGGCATTAAGAAATATTTTTTTAAGGCCCTGGCTGGTTGGCTCAGTGGTATAGCGTCGGCCTGGCATGCAGAAGTCCAGGGTTCAATTTCCGGCCAGGGCACATAGGAGAAGCGCCCATCTGCTTCTCCACCCCTCCCCCTCTCCTTCCTCTCTGTCTCTCTCTTCCCCTCCCGCAGCCAAGGCTCCATTGGAGCAAAGATGGCCCGGGCGCTGGGGATGGCTCCTTGGCCTCTGCCCCAGGCGCTAGAGTGGCTCTGGTCGCAACAGAGCGACACCCCGGAGGGGCAGAGCATCACGCCCCCTGGTGGGCAGAGCTTTGCCCCTGGTGGGTGTGCCGGGTGGATCCCGGTCGGGCACATGCAGGAGTCTGACTGTCTTTCCCCGTTTCCAGCTTCAGAAAAATACAAAATAATAATAATAATAATAATAATAATAATTTTTTTAAAAACCAACAAATTTGTTCCTGGGTGGTTGGCTCAGTGGTAGAGCATCAGCCCAGCATGTAGATGTCCCAGGTTCAATTCCCAGTCAGGACACACAGGAGAAGCCACCATCTGTTTCTCTACCTTTCCCCCTCCCCCTTCTCGCTCTCTTTCCCTCCTGCAGCCACGGCCCAGTTGGTTTGAGCACATGGGTCCTGGGTGCTGAGAATGGCTCTCTGGAGCCTCCGCCTCAGACACTAAAAACAGCTTGCTAGGTTGCAAGCATGGCCCTAGATGGGCAGAGCATCGGCCCCAGACAGGATTGCTGGGTGGATCCTGGTTGGGTTGCATATTGTAGTCTGTCTATCTCCCCTCCTGTCACTTGGAAAAGAAGAAAAAAAAAGAAAAGAAAAATCAACAAACTTGTTGATCCCTGGATTTTATCATTTATTAATAAATAGTCCACCAAGAGGGCCATAGGCCTAACCCTGTGAACCACAGATACAGCAAGAAGAATCACAGTGTCATGAATTACCAAAAATTTTGAGACTCTCCTATATTGTAATTTATATCCAGGTGACCCCTAAATTTCACACTTTGGAACAGGAAGAAAAATTTGCTGTGATTATTGAAAAAAATAAAACTATAAATTCAGTTAATATCTTTAAGAATATTTTAATCTGAACTAAAATAACTCTCAAAATAACTCCCCCCCAACCCTCCATTCTACTTCTGAAGAGATAGTATAAGTTGTTGTTTATTTTTAAAGTCAACTTAAAAAAATATAATGTTGAGCCTGACCAGGCGGTGGTGCAGTGGATAGAGCGTCAGATGGGGATGTGGAGGACCCAGGTTCGAGATCTCGAGGTCACCAGCTTGATTGCAGGCTCATCTGGTTTGAGCAAGGCTCACCAGCTTGAGCCCAAGGTCACTGGCTTGAGCAAGGGATCACTCGATTTGCTGTGGCCCTCTGGTCAAGGCACATATGAGAAAGCAATCAATGAACAACTAAGGAGCCTCAATGAAGGATAGATGTTTCTCATCTCTCACTTCCTGTCTGTCTGTCCCTATATGTTTCTCTCTCTGACTCTCTCTGCCTCTGTCACCACAAAAAATAAATTAATTAAATATATATATATAAAATGTTGAGCACTCACTCTGTGATAAGATTCAAGCAAAGCTATTAGAATTAGAGTCCTGTAAAGTGAAAGTGACAGTTCAGAATAACAAATCTGACTCTCAATATCTTAAATTGGCCAAAAGTCAATTTTCTTCATGAAACTATCAACATAAAAATGTGAACAGATATTTACGAGAGATTTTAAAGCCTAGTTTTTTTTTTAAGGTTACTACTTAACACTAAGGTAGCTAAACATCTCAGCTAACCACAGCACCAGGCCTAGAGCACTCCTTTCACAGAGTTCTCACGACAGTTTTCAACTTGACTATGCACTTTTTATGAAGCGGCTATTGGACTAATGTATAAAAACCCTGGCTGGGAGCTGACACAGGGAAAGCTGGTTTGCCAAACAGCCTTGAGAACCTGATGCTGCCACTCTCCCAGTGCTAAGCGGCTGGCCAAGAACAGTGCCCACAGCAGGCTCGGAGATGCCAGCTGTAATGAGACACTTGTGTCTGAAATGCATTCCAGAGTTACAGCATGGTCGGTACCATCTGATCATGGGACTGGGCAGGCTCATCTCTCTAGCAAGAGCACCCTCTTCCGAGACCTTCAGTCAGCAGGACCAAACTCAGCTTTGGGAGCTTTCACAACTTGAGATGGCTACATTGGTTTTCTGGGACCGCTCTATCAAGGTGAGTCTTGAACACACACAAAAAAACTGGAGTATAGAAAATGGGATGTGGCCAAAAATAAATAAATAAAGCATAAAAAATTAAGAATAAAGTAGCTCTCAAAATGATCCAACTTCTTTTTAAAGCATCTAAGTCACATACCTAAATAGTAAACATACACAAAGATGTTCACTGGCTTATTTACAATAAGAGAACTGTGGAAACAATCTAAAAATCCAATTATAGGTATATATAGCTCATGCACATGATATAGGATTAACAGTAACTGAAGTGACTTTTACAAAGTTATATAAATAATTTTGGGAAAAATAATATTCAATAATTAGTTTGGGGAGGAAGCAAGAAAAACACACACATATAGCAGGAGTTCAGGGGAAAAGTTTCTGTATTTTATCTACACATACTTAACAAAAGACTACAAGGAAATAAATACTAGTAGTTATTACTAAGTGATGATTTGTCTCTTAATTTTTTGAAAAATTTTTTAAATTTCATGCATACTCAAAATCTAATCAGAAAACAAGCTACTAAAAATTTATAAATAGAAAAAAACACACCAAGATAATCTGCTGATACTCAAATAGCTTATAGTATTTTTTTATTTACTACAAGAACATAACATACCACAGTTTAAGAAAAATTGTAAGAATGAAACTCCCACAGAAGTTTATAGAACAGAATGTATACTAAATCCCCCAATTAAAGACCCATAAAGTAGTCTCTGCTTTCTGACCCACCTTTTCCCAGCAGGGAGTTAATCCCTCCGGGGGATGAAACAAACTTCAAAGAGGAGATTATGCTCAGACACTAGTACTGTACAGCAAGGTTTATACCTAAGTGTGCTCAGATACTTTGGCAGAGATCAGATATGCAGGTCCAAGGAACAAAGACTAATTTTAAGGCAGAGTCCTTTGCAATCATTTAAAATGGCAAAAAATAATGCATTAATTAATATCAGGAAAAGGCAAATATGATACATTTTATTAAAAACAAATAAGAAGGTTGTAGAAGTAGACAAAAGATTACCTAAGATCAACTATTAAGTGGACGCATATTCATTGGTAGTAGCAACTAGGAAATCATACAAATTCCCAAAGAAAGTAAGCGGCACCATGAGTTCAATCTGTGTGCCCAAATTTTATTTTCACAATGTTTGGAAGGTCTCCCATTCAGTGTCGTAGGTCTTGGTACAATGTCTAAGCAGAAGTGATAGATCACATGTGCCTTGCATGGATTTCATGAAATGAACTTCAGAACACAGAACACACAAGAATTTACAATAAAAGTCTTCAGTGGTACAGACATTGAAAGTTATCGATAGGGAAAAAAAAACTGTCTTTAAAGTCTAGTAACATTTCTCATTAGCCTTTCTCACATGTGTTATCTTTTAATTGTGAGGTAATTTTTAAAGTATGATTTAGAAGTGTGTGGCCTGACCTGTGGTGGCACAGTAGATAAAGTGTTGACCCGGAACACTAAGGTCACTGGTTCAAAACCCAGTGCTTGCTTGGGCAAGGCACAAACAAGAAACAACTACTACGAGTTGATGCTTCCTGTCCTCTCCCTCCTTTCTCTCTTTCTCTAAAAAACAGTTAATGAAATCTTATAAATAAATAATAGAAATATGTGATCATTTTATAAAAATGTTTGAAGTAGAGGAGTAGCATATCTTTATAATTTAGCTTTATTTAGCTTCCCAATTTAAAAAAAAAACATGAATAAGGAATCAAATTTAGAGTTTAACTTTTCTGGATACTAATCATCTAACAGAAAACTAATGTCTTCAATAAATTAAAGACATAAATGTGAGTGTCAAAATTATAAATATCTTAGAAGAAAATATACAAAAATATCTTCATACCTATAGGGCAGGAAATTATTGATAAACTGTACTATAATAAAATCACTAGATTTTGATCAAAATCTAGTACCATAAACAGAATGAAAGGCAAACCATAGAGTGAGAGAAGATACCTGTAACACATAGCAGCAGATAATTATCCATAATATATAAATAATTTCTTAAAAATCAATAAGGAAAAGTTAGAAAACTCAATTTAAAAAGGGCGGATGACGTCAGAGTAATGGCAGGGTAGGAAGCAATACTGATAAATCTCCCCCAAAACTCAACAAAATCTTCAACCAGAAACAGAAAAACCTATACTTGGAGCCTCCAGATGCTTCGCAATACACCCAAAGGTATGGTTGAGTGAAAAATTGGCTAAATATATAACCAAACCCCGAAGGAAATAGGGAGTAAGAAATGTTCCGCCTTCCTCACTAACCTAAACAGGGCGGCTTTCTCTGGTAACTGTGAATATAGAAACTGAGGCGGGTAAAAGGGGGTGAATAGATCCAGGCCACGGCACAAACGGCCGAACCAGGCTGTGGCACGGAGATCCAAGCCGAGGAAAAACTGATCCTGTGGCAACCCGGGCAATACAAGCTAACACTCCCGCCAAACCCAAACAAAGGAAGACAAGTGGAGCGGCCATTTTACCCGGTCTCCTGGTCGGCGTGCGCGCAGTTAGTGGGCGAGAGATTTCTTCCTAGGCCCCGGGAGTGGGTGCCCGTGTTGCCCCACGGAGAGGCAGGGTCAGAGGCCTTTCTGTGGGCCGAGGGCAGAGTCTCTGGGCAGCCCCAGCGCCCTGGGAAAGCCACGCACGGGAGGGAGTGAGAACTAATTCCAACGGTGGAGATTTTCCGTGCCGGAGGGGGTTTCACTCAGAGGGAAACGCGGCCAGCCTCATATCCTGATCTGCACGCGCAGTTAGTGAATGAGAGATTCCTCCGAGTGCCTCGGCAGTGCGCGCCCATGTTATCGCACAGAGGGGCAGAGTCAGGGGCCTTTGTGTGGGCCAAAGCGGAATCTCGGGCCGCCCCAGCGCCTTGCAAAAGCCACGCACGGGGACGGAGCGAGACTCAATTCCAACGCTGCAACTTTTCCCTGCGGTTGGGGGTTTCACTCAGAGCGTGAGACTGCTGGCCGGATATCCTGGTCGCAGACAGTGAGTGAGAGTTTCCTCCAAGCGCCCCGGAAGTGGGCGCCTGCCTGTGTTACCGGACAGAGTGGCAGAGCCAGAGGTCTTTGAGTGGGCGGAAACCCCGCCTGATTATGCTAGCAGCTCTGACTGACTGAGCCTTACCCAGAGCCCTGTGCTGAGTGGAAATAGAGTGGGGAGTTGCCAGCTCTTTGAGCCTCTTACTATCCAGGCAGAGGCAGCAGCAACCCCATAGCTGGATTATCAGGCTACTAATTGAGGAAGGAAAGACTAGGAGAAAGGCTCCAGGAACACGGACTCTCTCACTGTCGGAGCCTATAAATGCTAATGAGCCTCGACTCCCACAAGACTAAAGCACAATACATGACATTGCCATAGAGACTTATCAACTGCAAACCTCTACCTGAGCGTGCCAAAGGGGCAGAACCCGGGGTACAGAGTCACCGACCAGGAAGAGGGAGAGAAAAGAAAAAGCAAGAAGATAACCTCTCAAAATCAAGAATAATCTGCAGACTTTATAACATATCCCATTTTATTATATTTGTTCATTTGTTTCTCTTATCTTCATTCTTGATACTTCTTTTCCTCCTCCAATTTGGCCGATTAACTCTCTGCCGGTCTTACTCTCTCCTCTCCTTCAACTACACTATCCATAAGTGTTACATCTCCCATTATCTTTTCTCTTCTCTTCCTTTCTCTCTATGAGGGTTGCACTCCAAAACCCTTAACTCTCTCTCTCTCTCCTTTCTTTTTTCTTCTTTTAGTGGTTCCCTCTTTTTTTCTCTCTCTCTCTTTCTTTTCTCCCTCTATATTAGTTTCTTCCTTTCTCCTTTACATCTCCTCTCATTCAAACCTCATTAACAAACAAATTATCTTATCTGGGACTCAAACTTATGTTTGTGGCATTTTGGGGGGTTTTTACTTCACCTTTTTAACTCACTAGCAGTGCTCCCATCCCTGGCTCTCCATATTATCTAGTTCTTGTTCCACTAAATACAATAGTAATTTTTTAATTTGTCCCCCCATTTTTCCGTTTTCCTCTTATTCCTCTCATCATAACTCTTAGACAACCAACACCTAAAAGCAAATCATTTTATTCTTGACCCAAATTTTTTCCTTATTTGCTTCTTGTGGGTCCATACGCTTTTTTTTTCTTTCTTTTTTTTTTTCTTTTTTTTTTTTTTTTGCCCCTTTATTAGTTTTCCCCAATTCAGGCCCTCCATCACAGGCATTGTTTGTTATAACTCACAGTTCACCACAAGATTTTCTCAAGAAAGAGGGGAGAGCCCTGGCCGGTGGCTCAGCGGTAGAGCATCGGCCTAGCGTGCGGAGGACCCGGGTTCGATTCCCGGCCAGGGCACACAGGAGAAGCGCCCATTTGCTTCTCCACCCCTCCGCTGCGCTTTCCTCTCTGTCTCTCTCTTCCCCTCCCGCAGCCAAGGCTCCATTGGAGCAAAGATGGCCCGGGCGCTGGGGATGGCTCTGTGGCCTCTGCCCCAGGCGCTAGAGTGACTCTGGTCGCAACATGGCGACGCCCAGGATGGGCAGAGCATCGCCCCCTGGTGGGCAGAGCGTCGCCCCTGGTGGGCGTGCCGGGTGGATCCCGGTCGGGCGCATGCGGGAGTCTGTCTGACTGTCTCTCCCTGTTTCCAGCTTCAGAAAAATGAAAAAAAAAAAAAAAAAAAAGAAAGAGGGGAGAGGAGAGGAGAGGAAAAAAGGAGGGGGGGAATAATTTCCTTTTTTTAAATTTTTATTTTATTTTATTTTTCTTTATTTCATTATTAATTTTTTTTTAAAAAAACTATTTTCGATTTTTTATTTTTTTATTATTTTTTAATTTTTTTTTAACTTTTTATTCTTTATTAAATCTCATTAATACTATCAACAAAACCACCCTCAGATGCCATTAAGGAAGAGAAAATCGAATATCATGGATACAAAAGAAAGAGAGGTAACACAGCTAGATGAGGAAAAATCTATGGAGAAAAAATTTAATATATTGGAAACCTTGGAGCTAAATGACAGAGAATTCAAGATAGAAATCCTAAAAATCCTCCGAGATATACAAGAAAACACAGAAAGGCAATTTAGGGAGCTCAGAAAACAACTCAATGAACACAAAGAATATATGTCCAAGGAAATTGAAACTAAAAACAAATCAAACAGAGATGAAAAACTCAATTCACGAGCTGAAAAACGAAGTAACAAGCTTAGCTAATAGAACAGGTCAGATAGAAGAGAGGATTAGTGAAATAGAAGACAAGCAACTTGAGGCACAACAGAGAGAAGAAGAAAGAGACTCAAAAATTTAAAAAAATGAGATAGCCCTACAAGAATTATCTGACTCCATCAAAAAGAATAACATAAGAATAATAGGTATATCAGAGGGAGAAGAGAGAGAAAATGGAATGGAGAACATACTCAAACAAATAATAGATGAGAATTTCCCAAGCCTGTGGAAAGAACTAAAGCCTCAAGTTCAAGAAGCAAACAGAACTCCGAGTTTTCTTAACCCCAACAAACCTACTCCAAGGCATATCATAATGAAATTGACACAAACCAACAGCAAAGAAAAAATTCTCAAGGCAGCCAGGGAAAAGAAGAATACAACATATAAAGGAAGGCCCATTAGATTATCATCAGATTTCTCAGCAGAAACTCTACAAGCTAGAAGAGAGTGGACCCCAATATTTAAAGTCCTGAAAGAGAGGAACTTTCAGCCACGAATACTATACCCATCAAAGCTATCCTTCAAATATGAAGGAGAAATAAAAACATTCACAGATACAGAAAAGATGAGGGAATTTACCATCAGAAAACCCCCACTTCAGGAATTACTAAAGGGGGTTCTCCAATCAGATACAAAGAACAAAAAAAAACAGAGCCACAAGTAAAAGCTCCAAGAAGAACACAATAAAACCAAATTTAAACTGTGACAACAACAAAAAGAAAGAGGGGGAGAAGATGGAGATTAACAGTAGCAAAGGACGATGGAGTGCAAAAGTACTCACAAAATAGGTCACTACAATGAACAGGGTAGGGACCCTTTTCATTACTCAAAGGTAACCACCATTGAAAAAACCACCACAGAAACACATGAGATAAAAAAGATAGCAACAGAGGAAAGATGTATGGAATACAACCAAATAAAAACAAAAGATAGAAAAACGAAAGAGAAGGATCAAACAAGACACAAAACTAACAGAAAGCGAGATATAAAATGTCAATAGGGAACTCACAAGTATCAATAATTACACTAAATGTAAACGGATTAAACTCACCAATAAAAAGGCACAGAGTAGCAGAATGGATTAAAAAAGAAAATCCAACTGTATGCTGCCTACAGGAAACTCATCTAAGTAACAAGGATAAAAACAAATTCAAAGTGAAAGGCTGGAAAACAATACTCCAAGCAAAGAACATCCAAAAAAAGCAGGTGTAGCAATACTCATATCAGATAATGCTGACTACAAGACAGGAAAAGTACTCAGAGACAAAAATGGCCATTTCATAATGGCTAAGGGGACACTGAATCAAGAAGACATAACAATTCTTAATGTATATGCACCAAACCAAGGAGCACCAAAATATATAAGACAGCTACTTATTGATCTTAAAACAAAAACTGACAAAAACACAATCATACTTGGAGACCTCAATACACCGCTGACAGCTCTAGATCGGTCAACCAAACAGAGAATCAAGAAAGATATAGTGGCCTTAAACAAAACACTAGAGCACCTGGATATGATAGATATCTACAGGACATTTCATCCCAAAGTGACTGAGTATACATTTTTCTCCAGTGTACATGGATCATTCTCAAGAATTGACCATATGTTGGGCCACAAAAACAACATCAGCAAATTCAGAAAAATTGAAGTTATACCAAGCATATTTTCTGATCATAAAGCCTTGAAACTAGAATTCAACTGCAAAAAAGAGGAAAAAAATCCCACAAAAATGTGGAAACTAAACAACATACTTTTAAAAAATGAATGGGTCAAAGAAGAAATAAGTGCAGAGATCAAAAGATATATACAGACTAATGAAAATGACAATACGACATATCAGAATCTATGGGATGCAGCAAAAGCAGTGATAAGAGGGAAGTTCATATCACTTCAGGCATATATGAACAAACAAGAGAGAGCCCAAGTGAACCACTTAACTTCCCACCTTAAGGAACTAGAAAAAGAAGAACAAAGACAACCCAAAACCAGCCGAAGAAAGGAGATAATAAAAATCAGAGCAGAAATAAATGAAATAGAGAACAGAAAAACTATAGAAAAAATTAATAGAACAAGGATCTGGTTCTTTGAAAAGATCAACAAAATTGACAAACCCTTGGCAAGACTTACCAAGGAAAAAGGAGAAAGAACTCATATAAACAAAATCCAAAATGAAAGAGGAGAAATCACCACAGACACCGTAGATATACAAAGAATTATTGTAGAATACTATGAAAAACTTTATGCCACTAAATTCAACAACCTAGAAGAAATGGATAAATTCCTAGAAAAATAAAACCTTCCTAGACTGAGTCAAGAAGAAGCAGAAAGCCTAAACAGACCTATCAGTAGAGAAGAAATAGAAAAAACCATTAAAAACCTCCCCAAAAATAAAAGTCCAGGCCCTGACGGCTATACCAGCGAATTTTATCAAACATTCAAAGAAGACTTGGTTCCTATTCTACTCAAAGTCTTCCAAAAAATTGAAGAAGAAGCAATACTTCCAAACACATTTTATGAGGCCAACATAACCCTCATACCAAAACCAGGCAAGGATGGCACAAAAAAAGAAAACTACAGACCAATATCTCTAATGAATACAGATGCTAAAATACTAAACAAAATACTAGCAAATCGAATACAACAACATATTAAAAAAATAATACATCATGATCAAGTGGGATTCATTCCAGAATCTCAAGGATGGTTCAACATACGTAAAACAGTTAACATAATACACCATATCAACAAAACAAAGAACAAAAAACACATGATCTTATCAATAGACGCAGAAAAGGCTTTCGATAAAATACAACACAATTTTATGTTTAAGACTCTCAACAAAATGGGTATAGAAGGAAAATATTTCAACATAATAAAGGCCATATATGATAAACCATCAGCTAACATCACATTAAATGGCACTAAACTGAAGGCTTTCCCCCTTAAATCAGGAACAAGACAGGGTTGTCCGCTCTCTCCACTCTTATTTAATGTGGTACTAGAGGTTCTAGCCAGAGCAATCAGACAAGACAAAGAAATAAAAGACATCCATATCGGAAAAGAAGAAGTAAAGGTATCACTTTTTGCAGATGATATGATCCTATACATTGAAAACCCCAAAGAATCCACAAAAAGACTACTAAAACAATAAGCCAATACAGTAAGGTCGCAGGATACAAAATTAACATACAGAAGTCAATAGCCTTTCTATATGCCAACAATGAAACAACTGAGAAGGAACTCAAAAGAATAATCCCCTTCACGATTGCAACAAAAAAAATAAAATACTTAGGAATAAACATAACAAAGAATGTAAAGGACTTATATAATGAAAACTATAAACCATTGTTAAGGGAAATCGAAAAAGATATAATGAGATGGAAGAATATACCTTGTTCTTGGCTAGGAAGAATAAATATAATCAAGATGGCTATATTACCCAAAGCAATATACAAATTTAATGCAATTCCCATCAAACTTCCAATGACGTTTTTTAAAGAAATAGAGCAAAAAATCATCAGATTTATATGGAACTATAAAAAACCCCGAATAGCTAAAGCAATCCTAAAGAAAAAGAATGAAGCTGGGGGCATTACAATACCTGACTTCAAACTATATTATAGGGCCACGACAATCAAAACAGCATGGTATTGGCAGAAAAATAGACACTCAGACCAATGGAACAGAATAGAAAATCCAGAAATAAAACCACATATATATAGTCAAATAATTTTTGATAAAGGGGCCAACAACACACAATGGAGAAAAGAAAGCCTCTTCAATAAATGGTGCTGGGAAAACTGGAAAGCCACATGCAAAAGAATGAAACTGGACTACAGTCTCTCCCCCTGTACAAAAATTAACTCAAAATGGATCAAAGATCTAAACATAAGACCTGAAACAATTAAGTACATAGAAGAAGACATAGGTACTCAACTCATGGACCTGGGTTTTAAAGAGCATTTTATGAATTTGACTCCACAGGCAAGAGAAGTGAAGGCAAAAATTAATGAATGGGACTACATCAGACTAAGAAGTTTTTGCTCAGCAAGAGAAACTGATAACAAAATAAACAGAAAGCCAACTAAATGGGAAATGATATTTTCAAACAACAGCTCAGATAAGGGCCTAATATCCAAAATATACAAAGAACTCATAAAACTCAACAACAAACAAACAAACAATCCAATAAAAAAATGGGAAGAGGACATGAACAGACACTTCTCCCAGGAAGAAATACAAATGGCCAACAGATATATGAAAAGATGCTCATCTTCTCTAGCTATTAGAGAAATGCAAATCAAAACGGCAATGAGATACCACCTCACACCTGTTCGATTAGCTGTTTTTAGCAAGTCAGGTAATAGCAAATGTTGGAGAGGCTGTGGAGAAAAAGGAACCCTCATACACTGTTGGTGGGAATGTAAAGTAGTACAACCATTATGGAAGAAAGTATGGTGGTTCCTCAAAAAACTGAAAATAGAACTACCTTATGACCCAGCAATCCCTCTACTGGGTATATATCCCAAAAACTCAGAAACATTGATACGTAAAGACACATGCAGCCCCATGTTTATTGCAGCATTGTTCACAGTGGCCAGGACATGGAAACAACCAAAAAGCCCATCAATAGATGACTGGATAAAGAAGATGTGGCACATATACACTATGGAATACTACTCAGCCATAAGAAATGATGACATCGGAACATTTACAGCAAAATGGTGGGATCTTGGTAACATGATACGAAGCGAAATAAGTAAATCAGAAAAAACCAGGAACTGTATTATTCCATACGTAGGTGGGACATAATAGTGAAACTAAGAGACATTGATAAGAGTGTGGTGGTTACGGGGGGAAGCGGGGAATGGGAGAGGGAAAGGGGGTGGGGGGGGCACAAAGAAAACAAGATAGAAGGTGACAGGACAATCTGACTTTGGGTGGTGGGTATGCAACATAATTGAATGACAAGATAACCTGGACTTGTTATCTTTGAATATATGTATCCTGATTTATTGATGTCACCCCATTAAAAAAATAAAATTATTAAAAAAAAAAAAAGGAAGCTGAATAAGATGCCAATAAGCATATGAAAGGGGCACAATCTCATTAGTCACCAGGAAAAGGCAAATAAAAACAAAGGTGTGTGTGTGTGTATATATATATATATATATATATATATATATATATATTTTTTTTTTTTTTTTTTTTTTTTTTTTGCATTTTTCTGAAGCTGGAAACAGGGAGAGACAGTCAGACAGACTCCCGCATGCGCCCGACCGGGATCCACCCGGCACGCTCACCAGGGGGCGACGCTCTGCCCACCAGGGGGCGATGCTCTGCCCATCCTGGGCGTCGCCATGTTGCAACCAGAGCCACTCTAGCGCCCGAGGCAGAGGCCACAGAGCCATCCCCAGCGCCCGGGCCATCTTTGCTCCAATGGAGCCTTGGCTGCGGGAGGGGAAGAGAGAGACAGAGAGGAAGGTGTGGCGGAGGGGTGGAGAAGCAAATGGGCGCTTCTCCTATGTGCCCTGGCCAGGAATCGAACCCGGGTCCTCCACATGCTAGGCCGACACTCTACCGCTGAGCCAACCGGCCAGGGCCAACAAGGGTATATTACTACATAACCATCAGGTTGGAAAAAACATCTAACTGTACCAAGGGCTGATGAAGTAGTACAGCAATAAGGGCTATTAAATGCTGAAGGGAGAGTAGATGAGCACAATCAGTTCTGAAAACCAGTTTAGCATGGTGTCTATCCATGGCTACCAGGATTCACGTATAAGGATCACAGCAGCATAGCTTGCCATAAGCCAAAAACTGTGCACAACTTCAAAGGTTTTTCAACAGTTAGAATGGGTAAACAGTGATATAATTCTACGTGTATTATACCGCAATGAAAATGAATGACTATAGCTACACACAACATGAAAGACCCTTACAAATATCATCTTGAGCAAAAAAGCAGCAAAACTACACATCAGGTAATTCTATTTCTATAAAGTTCAGAAACAGGCATTACTAAATTATATTTTTCAAGGAGGTATGCTTATGTATTAAAACTATATAGGAAAAAAAAGAAATGATTTTCATAAGAGTCATATAGTAGCTACAACTGAAGAAAGAGAAGGCCCTCTGGGGTGCTGGCCAAAGCCATCTCTAACATTTACAGGCAAGAGTACAAATACAGTGTGTCCGTAAAGTCATGGTGCACTTTTGACCAGTCACAGGAAAGCAACAAAAGACAATAAAAATGTGAAATCTGCACCAAATAAAAGGAAAACTCTCCCAGTTTCATATCTATTCAGTGTAATTCAATGTGAGCTTACACACAGATTTTTTAGGGCTCTTTAGGTAGCTATCCCCGATAGCCTCTACAGACTTGTCACTGACTGATGGCCTACCAGAACGGAGTTTCTCCACCAAACTGCCAGTTTCCTTCAACTGCTTATCCCACCGAGGAATGTTATTCCTATGTGGTGGCGCTTCATTATAAACGCGCCAATATTCACATTGCACTTTGGCCACGGATTCGAATTTAGCGAGCCACAGAACACACTGAACTTTCCTCTGTACCGTCCACATCTCGACTGGCATGGCCGTGGGCTGCTCCGCTGTATACACGGTGTTACGTCATCTTCTGCATATGAGCACATGCTGCCACATCATCCTACAGAAACTGGGAGGGTTTTCTTTTTATTTGGTGCAGATTTCACATTTCTATTGTCTTTTGTTGCTTTCCTGTGACCGGTCAAAAGTGCACCATGACTTTATGGACACAGTGTAGAGTCCTATATATAGCAATATGTCTAAATAGTTAAAAGATATGAAACAAGCTTATAAACTATGGAATAAAATATGTTTTCCCTCCTATCACCACAAATATGCCTTTATCTGCCTAGAAACCCAAATTCATACTGAGAATTTTTGGATTCCTCAGAGTTCCATGTGGAAACTAGATGGTGCAGGGAGAACTGGCCACTGGCCACCAGCCCACTACTCATATCCCCCTTCACCATCCCATACTGCCAAGGACTCACACACAAGCACAGCTGCCTCCATTCACAAGTCAAAGCTTCACCTCATACCCGACTCCCAGCAAACAGCCACCCTTAGGCCATCCCTTGGGCCTAGGGGTATATACAACCGCAGCTCAGTCTACCCTTAAAAAGACGGACTCTAGGAAAAGACTCACGCAGACCCTGGGAATAAGGTCTTGGGCCAGTTGGACACAGAATTCTGAAAGCATCGTCTAGGATAGAAGGGTTCAGGCTCCAAGTAGGCATGTCCCATATGCCCTACAGACTCATTGCCCATGGAAGAGGGCCAAAGAGGGCCTCTAAAGCATAGGGCTGGGCAGGGATACCTCTTGCCAGAAACAGTATTTCCCTAGAAACAGGTAACATTATATTTCTTAACCTGGACAGCAGCAACATGGCTACTTACTTTTTAATTATTTGTTAATTATAAAGTGTTATGTACTTTTCCACAAATAATGGGACTGATATCATGTGCCTGCTGATAGGATACACAATATCATGTTTTAGATACTCTTGCCAAAAACCTATAACATGATTCTAATCATCTGGATACAATCAGATCCAATCCATGGACTTGCTAAAAAAACAACAAAGCTAATTTCTTCTAAAATATGTCATAAATGGTAAAAAAAAAAAAAAAATTTAAAGCCACAAAACTATTCCATACTGAAAATAAAATGAAATAGATGTGAAACTACATAGTGTTCATGATCCTGATGAATTAGATTCTAGATCAGAGGGGGACACGCTATAAAGTACACTACTGGATAGCTGATTAAATTTAAATATGAACAACTGACATTATATCAGTGTTAAGTTTTCTTATCTCAGTAACTGTACTAGAGTTCTGGAAGAAAATGTCCTCATTCTTAGGAGATACATTCTGAAGAATTTAGGGATGAATGGTCACAAGGTCTGTAACTTATTCTCAAGTGGCTAAGCAAAAACAATATGTATATTATTAAATATAAATAATATGTAAGAGTGAAGCAAATATGGCCATAAAATAACAACTGATCAATCTAAAAGGGTATATGCACTTGTCTATCCTTGTAACCTTAATCTTTTAAAATATTTTCAAAATAAAAAGGTTTTAAAAATGTACTAAAGAGTTAAAAAAGGAGCTGTCAGCAGGAAGGGGAGAGGAATAAGATGACTGGATAAGAGGATAAGATAAAGACTTCTTGTTTATTCTTCCATCTTATTTGCATTTTTCAAATTCTGTTCATAGCCTCCCCTTAAAAAAATTCACTTAACTTTGGGGGGGGGGGGAGTCCTAGAATATTGAAAGGAAAACATCAGCAAATACAGAAATAAAAATGTTTGTCTTTAAATCACACCATGTTTGTCATCATCAAACAGTTACTCTGTAACATCAGCCCATAGAAGTGCTGCTCAAGTACACACCACAAGGAGTAACCCTCCCAATCCAATGGTTTGCACAGTAAGAGGCATAATTTACCATGATGTTAACATTCTACTTCCAGAACAACCACACATTTGTAACATGTTTTACAGCCTCCATTAGATAATCCAGAAAGTGGAGCACAGTTATCTCACTTTTGCTATTAAGAGAAATTCATTCATTTTAACAAACACTGGTGATATTATACAATGCCTTGCAGATGACATAGAGAAATGCTGGTTGTTGTCCTCAAGAAGGCAACGCAGCACACTGAAGAGGACTTGAACCACACAATAGCTATCTGATCTTGGTCAGTTATTTGACTTCTCTGAGATTGTGTTTTCTCACAGGTATATGGAGATGTCACCCAACAAACTTTAAGGACTATACTGTAAAAGCTGAGCATATATGTCAAGCATATAAGACAAGACAAACTCAATAAAAGGTAGCTATTTTATGAGTATTACAATTTAATTAAATAATGAAATAGAAAATATGCCCAACATTGTACAATTATGGGTATAACTACCATTGAAATCCCGATCACTCCAATATTCTAATCCAAGTAAATTCACTCTCCCTAAACACCAAATAATATATGCAACTGTTAGTGTGTGTGACCAAGAACTGCTCCCTAACGTACCTTTGGCAAATGCATAACTCTTTCAGGCACCAAGACAAAGAACACTGGGTCATAAGGTTCTTTATTCTCATTAACCAAGAAGGATTTTAGGTCAAGAAGTGATATACTCAGCCTGCACAAGATACTCTAACCTTATCTAAGGTCTGCCATCCAGGAATACATGTCCAAACTAGTCCAAAAGCTAAAGCCAGAGAGGTGTTTCCTTCAAATAATTTCCAACCTTCATTTGCAGCAAACATAAAATTTACTAAATTAAATTCATTCCAAACATTTCCTCTGTTTAGTAACAGAGATTTTCCTTATTACACTATATCCTTTAGTATGATATATATATAATCCCTTATATTATAATCCTTATATAATTTTATAACCTAATTTTAAGTCTTCCTTATTAGCAAGGTGACAATATTTCCTACTAAATAGTTGAATCCAAGCATCTGTGAAAGGTACCAACCAAAACTCAATAATTATAAAGAATAAAGCCATATTCCAAGCCTCTCATAGAAGTGACTCTTAATTTAAGTTGTTCACTAGCTTATGATGATGTGGGCACAAACAAAGGAGAAAGACATTTAAACATACTTACAGATAAATAACAGTTTAGAATAGTCACATATTATCCCTTGTGCATGGCCATCTCATACAATAAACAAACATGACATGTCATAATTGAACATGCAAATACCTGAAAGAGTGCCACCTGTCCTAGGATAGGCCACTTCAACATACACTTCGAACGTGGTCTCTGGGTTTTGCCTACAAAAGAAACAGATCATGATTACTGACAATTGAGGCAAAACAATTACAGAACACGTGGGCTGTGGTATAAAGCACGCCTTGATTAAAATCATTAGCTCCACAGCTCAATGGCTGTGAAATTCTGGACAAGTTACTCAACTTCTCTGAGCCATGCCTACCTAATCTAAAAAATGAAAACACCCAGAAAAATTACTGTGAAACTTAAGAAAAAAAAAACATAGACACAAACATTGTCTGGGTACAATGTCTGACCAATAATTGGCTAGCCGTTATTACAATTTTACAGGTGTCACATTTCCAATTTACACAGCTGGATCTCCAAAGCCAGAGGTAGAATTCTGAGGAAACTCAAAGCAAGGCAACACTAGCACAAAGGAGCCTTCTCTCTTATATTCCAGGATAAAACACTCATTTGATGAAGTTAACTTGCTTATTTACAGATTTGAAGACTGAAACAAAAGAAACAGTATCCTGTCGCACTAGACTGTTATGGGATAGGATCCTAACCTAAATGCAAGTGTTCCCACACAGGGGCACTTCACCTGTATTGGCCATTGCAAGCATATAAATGTTCATTATTATGTCCTTTTACCTTTTTATGTCATAAATATTTCATAATAAGTTTTTAAAAGATCACAGCACTAACAAAATGTTAACAGTTAATTCTAAGTGATGAGAACATCAGGGTTATATTATCTCTGCATTTTCTCTTTCTCTTTGATTCTAAAACTACAACAAAAAGATATTATTTCCAGATTGAATAAAAATCACTCAGCAGAAGAAAATGTTATACTTTCAATGCCTATAACTGAATTCTGCTTTAAACCTGACAACAAAGCTAAGAGAAGAAACCTTCTGAGTTGCCTAATCAGATCCAAAGTTTAATTTCAATCAAATAAATACCATGAATTTACCCAGTATATTTCACTTTTCATTATAACTCTATTAGCCTCATTCCATTCATATTGTAATCCTATGAGGTAGGTGCATCAGACTTTACCATCACCATACAGGTGAGGAGCCTAAAGCAAAGCTCCTAAGTGACTTGTCAGTGGGAACACTGCTACTTAGAAATGCAGCCAGAACCAGAATTCACACCTCCTGGCACTCACATTCTGTTTCACTGATTCGAAGGCAAACTTTTTTCCCCATATTTTCACATTTCTTATGATCTATTGCACCTTACAATTCTACATGGCAACATTTCTTTTCTCTCTTGATAATACAAAATAACAGAATTTCTTATAAACAATGGCATCTTAGCTTGTGTTTAGTCAATCAGGAATCAAATTATTTCTCTTGTGAAGGATCATAATTTCTTCACTGAATAGAAACTTAGGCTTTTGCTTTATGTAAATACTTATTGCTAGAAAAATTTGGCTGTTCTAAAATTCAAGGTTTTTCTGTACACCTTGTGAAATAGAATTTAAAAATTAGACACTAGGCCTGACTTGTGGTGGCGTAGTGGATAAAGTGTTGACCTGGAACACTGAGGTCGCCGGTTTGAAACTCTGGGCTTGCCTGGTCAAGGTATGATACATATGGGATTTGATGCTTCCTATTCCTCTCCCTCCATTCTCTCCCTTCTCTCTCTCCCATTCTCTCTCTCTCTAACCTCTCTAAAATGAATTAATTAATAAAAAAAATTTAATAAAAATTAGACATTAGGCCCTGGCTGGTTGGCTCAGTGGTAGAGTGTCAGCCCAGCATATAGACATCCTGGGTTTGGTTCCCAGTCAAGCACATAGGAGAAGGGACCATCTGCTCTCCACACCTCCCCCTTCTCTCTCTCTCTTTTCTCTCTATCTCTTCCCCTCCCTCAGCCATGGCTCAGTTGGAGCAAGTTGGCCCCGTTGCGCTGAGTATGGCTCCATGACCGCGCCTCAGGCGCTAAAATAGCTGGGTTGCTGGAGCAATAGAGCAATTGGCCCAGACCGGCAGAGCATCACCTGGTAGAGGGCTTGCCATGTGGATCCCAGTTAGGGTGCATGCAGGAGTCTATCTAACTGCCTGCCCACTTCTCACTTAAGAAAAAAAAACTAGACACTAAATCAGAATATCTTATTTAAAAATGAAATGAAAGGGCACATAGGAGAAGTGCCCATTTGCTTCCCCCCCCCCCACCACGTCCTTCCTCTCTATCTCTCTCTTCCCCTCCCGCAGCCAAGGCTCCATTGGAGCAAAGATGGCCCGGGCGCTGGGGATGGCTCCTTGGCCTCTGCCCCAGGCGCTAGAGTGGCTTTGGTCGCGGCAGAGCGACGCCCCGGAGGGGCAGAGCATCGCCCCCTGGTGGGCAGAGCTTCGCCCCTGGTGGGCGTGCCGGGTGGATCCCGGTCGGGCACATGCGGGAGTCTGTCTGACTGTCTCTCCCTGTTTCCAGCTTCAGAAAAATACAAAAAAAAAAAAAAAAAAAAGAAATGAAACAAAGTAAACTGAAGTTTTAAGAGCTTTTTTGTGTGCTTTTTCTTGCCAGAGGGTACAAAAAGACCTATAAAGTCAGCATCCTTTGACCACTAAACCTTTGTGGAAAATACCACATGGAAACATCCTTTTCATTCAAATGACCTCAAAGAACAGTGTTTGATAAAAGAAGGAATGTTCTAAGGTCACCTGAAGAACACTAGGAAGAGTCCTTCTAAAACCTAAATAAATCCTTCTTAAGTCTATTTTGCAACTAGCTGAATTTTACCTCAGAATTTCATTCCTCTAGATTAAGCTAAGAGTTACTGCCTCACTCTAAAGTCTAAAGTGTACTAATAACAAAACTACATAAGTTTCTTCCTCAATTCAAATAGCTTCGAGAGTTCCATTATATGGAGCCAAAGACTGTGACAGGCTCTTTGAAAAGACAAAAAGAAAAGCAAAAGCTGACTACCACACTAAGAACAATTTAGACTATCATTATCAGTTATAGTCATGCTCATCCATGATCACTTACATGTTGCCCTGTAGAAGTGGTGACTAATGTTGTGACAAGTTATATAACATACCAACAAATATTCATAAGTTATTTTAAGGGCCAGTGAAACCAATGCAGCTGGAAGCATTTTCTATTTCTCTGCAAATCAAAAAATAAATTTAAAAAGTATGTTCTCTAAATGCAAATTGCTAAGTGACTCTTAATATTTTCATTAACCTTATGAACAATTAAGACTACAATAGTTTCCAGAGAATCTTTGGGACTACCTGAGACTTCTTATATCTTCCTTCTGTTACTCTTCAAGATGCTCAATATTTTTAACTACCTGACTAAAGGAACTGAACATCCATTTTCTGTTCTATTAACACTAACTACTAATTCAGTACATGTAATGATGCTGAGAATACCATATTCTGAGCCAATTTTCCAATATGGACCCAAGTTTTCCCAGATCACTTCATGCTATAACTTAACATATTACCATGGAAATATCCTGGTTCTGCCATGATATCCCATTATTAATTGCCTTACACTCCTATATCTCCATGATCTGGGACCCTACCCCATCTGGCAAGCATCTTTTGTTCACCACCCATGCTCACCTCCCGCAGTCCTGTAACCTAAGAGGCAGCCAGAACTAACAGTAGCCCTCTGAACAAACCATGCTGATTCTCCAATAGTAACATAATTACCTAACTACTGCCACTACTTACTGTTTCCTATATGCCAGGCATGATCCTAAGCACTTCAAATACATTATTTCAGTTAATGTTCAACAACTGTAAAAGTATTACCCCCAGTTCAGAGATGAAGACACTAACTCAAAGGGTAAACTGGCCAAAATCAAAGCAAGAGTGTATCAGAATCAGCACGGATCATCCAAGCCTTCCCAATGGCCCTCACTCAGAGCCCGGACTGGGGTAGGTGCCCCTCCTCTACCCTCCCAGGGCACCCTGTGCTTCCGTCCTCTTGCAGCTCTTCCCACAGTCAACCCTGACGCAATTACAATTCCCTGCGAGCTTTTAAAAGTCCTGATTCCCTGGTCATACCCCAGGACAATTAAATTAGAATCTCCAGGGATTGGTGTTTTTTAAAGCTCCCCAACTTATTCCAATGTGTGCCAAGGTAGAGAACCACCAATGTACCTCTGATTAAATATTGTCCTCTCACTAGACTGGTAGCTCCTTGAGGGCACCAACTATCTTATAACCCCAGTTGCACACCTGGCACAATAAATGTTTGATGAATGAGATTTCCTCCAACATCTGACATGCAGTTGCCAGTTTCCATAACTGCTTCTCTCTCTCTCTCTCTCTCTCTCTCTCTGACAGGAAGTAATTTGCTGAATACACACCACTGTTACTCTTTAAAGGTGTTTTCCTTTGGAGTCAAAGGTATGAATAAGTCACACCTGCTGACAACAGCCTCAGCCCTTAAATATGAAAAAATGACATACAAACAGCTAAAATGTGTTTTAGGTCGGCTCAGTTCTTACTTCTGGGAGAATGTCGCCAGAAAGTAAGCCAAGAGAGCGTTTCTATTCAACACCCCTCTTAGGACACAGTTCTCAGTGATCCCCTGGAAGGGCCACGCTCAGTGCTCAGGGCCTTTTCTCAGAAAGATTAAGTACACCCAGCTTGAAGTCAAGAAACAGACAAAGGCTTTGACAATATTCAGGCAGCAGGAAAGCTTAATGGTTTTGTTTTGTCTTTTTTTTTTTTTTTTAGAGCATCATGCTATTGATCACTCTGCTGGATCATCAGCTTTCAATTAGGATCTACTTTTCTTCAATTACAACATGTTATGAGCTTAGGAGAAAAATTTAACACTCACTCTTTACAAAATGAATCTTTGCTGCATATGGTAACCATGCCGTAATACTAGGCCTTCATCCCCTTTATGTGTTACTTAGAGCCACAAACTGAAACACACAGTGGAGGACCTCTTACTCATTTCACAGCAGTCAAATCTTCAAACCAGCTAGTATTCAAACAAAATAGCCACCTATTCTCTATAGACTGGAGTAATGATTTGACTTCAGCACACTGTTTCTTTAATTACAAACTTATATACTGAGGGGGCTAAGGTATAACATTTCAATATCCACACCAATTGAACTGTCTTAAAGTTGACAACACAGTCAAAAGAAACTGCATATACTTCAGAACATGCTGGCAAACATCACCTAATAAACATTGATTCCTTTAAGCTAGACAAACAAGGAAAAAGGCAGTGTTAATATTTCCAACAAGTCTCCATTTGTTTTAGTGGACTCTGAAATTAAAGCCCTTTTTCCAGGCTGAAAATGCTGTATCAAAGGGTGCTTTCTAACCCATAACAAGTTAACACCTCCATAGAAGAATGTAGTCATTGTTGAAACTTGTTAGAAAATGATTAACTTAGTTGTGTAATTATACAAACAAGTCGTTTCAAGATTTTACACTTTGCTTTTCATTTCTAATAATGCTCTCAGGATAAGATTAATAAAGATACACAGAGACTGCTGTGAGAGGAGTTACAAAGTTTTACCTTTCCACATATCCCTAGGAAAGAGCCTTATGCCACAATGTGCAAAGCAAGTTCATGGGGAAAAGTTTAGTTGCGTTCCAAGCAGAAAACAGCCTGCACACCCCTCAGCAACGTGCAGTAGTACCCCATACGGTTTTAAGAAATTCTCTACTGATGACTTCTGGACAAGATGGCAGCATAGATGAACACAGCATTCACTTCCTCCCACACCACTTCAAAGTTACAACTCAACTACAGAACAACTATCATTCAGGAATGCCTGAAATAGAGCTGAATGGAAGTCCTATAACTAGAGATTTCAAGAAGAAGCCACACAGACACTGGAAGGAGGGGCAGAATGGACTGGTCCCACGCCCACGTGTGGCAGATAAAAATTGGGAGTCATATTTTGGCTGTGGAGGGCCCCCCTGAGATCTGAGAGGTCCTAGCCCCACAACAGGCCTATGGTTCCAGTGCCAAGAAAAGAAGTCCCCGTAACTTCTAGCTGTAAAAACGAGTGGGGATTGTGGCTAAGTGAGATGGAGGGCTGCTAGAGTCCCAGGAGTCCCTCCTAAAGAGCCCACACATGGATTTGCTCGAACTCACTCACTCTAAGCTCCAGCACTCGGACTTTAGCTTGAAAGACACTAGAGATATACAGTGAGGAACTGAATTGTCCAGCATCAAGCTGAGAGCTGGGGGCTGCTTTCTCCCTGACAAAAGTGCTGGCAGAGAACAGTGTTCCTTTGATGAGCCCCCTCTCCGTACACAGCCGGCAGGTGGGTGCCATAAGTGAGATTCAAACAACCTGGCTCACAATGTTTGCCCCACACAGGTGATTCTGAGGAACCGTCCCATTTTCAGGACAAACAAGCTGTTTCCAGTGGCTTTTCCATACTAATGGCCTGTCATGGCTCATACTTCAGATTTTCCTAAGATCTCTCAAACAAGCAGTCTCTCTCTCACTAAGTTGCCCCAGCCCTGGCCATAGCAGCAGCCAGCCTTGGTTCACAGCTTAGCCTCTCCTGGGCACCTCCAAACCCAGTACAAGGAGCAGCTATCTACAGACTGCTTTGTAGCTCATGCCAGGTGGCCCCAGGCAGAACACAGGATACAGATGATCTTCACCTGCACTTTCCCAGGAAGCCCACAGCCAGTATACTCAGTGGACAGCATCAGACCATATCAAAGCCTCCTCTTTCCTAACTTTTCCTCTGCTCCTACTGAAAATATAGTCCTACATTGGACAGAGCAAGGTAGATGTCTATATTGGCGATGGCCCAGTATGGGGTGTCAGACCCTGGGCAGGATGAGGAAATGTCCCTACAAAGCAGTAACCTGATAGGGAATTTCAGAACATGAGCAGGTAGGAGTCTATCTGGCCGAGGGGTGGCCTGGCAAACGATGTCAAATCTGAATGTGAGTGAGGAAGGTACCCACGCAGGGTAGCAGCCTGGTATGGGGAGCCAGGACTCAAATGGGGTGAGAAGGGCATTCATGCATAGGGTGGCCAGGCCTGGGCTGAAACACAAGTGGGGTGAGAAGGGTGCCCCATAAAGGGACATGGATGTCAGAGCCCAAGAGGATGAAAAGCATGTCCAAGCACAAGGACACCCTAGAGTGGGGTATGGAACCCCAGGTGGAGTGAGAGGGTTGACCATGTAGGATTGGGTGAGGCTTGTCCAGCATGGTAGAAGTCAGAGTCCATGCTGGGCGAGTAGGGCACCCACAGGGCAGTGGGGAGGGCAGGGGCATGTCAAACCACCACAGTGGGGACTATGATCCTAGCAAAGCAAAGTCAGAGAAGAGAGCATCCATCTTCATGGGGTGGGGATGAAGGGGCAGTGTGTCTGACTGGAGCCCAAGACCAGCAAGGGAGAGCCTGCTTTCTCACAGCTGAAGTGAGCAGAAAGCTAGAATGGACTCTCTGGAGTTGGATTTGAATTGGAGATTAGTATGAACTCAAGGTTCTTAATAAATATATAAAGAAACAGAATGTAAATGTAAGCTGACTTGTAACACACACATATTTCTTGGCTCTGTTTATTGGCAGAGCCTGGCAGCAGCCACCCCAAGAGCAAAGAGCATGATACTAGCCCTTGACTTCCAAATACAATTCTCCTCTAAAAGGAACCAGGGTTCTTAGAGAAATAGCTGACTCCAGGGCTGGGGCTGAGAAAGTACAAGATTAGTTTGTCTTATTATTCCATAAAGCAAAGAAGTGCTCAAAGAATGATGGAGACATGTCAAAAAGACCACCTTGGAGAAGCTCCCAATGGCCACACCTGGGGTAATTTGAGCATCAGAATCAATAATTATATTAACAGATTATTAACCGTTCAAATAAACTCTGAAACCACGAGTCCACATTAGTAAATAAATTGAAAATTTAATGAGAAACGGAGCATGGTTTCAAAGTGCCTTCTCACAAAACACTAATGATAAGAGAGGAAAAAGTAAGTTTTCAGTGTAGAAGTTTGACAAAACTACCTTAATCAAGTCTTCACAGCCATCACCATCAGTAATGGGACAAACTGCTAGGATACAATGAGAAAAAGACAGCAGTACTCCCAGATATTCCTGCCAAAATGCTTAACCTGAATCTCATCATGAGGAAACAACAGACAAATTCAAACTGAGAGATCTTCTAAAAGATGTAATCTGGGCTACAATCTTCAAAAGTGTCAAGGTCATGAGAATCCAGGAAAGACTAAAGATCTCTTCTAGACTGAAGGAAACTAAAGAGATATGATAACTAAATGCAACTTGTGATTCTGAACTGGATCCCTTTTACCACAGTAAAAAATATGGCCCTGGCCGGTTGGCTCAGTGGTAGAGTGTAGGCCTAGCGTGCAGGAGTCCCAGGTTTGATTCCCGGCCAGGGCACACAGAAGCGCCCATCTGCTTCTCCACCCCTCCCCCTCTCCTTCCTCTCTGTCTCTCTCTTACCCTCCCACAGCCAAGGCTCCATTGGAGCAAAGTTAGCCCGGGCGCTGAGGATGGCTCTGTGGCCTCTGCCTCAGGCGCTAGAATGGCTCTGATTGTGGCAGAGCGATGCTCCAGATGGACAGAGCATCGCCCCCTGGTGGGCAT
Organism: Saccopteryx bilineata; assembly: GCF_036850765.1. NCBI lineage: Eukaryota > Metazoa > Chordata > Mammalia > Chiroptera > Emballonuridae > Saccopteryx > Saccopteryx bilineata. Next base: position 11,325,507 of record NC_089491.1, on the reverse strand, counting down.
ACCAGGTGGATCCCGGTCGGGCGCATGCAGGAGTCTGTCTGACTGCCTCCCTGTTTCCAACTTCAGAAAAGTACAAAAAAAAAAAAAAAAAACCTGGTTTTTTGCCCTAGCTGGTTGGCTCAGTGGTAGAGCATCAGCCTGGCGTGTAGATGTCGGGGGTTGATTCCTGGTCACACAGAAGAGACCATCAGCTTCACCATGCCTCCCCCTTCTTTCTCTCCCTTGACCTCCTGCAGCCATGGCTTGACTGATTCGAGCAAACTGGTCTCGGGCACTGAGGATGGCTCCATGGCCTCACCTTAGGTGCTTAAAAATAAATGGGTTGGTTGCAGGGCAATGAAGCAAGGGCCCCAGATGGGTAGAGTATCACCCCCTAGAGGGCTTGCCGGGTAGATCACGATCAGGGCCCATGTAGGAGTCTGTCTCTTTGCCTTCCCTTCTCACTAAAAAAAAAAGAAGGAAAAAAAAAGTTTTGTTTGGTTTGGGTTTTTTAGTTCTTTATATTGTACTGCCAACTTCTGCCAACTTTTCTGTAAGATTCTGGTCGTTGAAAAAAATAACCATTTATTAATACTAATTTCCATGGCCTGTCTTTTACCAAGACAAGGATCACATGAGGTTCTATGGAAAAAACCCTAGACTAACTAGCAGAAGGCCTGGGTTCAATTCCCTTAACTAGCTATGGGATTAGAGCAAACCATTTAACCTTTCATGCACCAGCTTCGTCTCCATCAAGGGTCCCCAAACTTTTTACACAGGGGGCCAGTTCACTGTTCCTCAGACCGTCGTTGGAGGGCCGCCACATACAGTACTCCTCTTACTAACCACCAATGAAAGAGGTGCCCCTTCCAGAAGTGCGGCAGGGGGCCGGATAAATGGCCTCAGGGGGCTGCAAGCGGCCCGCGGGCCGTAGTTTGGGGACGCCTGTTCCATCAAGAGATAATACCTGCCCTGCTCTTCTTAAAAGTTGTTTCAGGGATCAAATGACAGAAAAATGAGAAAATGCTTTCTTTGTATACCAAAAGATACTAAACTAACATAAAAGGTAGTATCATTTATTATAAAAAATAAAATGACCTCTCCTTACCAATGATAGTTTGTGTGTGTTTTTTTTTATTTTTTATTTTTATGTGCCTTGACCGCGGGCCTTCAGCAGACCAAGTAACCCCTTGCTTGAACCAGCGATGTTGGGCTCAAGCTGGTGAACTCTTGCTCAAACCAGATGAGCCCTCGCTCAAGCCGGCGACCTCAGGTCTCGAACCTGGGTCCTCCGCATCCCAGTCCGACACTCTATCCACTGCGCCACCGCCTGGTCAGGCCCAATGATTTCAAAGACTCAAAACTCTTAAGCTTTCAAAAACTGTTACTAAAAGCAATCCAGAAAATAAGGAACTGTCCATTTCAGTGAAGTGTCAATATATTAAGGTCTTTGGCCCATTTTTAAATCAGGTTGTTTTGTCAAGTTTTAGGAGTTCTCTGCAGCCTGACCAGGCGGTGGCACAGTGGATAGAGTGTCAAACTGGGATGCAGAGGACCCAGGTTTGAAGCACCGAGGATTGCCAGCTTGAGCATGGGATCATAGACATGACCCCATGGTTGCTGGCTTGAAGCCCAAGGTAGCTGGCTTGAGCAAGGGGTTACTCACTCTGCTGTAGCTCCCCCACCCCCAGTCAAAGCACATATGAGAAAGCAATCAATGAACAACTAAGGAGACTAAGGAGCCTAAACAAAGAGTTGATGCTTCTCATCTCTCTCCCTTCCTGTCTATCTGTCCTTCTCTATCTCTCTCTCTGTCTCTGTCACACACAAAAATAAAGAGTTCTCCATATATTTTGGATAAGTTCTTTATCAAATGTGTCTTTTACAAATATTTTTCCAGTCCATGGATGTCCTTTCATTTTCTTGACATTGTCTTTGATAAAGTGCTAGTTTCTTAATTTTTTTTTTTTTTTTTTTTTTTTTTGCATTTTTCTGAAGTTGGAAACGGGGAGGCAGTCAGACAGACTCCCGCATGCGCCCGACCGGGATCCACCCAGCTTGCCCACCAGGGGGCAATGCTCTGCCCATCTGGGGCATCGCTCTGCCACAATCAGAGCCATTCTAGCGCCTGAGGCAGAGGCCACAGAGCCATCCTCAGAGCCTGGGCCAACTTTTGCTCCAATGGAGCCTTGGCTGCGGGAGGGGAAGAGAGAGACAGAGAGGAAGGAGAGGGGGAGGGGTGGAGAAGCAGATGGATGCTTCTCCTGTGTGCCCTGGCCGGAAATCGAACCCGGGACTCCTGCAGGCCAGGCCGACGCTCTGCCACTGAGCCAACCGGCCAGGGCCTAGTTTCTTAATTTTAATGAAGTCCAGCTTATCAATTCTTTCATGGATTGTACCTGTGGTATTGTATCTAAAAAAGTCACTGCCGCCTGACCACGCGGTGGCGCAGTGGATAGAAAACTGGACTGGGATGCAGAGGACCCGGGTTCGAGACCACGAGGTCGCCAGCTTGAGCACGGGCTCATCTGGTTTGAGCAAAGCCCACCAGCTTGAACCCAAGGTTGCTGGCTCGAGCAAGGGGTTACTCGGTCTGCTGAAGGCCCACGGTCAAGGCACATATGAGAAAATCAATGAACAACTAAGGTGTTGCAACACGCAATGAAAAACTAATGATTGATGCTTCTCATCTCTTTGTTCCTGTCTGTCTGTCCCTATCTATCCCTCTCTCTGACTCACTCTCTCTGTAAAAAATAAATAAATAAATAAATAAGTCACTGCCATACCCCAGGTCATCTAGGTTTTCTCCAATGTTATCATCTGGGAGTTTTATAGTTTTAACTGCATATAATATATATATATAATACATAATATATAATAAAATAGTGTTTAACATTTAGTTCATAATCCATTCTGAGTTAATTTTTAGGAAAAGTGTGAGGAAGGTCTGTGTTTAGATTCAGTTTTTTGCATGTGGATGTCCAGTTGTTCTAGTACTGTTTGTTAAAAAGTCTGTCGTTGCTCCCCTTTAATGTCTTTGCTCTTTTCACAAAGATTAGTGACTATATTTATATGGGTCTATTTCTGGGCTCTCTATTCTGTTCCATTTATCCATTTGTCTGTTCTTTCACCAATACCATCCTGTGTTGGTTCCTGTGGTTTTATAGTAAATCTTAAAGCCAGTTTAGTGTCAGTTCTCTCTCTTCTTTTCCTTCTACAGCCTGTTGGCTATCCTGGGTCTTTTGCCTCTTCATAGAGACTTTATAATCAGTTTGTCAATATCCACACAATAACTTACTGAGATTGTGACTGTGATTGTATTGGATATAGAGTATACAATAGGGTATTACTTTACTAGAGAATAATTAGCCCTAGATTGAGTATTGCTACAGTCCCACCTAACAAATCATAAAAGCAAAACCCAGAGGGATAAAACTCTTTCAAAGTAACTTAACTGACAAACTATATGAAATAATAGTTTTCAAGACATCAGGCAACAAAGCACAGTAATCCCTTGAAAGATGGAAGACAAATGAAGTGAACTGGGTAAAAAAGGTGACAGGATTAAGAAGTACAAATTGGCAGTTACAAAATAGTCACAGATTGCAAAGTACAGTTTAGGGAATATAAGTCAATAATATTGTAACTATGTATGGTGTCAGGTGACTACTAGACTTAAAAGTAGGATTACATCATAAGTTATATAAATGTCTACCATTATGATGTACACCTGAAACTAATATAATATTGAATGTTAACTGTAATTGAAAAAAAATTGTTTTAATTTTTTATAGAAAGAAAACAATGAGATGAGCCTACAATTACTTCAGATAAGCCTTGAGTAATCCCAAGAATACTTATAAGAATATGAATATACCCATAACCCAAAAAGGTAAAATATACAATGTCTGGCAGTCAATAAAAATTACGAGGCATGCAAAGAATCAGGAAATATAACCCATAATGAGGAGAAAAAAAAATCAACTGAAGCCAAACTAGAATTGACACAGATGTTAGAATCCACACAGGACAGTTATTATAACTGTATTCCACATGGTCAAAAAGCTAGAAACCTTTGAGAGATTAAAAAAAATCAATTTCCAGAGATAAAAATTATAATGTATGAGGTGTTTTTTTAATACACTAAATGGGATTAATGACAGAATAAATACTGCAGGAGAAAAGATTAGTGAACTTTAAGAAATTGTTGTAGAGCCTGACCTGTGGTGGCGCAGTGGATAAAGCCTCAACCTGGAATGCTGAAGTCATTGGTTCAAAGTCCTGGGTTTGCCCGGTCAAGGCACATACAACAAGCACATATGAACAACTAAAGTAAAGTAACTATGAGTTGATACTTCTTATTCCCCCACTTCTTTCTCTCCTCTCACTGTAAAATCAAGAAATAAAATCTTTAAAAAAAATTTAGAAATTATCTAAGATGAAACACAGAGAAAAGGACTCAAAACAAACAAAAAAGAATATCACTGACCTATGGGACAATTTCAAGCAGCCTAATATATCAGTAACTGGAATCTCCAAAAGGGGAAGGTGGCAGAAAGAATATTTGAAGGAAATGATCATCAAAAACTTTCAAAATTGGCCCTGGCCAGTTGGCTCAGTGGTAGAGTGTAGGCCTGGAGTGCAGGAGTCCCGGGTTCAATTCCCGGCCAGGACACACAGGAGAAGCGCCCATCTGCTTCTCCACCCCTCCCCCTCTCCTTCCTCTCTGTCCCTCTCTTCCCCTCCCGCAGCCAAGGCTCCATTGGAGCAAAGTTGGCCCAGGCACTGAGGATGGCTCTGTGGCCTCTGCCTCAGGTGCTAGAATGGCTCTGGTTGCAACAGAGCAACGCCCCAGATGGGCAGAGCATCGCCCCCTGGTGGGCATGCCGAGTGGATCCCGGTCGGGCGCATGCGGGAGTCTGTCTGACTGCCTCCCCGTTTCCAGCTTCAGAAAAATACAGAAAAAAAAAACCTTTCAGAATTTTAGGAAAATTATAAATGCACAGCTCCAGAAAGCTCAATAAACCACAAGCACAAGTAACATGAAAAAATCTAAGGCACGTCATAATCATCTTGTTCAAAACCAGTAATAAAGTGAAAGTCTTTAAAAGCAGAATTAAAAAAAACATGTTACATTCAAGGAACAAAGACTTTTTTAAAATTTTATTTGATATGGAGGATCAAAGATTAGAATGAGAGATTTCTTGTCAAAAACAAGGCAAATGAAAATACAGAGCAACATCTTTTAAGTAATGAAAGAAAAGAATGACAATCCAGAATTATATTCCCAGAAAATATTTCAAAAGTGATGGGAAAATAAAGATTTTTCAGATACTACAAATACTGATACCATCACCAGCAGACCTGCATTACAAGAAATGCCAGCAGTGCCTCAGGCAGAAAGAAATTATGCCGAATGTAAATGTGGATCTACACCAAGAAATAAAGAGCATCAGAAATGATAACTATATATATAGACTAAGAAAAGTAAAATGATCATCTCAATGGATGCAGATGGTTTCACTGTAGAATTCTACAAAACATTCAAAGAATTAATACCAATTATATAAATATCAGTATCTTCCAGAAAGCAGAAGAGGAGGAAACATTTCCCAAATTATTTCACAGGGTAGTATTACCCTAATACCAAAACCAAGGACAGTACTAAAAACATAAATTCTACACACATACACACAGTAGACCAATATACTCTCCAAATATACACATCCTTAACAAACTATTAGCAAACAGAATTCAACAATAATACCATGACCAAGTTGCATGTATTCCAGGGATGCAAGGCTGGCTCAATATTGAAAATCAATCAATAGCGTCTATACTACATCTATTCTACATTAAAAAGCTAAACAAGAAAAATCCTAACTATATCAATTATGCAGAAAAAAAATTTCATGCAGAAAGAAATTCAACACACATTCAAAATAAAAAGTTAGAAAACTAGGAATAGAAGGGATTTTCCTCAACCTAATAAAGGACCTCTATGAAAAACCTGTAGGCCACATATATTTAATGATGAAAGACTGAATACTTTCCCTCTAGGATTGGGAACAAGGCAAGGAGGTACATCCTCACCACTTTTCCATCACACTAGAGAGCCTAGTCACGATAATAGGCAAGAAAAAGAAATAAAGGTATATGGACTAAAAAAGAAGAAATAATTTATTTCTGTATTTGCAGACACTGTGAATTGTAAAAAAGGGTTTGCACTGGAAATTGAAATAATTTCATTCTTTCTCTTCTATCTACAATTCTTCTAATTCCATCCTATCTCCTTAGGCATTTCTCCTTGCACTCCTTCCCTAAGAGTGCCCAAAGCCAAAACCAAAGATTTGAATAGCTAAGGATATGACTTCAAAAGTACAAATCATAATGTGGGACAAAAGTCTGATTGCATCAAAATTATGAACTTCTGTTCAACAAGTGAAAATGTTTCTTGCTTGACCAGTGGTGGCACAGTGGACAGAGCATTGACCTGGAACACTGAGGTTCCCGATTTAAAACCCTAAAAAGGCCAGCTTTAGTGAGGGGTCACTGGCTTGAGCATGGGATCATCAATATGATCCCAAGTTCGCTCACTTGAGCAATGGGTCACTACTGGCTTGGCTTGAGACCCCTGGTCAAGGCACATACGAGAAGCAATCAATGAACAACTAAAGTGAAGCAACGACGAGTTGATGCTTCTCACTCTTCTCCCTCCCTCCCTCTCTCTCTCAAATCATTAAATAAAAAATATGTATTTATTAAAGTAGAAATATTATGTCCATTTAGTTATTGTTTCCTAGGACTCAGGGGAAAATATCCAGCATCATTCAATTTTAACAGCAACTCATGGAACACCAAGTTATGGGAACATGGCTTGAAAACTGCTATAAATTCATCCATCACTAAGAAGCAAATATAGAAAACTTCCTAAAAAAAAAATGGACCAGGGCCTAACCAGGTGGTGGCACAATGGATAGAGCATCAACCTGGGATGCTGAGGACCCAGGTTTGAAACCCTGAAGTCATTGGCTTGAGCATGGGCTCATCAACTTGAGCATGGAGTTGCTGGCTTGAGCTTGGGATCATAGTCATGACCTCATGGTTGCTAGCCTGAGTCCAAAGGTTGTTGGCTTGAAGCCCAAGGTCACTAGCTTGAGGCCAATGTCACTGGCTAGAGCAAGGGGTCACTGGCTTGGCTGGAACACCCTAGTCCAGGCACATATGAGAAGCAATCAATAAATAACTAAAGTGTCACAACTATGAATTGATACTTCTCATCTCTCCCTTCCTGCCTGTCTCTGTCTTTTGCAAAAAAACGGGGGAGGGGGAAGCAGGATTGGCATATGACAAGCTGAATCAATCAGATTCTCTCCTGTAGAATCCAAACTGAGTTACAGGCCTGGAGTCAGTTATATCACTTGTTCTAGAACTCAGGTCTATGAACTTTTTCATCAAAATCACCAGAAGAACCTTTTTAGAAATGCAATTCCCAAGTTCCAGAAATCCTGATTTGGAGGGACTAGGGTGGGTTCCCAGAAAAAAACCTTTTAAGTTCCCCAGGTAATTGTGGTGCATAGCCAGCCAGGTTTGGGACCAGCCAGGTTAGTTAAATAATAGTTCTTCAAAGTCTGAACAGTGATCAATGTTGGACCATGTACAGGTAGAAAAAGCCCACTGAGAGGAGACAGAGAAAATCCAACACAAGAGTCTGCATGTCTTTGAGAGACAGGATGAGCCCAGAGACTGCGGGAGTGATTAAGAAAATGACTGTGGACCCTTAGCTCCTGAGTGTTCGGGTTCAGGCTCTATGTGACCTGCCATGGATACCCATTCAAGCGTCTGCTATTTCTTTAATACAAAGATCTTTAACAGACAAGAAAACAACTTTAATTTTCCATAAGATTTTCAGCTATGGTGGGTCTGCTGACTTATCCAGTTAAATAAATAACAAATGCTCACTTTTAACTTAGAACATCTTTACTTTTTTCACACAGTTTGCCTACAGCCTAGATTTACTGAGAAGTGGTACTTACTCACAGCTATTAAAACTTATCAATATAAGGAAAGGTATCTTAGAATACCTAATAGCTTCCAGATCAACCCAAGGAACAAAAAATAATCCATAGACTCACCAAGTAACCTCTCAGAGCCAAGTCAACATTAAAGAAAGAATACATACTGCAAAACAGCAGGAGTAGGCCTGACCTGTGGTGGCGCAGTGGATAAAGCGTCGAACTGGAAATGCTGAGGTCACCGGTTCGAAACCCTGGGCTTGCCTGGTCAAGGCACATATGGGAGTTGATGCTTCCAGCTCCTCCCCCTGTTTCTCTCTCCTCTCTCTGTCTCTCTCTCTCTCCCTCTCTCTCCTCTCTAAAATGAATAAAAAATAAAATAAAAATAAAAATAAAACAGCAGGAGTAGGAAGCACGAATCCTAGAAAGGGCCAAACTACCCACTTGCCCCGATCCTGACAAAGAACTGGCTGTGCAGCTCTGAGCAAGAAAGAAGCGACAGCAGTGGACCACGAAGTCTGAAATGTGTGCACATGGGGACTGGCTATCACAAAGCTTTAAAAACTTCCCTCTCTAAACATCTAATTTCCAAATCTGTAAACCGATCACTAAAATCTCTTCCACTTCTGACATCCTGTAGCTCTTTTGCAAAATCTGTTCCTTTTTCAAAATATGAAACCATATTTTAGTTAATATGAAGGTTAATATAATTTCTGTATCAAAATATTGATGCATATTAATACAAGTGCTAATTTCTGAAGTTCCCAACTTGTAGAAGTTCTGTCCTCAGTATCAGACAGATACGGAAGTGAAGACACGCGGGCTGCACTTGCTCTAAGGCAGCGGTTCTCACAGTGGCGGGCACACGTGTCTCAGAGGCCTCAAAGGAAAGGGAAGAAAAATGAAAGGCCCCCACCACATCGACCTATTTACTGTTTCATGTCTCAATTTCAGTAAGATTTTATCTGACAAAGGGTTCCATAGCTTTCTAAACACAAAAGCAGCTCAAAGAGCAAACATACAAACAAAACAAACATAAAATAGGTAAGCTTATTATCCAATTTACCAATGAAAAAACTAAGACAATAGATTAGTACTTGCCTGAGGTCAGGCATTTAGGAATGAGGAAGCTGGGACTAGAACCCAGGTTAGGTTAGCTCTGGAATCCATGCTCCTAACTACAGCTCTGCATACCACCACAGTTTAGAAAATACCATACATATCTCCAAGGCCCCCAAATGCATTGAGGAATTAAAAGATAATTAGCATGACATGCAAATTCAGCCATCACCCCCTACAGGCACACACATACATACACGCACCCCACATTACAGTCACAGTGAGCTTCCCATTTGGAATCAGTCATCACCCCTCCATCCTTGTGTTCAGCTATTTCAGAAGGGCAGGGCACTGCGCTGAGCACTTTCTATACCATGCTTCATTTTATCCACATGACAATACTGTGAAGTAGTGGCTATTTGTGGATTTTACAAAACAGTCATGTAAAAATTAAATAGTTTGTCCAAGGACACACCTAGCAAATGAGTATATGAACTCAAACTAGGTCTGTTGTTACTTCAAAGGGCGTGTTCTTGGTTACAATTCCCCTGCCAAAATGTGCTTTCTCTCCAAACAACGTCCTATTAATTCAAGCTGCATCCAGAACGGTGCACTAGTAGGCACTTAGATAGTTTCTGAATGAATGTACAAATGCCTTTTCCTCACTGGAGGCCTCTCAGATCCCTTACAAAACTCGGTTGCTCGCTCTATGATGAGGCTTCCCAAGTGGCAGCCTATGCTCTCTACTAATATGTACAAGTTACCGACTGGACTGGCGACCTTGTCTCACTTCATGCCTGTATCCTCGGCACCCTAATAAAGGACCTGGCCTTTAACAGCACTCAGAAAGTTTCTTAACTGAATGAATTTTCCTGAAGAGATAAGTTGAGTAAGACTCACAATTCATATTAAAACTTCTTTTTCCTCAAGAAATAACATTCAGATGTATGCTCTATAAACAGCTTTATAAATAGGTTTCAACTGTCATCAAAAGCATCTAAATTTAACTCATTCAACACATACTTATGAGCAATCTACATACATATAATCATGCTTAAGAAGTTTACAACCTAATCAAGGAGACAAAACATAATAAAATGTAGACACTCAAACATGACCATGTGCCACATAATTGATAAAACAAAATGCTGTGGGTTTACAGGCTGAAGTCCTCATTCTGGGATAAGTCTGTGGTCTGATTATCAATGGACATTCTGCAATGAGGCTCTGTAGTCACTACCAAAATGAGGTGGGAAAAGGGGGCAGTATAGTCTTTTCCATATGAAGATATTTAATTCCATTTTCAAAACTGTCCTTAATCTGGCATCATGTTCTTCCTGCTATTTGACGTAAAAAATATATAATTTATTTTCAAAAATAATAGGGATGAGAAACGACCATCATTAATTGTGTGGTTCCACAAAACTTGTTTTTAAGATTTTATTGGTACAAGCGTTCCAAACATTTGGGAACTACTGAGCTAGGACATTCAAGGGAAACAGCACAGAAGATGCCGGACTTGAACACTGCAGGAGGTTCATTTCAGGATGTGGCTAGGTGTGGAGGAGGGCGGGACTGTGAGCAAGGGGGACAGCCTGATCGCAGTACAGAGGTGTAGATGCTCATGTGAAATCTGCAGAATAGCAACTACATCAGCCCGACTGAAACCTGGAAAAAGTATAGCTGCAAATTCCATTTCTGGCACTGTGACAAGCTAAGTACCCTTCTGATCTGCCACTGAAAACAATTCTAAAAAATAATTTTTATTTTTTATCTTCTCAAGTAAGTTGGTAAGCTTGCAAGAAAATAAGAAAGATATAACAAAGAACTAAGTGAAGATAGGAACCCACCCAACAGGGCAACCAAAACACAAAAACTGGCTTTCTCTTTGAAGGTGTTTACATAATCCAATGCAGTCTTCATTCTCCCAATCTAATGGGGCTCAAGGAATACAAGACAAAAGTAAGGTTTAGGCTAAGGTGTAAAGTATAACAAACACCCTTCTGTCAGTATTTAAACTGGGACTACAAAGGGGCCTGAGATACAAACCCAACTACACACACACACTACACACACTCCCTCTCTCTCCAGAACTATAATAAAAACCACTCAAAACTTAACAATGTGACAGAAAGAAAAAAATCACCTTGCAAGTTCAACCATAAAATAGCCCTCAGACATGACTGCTACTGAATGGTCAAAAAAACCTCAACCCAGGAATATAAATTGAAGCAGTCACAAACTAAAAATGGCCATAGAACACTAACAAAATAATATATAAATTACCTCTTGAAAATTTCACTTCAACACTGACCTCAAAATAATTCTCACAGCCCTGGCCGGTAGCTCAATGGATAAAGCATTGGCCTGGTGTATGGATGTCTTGGGTTCGATTCCCAGTCAGGGCACACAGGAGAAGCGCCCATCTGCTTCTCCCTCCCTCCACCTACACTCCCCATTTTCTTCCCCTTCCTCTCTCATAGCCAGGGCTCAATTGGTTCAAGTGTGGTCCCAGGTGCTGAGGATAGCCCCCTTGGAGTGTATAATAATAATAATAATAATGATAATGATAATATAAGGGCAAAAAATTAAAAACCCTCATGGAAACAAAGAGCATAAAATAAGATCCTCAGGAAAAAAATTAAAAGATGGCAGAATCAGATTTTCAAAGACTCCAGATATTGGACTCACTAAATGTTTATTAAGCTATAAAAAATAAAAGGATTGAAAATAAGTAGAGTAAGAAACAATGACATGATCAAGCAAAACTGAAAAAGAACAAAATATTTCTTAAAGAGAAAAAGAATAACTGAAAGGGTATAAGGGCAGAAAAGATACAACCCAAGAGAATTGGGGTTTTACAGAAATTATACAGAATAACACTCAGAAAGAGAGATCGAAATTATTCTGAAAAGCACAAGAGCCCTCACCAGAGAGGCTAGAGCATCGTCCTGAAGTGCAGAGGGTGCCGGTTCAATCCCCTGTCAGGACACATGCAGGAAAAGATCAATGTTCCTGTCTCTATCTCTGTATCTCTCCCCTTTCCTTCACTAAAGTCAATAATTTAAAAAAAGAAAGAAAGGAAGGAAGGAAAAGACACAGAAGACAGTCACAGAAAGCATAATATACAAGATTAATCAATTTTACAGAAGAGAATAGAATGGGGCATAATCCATAGCTGATTTTAGAAAGCTGGTTTTAATGCTCTATTTACTTTGTGGGGATACCACCTTCACTTAGTTCTTGGTCTGAAAAAATAGCTGAAAATTTTACAAAACTGAAGACAGATACATAGTCACACATTCAAGAAGTCCAATGAATGCATAGCAAGATAAGTAAGAAATCTAGAAGTCCTGGTTCCACGAGTAGGCACTCTACCTTGTCTCTCACAGCTATAAAAATAATAATAATAATAATAATAATAATAATCTATACAACCACAGTAGAATTCATGAAGCACTTATTGAGTACTCAAGAAAGTAAACATTAGTAGATGGACTGGGATAGTAGACTAGAATTCGAAGTGCCACCAAACCAAGGGTGCATTTACCATTTTTTCCCCCTCCAGTATCATTCACCACAGACTCAGCCCCAAACTAGAAGTGGACAACAGTACAGACTGAATGACTTCCAGGAAAAGCTCTCTATTTTAGGCTCAAGAAGTGGGAAAGAATACAGGGTGTACAGGCACCTAAAGCAGGGAGTAAAAGAACCTCTTCTCCAATCAGGAATGTGACCTTGAGAGAGTGGGGCAAATCCCAACTTCCTTTCTTTTCCTATCTGTTCTCCTACTGCTAGGTCTGGACTACAGATGCAGTCATGGGAAGTACACAGCAGACCAGGGTAGATAAAGTCCCAGAGTTCTGGCAGCAGAACTACAAGGGAACACCAGGAAACCAGGGAGACAATATTCTACACTGCTTATCTATGTCTCTTCCTCCCAACCTCCAGGTTCAAACCTTAAACTGTGCTTTGCTATATTAGTCTGAAAACAACGCTCACAGATTCATCTTTTACATTGTGCCAGTGATGTCCAAATCTCTACCTTCCTGGTAATAGCAGCATCCACCATTCATTGAGGGCCTTACTATGTGACAGGTACTAAGCCTATCTTCTAACTGCTTACTGTGTATTTCTCTTTGACCTATCATTAGTTTACAGTCAACCAAATTCATTCCTCTTGGTCTCACTGCCAGTTCTCCCTCCTGACTCACCATTTTCTGTCAATGGTATTTTGACATTCTCCAACGCTACATGAAACTCTAAAGGTCTAGGAACTAGAACGGCCTACCCTCAATTTGCTTGAAAAATGGTAATATAATTTTACGCTTTTATACCATAAATTTGTCTTAAACTTTTCTCACCTGCTATCCTCTGTCCATTCTAGAATATAAAATAGTATCTGATTTAAGAAAAAAAATGTAGTTTAAAATTTAATATATTAATATTTTATAATATTCCATAAAAATACCATGACTCTATCACCTGAACATGTTTGACCACCACTGCACTAATAATGTGCAACTCATATTCTTGCTAAATTGTTCTTTTCTGTGCAGTGTGAAACTTTTCCTCTGAGGAAGTTAGATCAAGGTGGGAAAGGTCAGACCAATTTGTCTGAGGAAAAAAATTGATTAAGTAGGCCATCAGAATACTCTATAAATTTCTTCCTCCTTACTTCCAGGCTATGACTGCCTATCTTCTGGCACCAAAGACAAAAACCAGCTTACAGGCAGAGTAGAAACAACTTACAACAATCAGTATAAGAATACGTGACTTTGTAGTCGAGTCATAGCAACTGAAGCTGTATCCTCCAGTTAAACCAGCACCTTCGAGACTGTCTTTCTCTGCTCATTATCGCTCATTATACGAGATAAAGCATAACATTATCCTAAGAAAAATAACACTAATATAAATATTTATAGTCCCAAAAGCATTTGCCAAAGCCACATAATTTGTAGATACCAATTATTTGGAACCATCATAAACATATTTAGTTGGGAATTAAATATATGAAAAGACTACTACTGATCATACTCTTTCCAGGACATAACCCAGTAGGGACTAAATGTTCAATTAATTATTCAATATATATCAACCTACTTTATGTCCGCATACCATGCAAGTCACTCAAGGTGTATAGTGAGCAAGACTCTCATGGTACTGGACTTCATGAAATTCATAGATTATGGGAAAGACTATCAAAGAACAGTAACAGCCAGGACTGATGGGCAAAGCTCCTCCAAGTGCAGCAGGACAGATAAACGGGATTCTGAAAGGTATCTCCAGAGCTCTATTTGAGCTAAAACATGAAGAATGATTAGAAGTTAACCGAGGATATGTGCATGTGTGCTTAGAGGCAGGAGGTGAGGAGTGCTATGGATGAGACTGGGATCAAGCAAAAATGGAGAAGTGAGCACACTCAAAGTCACATAGATCACAAACAATACCAGCTCTACCACCCATAACCTGTGTGCTTTTGGCAAACAACATCTCTAGCTTTAGTCACTTCATTTGTAAAAGGGGGTAATACTACTCACGTCATAGGATTATGGTGAGGATTAAATAGTATACCACATGTAAAGTTATTAGCTCCCCACTTGTTAGCTCTAAGACATTGGAAATCTCTGTGCCTTTCTCATCTGCAAAATGGGGATCATATTAGTAGCTTCTCCATCAGGTTGTTAAGAAGAGTAAACTGAAAGATTAAGTATGAAGATGCAATGAAGTAATAAATGTTAAGTACTTAGAATAATTACTGTATTGAAAAGAGTACAATAAATGTTAGTCATTACTATTTTTATATTAATAGAATCAAAATCTCAAGGGCCTTGTAAGCCATATTAGGTGTGTAGATTTTAATCTACAAGTATTGGGAGCAACTAAGGGATATTTAGCAATGAACTGACATAACCATATTTCCCTTTTGGAAGGCTCGCTCTGCATACTGTATAGCGATTGAACCGGAGAGAGGCAATAGTGGAAGAAAGAACCCATTATGGAGGAGTTACAGCCAACATGGTAAGAGAGGGTGGTGGCCTGGACCCAGAGGACAGTAGTAGAGGAGATGAGTGCATAAATCAACAAGACTTGATATTTGGATTTAAAATGTGAAACGTCCCCAAAATCTTACTGATCTTTCCCTCCCTCCTACTCTCTGCCTATAAAGCATGAAATCTCTTTAGTTCTCACTACTCACCATTCTGTAACTGACTCCCAAACTATATTTTTATCTCTCACCTCTTGTGACCTTCAGGTCCAAATTTCAACTGCCCCTTGAACGCTCCCCACAGATAGTAATCTCACACTCATTAGAATCCAAAGCAAACCACCCCAAGGTTACATACAACTGCTGAGTCAACATCCATCTAGTTATGAAGGCTTCCTAATCTTCTGATACTACCTTTTGACAACCCTCACTGATACCTGTACTCTTAAAGGCAATGTGATGCAAAACAAAAAGATCCAAATATAAGCCCTCATTACCTCTCTTCTCTTATAACAGGTTGATTTGTCTACCCACCTTCAGTCATTCTGTCCTTCAATCCTGGAAATTCTTATGGATCACTCACTCACACACACAGAGTTTAATATGGACGGGGTGCTACCTAATCTCTTGAATTACTTTTAAAATTAGTTACAGTTGTTACAATAATTACACAAAAATTAGTACAACAAAAAGTACAGTGAGAACAGAGCAAGAATTAGTTCAAAATATGAGAGCATCAGGCAGCAACTTAGTCAATGGAAATTCAACAGCAAACAATGAACACAAACCAGTTCTTCAGCTACAGATCTGAAAAGGGGGATATGACCATCACCCATGGGCACAATAGTGAAACCCACTCACCCAACTGTAGCAAATGGCAAATCTAGATAGAGCTCACCTTGTTCAAGGTCATACAAGAAAATAAAAGACCTGTTTAAAATACTGCAATGGGGAAAGGGGAACATCACCTCTTGGAAGAAAAATATTTCTCTGAAAGTGATTAAGAAATATGTTTCAGGAAATTGGCATCCTTAAATAGAACAGAAACAACATGACTTCTACAAAACAGGAACAGAAAACTACAGGGAGAGAAAAAGAGAGAATAAAAAGAAGAGCCCTTTCAAGAAAGGATGGAAGAAAAATGATAAAAACTTTACATAAAGAATAAAATGCGGCCCTGGCCGGTTGGCTCAGCGGTAGAGCGTCGGCCTAGCGTGCGGAGGACCCGGGTTCGATTCCCGGCCAGGGCACATAGGAGAAGCGCCCATTTGCTTCTCCACCCCTCTGCCGCGCTTTCCTCTCTGTCTCTCTCTTCCCCTCCTGCAGCCAAGGCTCCATTGGAGCAAAGATGGCCCGGGCCCTGGGGATGGCTCTGTGGCCTCTGCCTCAGGCGCTAGAGTGGCTCTGGTCGCAACATGGCGACGCCCAGGATGGGCAGAGCATCGTCCCCTGGTGGGCAGAGCATCGCCCCATGGTGGGCGTGCCGGGTGGATCCTGGTCGGGCGCATGCGGGAGTCTGTCTGACTGTCTCTCCCTGTTTCCAGCTTCAGAAAAATGCAAAAAAAAAAAAAAAAAAAAAGAATAAAATGCATGGCATTAGACACATTACCTACTTGGTATTCTTGCCAAAATGTTTAAACATGAACTTAAAACATGAGAAAACAATGAAACAGATCCTAAATGAGGGACATTCTACAAAACAACAGGTCTGGATTCTTTAAAAGGCAAATGTCAGAGACACCCTCCTCCCAAAAAAAGGCAGAAGAACTGTTCTAGATGAAAGGAAATTAGAGGCCCTGGCTGGTTGGCTCAGCAGTAAAGTGTTAGCCTGGCATGTGGAAGTCCCGGGTTCAATTCCCAGTCAGGGCACACAGGAGAAGCAACCATTTGCTTCTCCACCCACCCCTCTTCTTCTCCTCCCTCAGGCATGGCTCAAATGAGCAAGTTGGCCCTGGGTGCTAAGGATGGCTCCATGGCCTCACCTCAGGTATTAAAAATAGCTTGGTTTCTGAGCAACGGAACAGTGGCCCCAGATGGGCAGACCATCAGCCCCAGACAGGGGTTGCAGGGTGGATCCCAGTCAGGGTGCTTGCGGGAGTCTGTCTCTCGACCTCCCTGCTTCTCACTTGATATATTTTTTTTTTTTAGGAAGCATCAACTCCCATATATGCCTTGACCAGGCAAGCCTGGGGTTTCAAACTGGCCACCTCAGCATTCCAGGTCGACGCTTTTACCCCACTGTGCCACACAGGTCAGACTTCTATAATTTTTTTTTTTTTCAGAGACAGAATCAGAGAGAGGGATAGACAGGGACAGACAGACAGGAACGGAGAGAGATGAAAAGCATCAATCATTAGTTTTTCATTGCGTGTTGCAACACCTTAGTTGTTCATTGATTGCTTTCTCATATGTGCCTTGACCGCGGGCCTTCAGCAGACCAAGTAACCCTTGCTGGAGCCAGTGACCTTAGATTCAAGCCGGTGGGCTTTTGCTCAAACCAGATTCTCACTTGATAAAAAGAGGAAAGAAAACTGGAGACATAACAACTAAATGCAATATATGATCCCCTAATTGGACCCAGACTTAAAATTTGTTTTTAAGCTGCAAAGAATATTACTGGGAAAATTGGGAAATTTTAAATATGGATTGTTAGATAATGTTGTACGAATATGAAATTTCTTGATGGTATAAAAGTATTGTGCTTATATAGTAGAATATACTTGTTCTTAGGAGATACACACTAACATACTAAGAAATAAAACAGCATGATAACTCTAACTTGATAGTAAATTATTCAGCCAAAAATAAATAAAATAAATCTGTGGATATAACAGAAGGGGTTAGTGAATGTGAGTTGAATATAGGGGTGGAATGGAAGGATTACTTATCCCCTCACATTATAAGAAAACAGATAAACATTTACACTAAAAACCACACACAACTTTTATACTAGTTTTTTGTTGTTGTTTAATGCAGTCCTCTTTCTTGTTTATGAGGCCAGCACAAACTTGCTACCAAAAACTGACAAGAACATTATACAAAAAGAAAATTATAGCCAAAATTTCTTATGAATATAGATGCAAACATAAAATTAAAAAATGTTAGTAAATTGAATCCAGCAGTGTGTGTTAAAAAAAAAGGTAATAAATCATGACCAAATGAGTTGATCCTAGGAATGCCTAGTTGGTTTAACATTTGAAGAATAATATAATTTATTATGTTAACAGGGAGAGAAAAAATCATATGATCATCCCAATAGATGCAGAAAAAGGGTTTGATAAAATTCAACATCCATTCATGACTAAAGCTAGCAACAGAGCCCTGGCCGGTTGGCTCAGTGGTAGAGCGTAGGCCTGCCATGCCAAAGTCCCGGGTTTGATTCCTGGCAGGGGCACACAGGAGAGGCACCCATCTGCTTCTCCACCCCTCCCCCTCTCCTTCCTCTCTGTCTCTCTCTTCCCCTCCCGCAGCCAAGGCTCCATTGGAGCAAAGTTGGCCCGGGCGCTGAGGATGGCTCTATGGCCTCTGCCTCAGGCGCTAGAATGGCTCTGTTCACAATGGAGCGATGCCCCGGATGGGCAGAGCATCGCCCCCTGGTGGGCGTGCCGGGTGGGTCCCAGTCGGGCACATGTGGGAGTCTGACTGCCTCCCCATTTCCAGCTTCAGAAAAATACCCGCCCCCAAATTTTTTTTTAATAAATAAATAAAAATAAAGCTGGCAACGGAAACATCACTTGATGCAGACCAACAAAAGTTCCTACAAAAGCCAGCCCTCTCTAGCCAAAGGACCAGAAAAGGGACAAGCTAACAAGTCAGAAAACTTTTAGAAAATAACTGCCAAACACAGCAGCCAACATGATAGAAAAACCTGTGTGGTTTGGCCCTCTCTCCAGTCAGCAGAGGACGAGCAGGGAGAGGACCAAGATGTCTACCGTCCCTAGGCTGTCATCAAGTACACCATCCCTGTAAAGAAGGAAGTGGGCTTTCATCATCCCCACGGGACAGTATCGAAGACCCCTCAGTGCAGTGTCAGTGCCAACTGTGAAGCCTCGACTTCCACTCTCACGTGGCAGTCATCGAGGCCATGGTGGGAGCAGGGTAAAAAAGAGCCTCAATAAAATGGCTAGTATGGTTTCAAGTTTGAAAACAATACAGATATGATAAGACAAATAATGTAAGAGGGAGTAAGGATTTAGAAATGGGGGGAGAGGAAGGGAGAGAACACTATTTTAAAAACTCTAAACTCCACCCAGGAAAGGAGGTGTCAGTGGAGGCCTCCTGGGAGCCAGAACTCCCACCCACCCCCGCCGTAAGGGGAATTTCCCAACCCAGGTCTCAACTCAGGCTGAGCAGAGAACCCAGAGGTATACCCGAACCTGGCAATAAGAAGGCAGGATGTCCTCTGCCCCTTCCTCAGCAGTGTCAGAGAAAGCCAGCTAAAAAAAACAACAGTGATAAAATATCTTCAAGTTCTGTAAAGTTTTTTCAACCTAGAACTCTATGGCCACATAGGCCTGACCCGTGGTGGCGCAGTGGATGGGACCTTGGCCTGGAATGCTAAGGTAGCTGGTTCGAAACCCTGTTTGCCTGGTAGGGCACATGAGAGTTGATGCTTCTTGCTCCTCTCCCCACCCTTCTCTCTCTCTCTCTCACTCTCTCTCACTATCCCCCCACCTCTCTAAAATGAATAAATAATAAAAAAAATTTTTTAAAAAGAACTCTATGGCCATATAAACCAGCGATTTTCAACTGGTGTGTCACAAGAATTTTTAAACTATGCAATACCTACCTGAATGACTATATAGTAAGGGACAGTGGCCTCTTTTCTCTTAGATTGTCAAATTTAAAAAAAAAATGACAACAATCAACACAGCAATAGCCATCTGGTATGAATGAATCAAAATTATACCCGTTTTTTGGTCAGATTGGCAAAAATATATATATTTTTGGTGTGCCGCAGCATTTTAATAATTAGTTTGTGTGCCATGAGATGAAAACAGTTAAAAGTCGCTGATATAAACTACTGATCAAAGTTTAAGAAAGTAGACATTTTCTGGACATGCTAGAACTCAAACACACCCTTTCTGCAAGTGCACTGGTATGGCTGTCTCCTATAAGAACCTTAATATATACTCCAGCAAACAAATTGAATCAAAATAACACAGGGGCCTGACCAGGCGGTGGCGCAGTGGATAGAGCATCAGACTTGGATGTGGAGGACCCAGGTTCAAGACCCCGAGGTCATCAGCTTGAGTGTGGGCTCATCTGGTTTGAGCAAGGCTCACCAGCTTGGACCCAAGGTCGCTGGTTCAAGCAAGGCGTTAGTCTGCTGCAGCCCCACGGTCAAGGCACATATGAGAAAGCAATCAATGAACAACTAAGGTGTTGCAACGAAAAACTAATGATTGATGTTTCTCATCTCTCTCCGTTCCTGTCTGTCCCTATCTATCCCTCTCTCTCTCTCTGTCACTGTGAAAAAATAAAATAAAAATAACACAGGGGCCAGTAAATAATGAAACTGGAGAGTGATGAAGGGACATTCCAGAATTACAACAATACAGATGATTTTATACAGATCAGAACAGGAAGGTAGGAAGGAACCATTAGGAAAGGGGGGTGAGAACCTCAATAAAACTGCTACTATGATTTCAAGTTTGGAAAATAATAAAGATGTGATAATACAAATAATGCAAGGGGGGGAGGAGGGTTAGAAATTCAGAGGGAGGGGGAGGGAGAGAATACTATTTTAAAGAATTCTAAACCCAGATATGGCTCTTTCTCTCCAGTCTCAGGCCCTTTGTGGGCCATCGTGGCAATGCAGACGTGGTCAAGTCCAAGAACCACACTGTGCATAACCAGTTCATATATCTTTTAAGGACATGGAACTTAAGTTCCTAAGGACCTTGACCTTTGTCAAGAAACATAAGAAAGGTCTAAAGAAGATTAGACCAATAAAATGAAAACCATCAAGGCCTTTGTCAAGCTCAAGGTCCTGAAAGGCATCAGACCCAAGCCTGGGAGACATGACTTTTATGATACTTCCAGGGTACCAAGGCTCTGCTGGTCTGAGGCTACCAAGGCCGAAGTCAAAGCCAAGGCTCAGGCTCCCAAAGGTGCCCAGGCCCCACAGAAGGTATGAAGTAAAGGCTTCTGTCTGCCAACATGAGGGAAATGCTAAGAAACTCAGTTTGAAAAATGAATAAAGGGAATCAAATATGAACTGCACCTCAGGGTAACCAAATAGCTGAGATGAGGAAGTTTTCCTTCATAGAAGTATTCTAGCTAATAATACATCTCAACCAATTACAGTATGACCATACTTGATTCAAACAAATCAACTGTTCAAAAAAACTGATATAACCAGAAAACTGAACACTGGCTATTTGATGATATAAGGAAATGTTTTAGGTGTGATATCATCACCATGTTTTTTAAAAAGAATGTCTCTCTTAGGGACACATGGAAATATTTAAGATGAGATACGACATCTGGAATTTGCTTCAAAGTAATGTAGAACTGGATGGCAGGGGAGGGAGTTTATGGTCAGTTATCTATAAATGAAACTAAGTAGGCCATAAATTAATAAGTGTTGAAACTGAGTAATGGATATTTGGGGCTCATACTAGTCGCTCTACTTTCATAGATGTTTAAAATTTTCCAAAATATAATAGTTAAAACAATAATTTTAAACACCCAGGAAAACAAAATGAGTTATGTTTAAAAGACTAGAAGTGAATAGAAGTACCAGCTAAACAAAAATATAAATGATATAAATCTTTTATAAAATTTTCAAATATGATTTGTGAAAAGAGGAATAAAATGCCCTTAAATATTAGCATTCTAATTATTTGCATGGGCATCTTGTATCTCTTAGTAGATGTTACGCTGCTTTGCCCCAACCAGCAAGAGGTACAGTCCTCCAAATAAATTCAGTAAAATATACAACACATCATCCTGACATAGTGGCAAAGAGAAAGCAAATACTTTCTCCACATACTAAAAAAATAATAATAAAACTATGAAAGAACATTTGCTTTCTTTTGACATTTTTTTTAAGTTCCAGGTTCCTCACACAAGTGTTTCCCACCATCTCCAAGAAACATCAATAACAGCAGCTACCACTTACAGAACAGTGACTTCTCTGCTGAGGGCTAGATATAAGACCACTTTTAATCCTCACAACAATGTTATAGGTGAATTAGCTTCCTTTTATATTAAAAAAACAAACAAACAACAAAAAAACCCCTGAGGTTTAGAATCTTAGAACTCAGGCAGGGATTGATTGTGTGTGGTTCTGACCGTGTCCAGGGTCTACAACCCCCTAGCTCCTCACGCCTTGGGATATGAGAACTGTTTGCTTGGAGTCAAACATCTTTCTCTAGATTGGTTTCCTTCCTCTTTTTGATTCATACAGTCTGGGTGAGATCAATGCAACATCCCCGAAACCTTTCCTGTGGCTAAAGTGAGTTCAAGTTTATTTTTTCTCTCTCTCTAAATCTAACATGGACAGATTTCCCCTCAGCGACTTGGCCCAGCCCACTTTAAGTCTTACTTATCTAACAAAGCACACACATTCACTAGGCAGCCCTTAAAGATTTCTTCCTTTCTCACTACAGACTAAAATGCCTTCTCCCAATCATACTTTTTCACTTTTCCTTGGCTTATATACACATTATAAAACCAGTCCCCAGCTTCCAAACATTCATTTATAACTTTGCTAACCTTGGCCAGTCATCTTTGATTCTACTTTTGCCTCTCTCTCGTATGTAATTTGTCACCAACCTGTGTCCATTCTACCTAAAATCTCTCTCAAGTCCACACTTTTTCTTTCGACAACCAAAGCCTCACTTCGGGCCTTGATCCTCTGCAGTATAAACTATAACAGAGTTGCGTAAACCAGAGGTCTCCAATTTTTTTCCATGTATCCCTTCCTATCGGTAAAAAAATGTGAGCATACACCTGATATACATATATTTATTTATAAATTATAAGACTGTTTTTGCTATACCAATATAAACATTAGAAAAATACAAAACCAGAAATTTTGAAGGTTGATATGAAAATAAATGTAAGTTCTACTATATTCTTTTCACACCCCAGTGGATCGTCTTGCACAAGCCAAAGGTATCAACTGTCCTAAAATACTGCTGCCAAAGGAATCTTCCTAAAAACCCAAATCTGATTGTATTACACTCCCAATGCTATCCTTCAATGCATCATGTCCCAGTGGCACAGGCCTACTTTTTCAACTTCATCTATAATCTGCCTCTGCAGAGCCTGTATTGCAGCTATATCTGTTACCCCTATCTTTTGCCCACAGTTCCTTACACCTGGAAAAGTCCTTATCCTTGACAGCCACTGATTTATACATAACAGGATCTCTAAGTGAAAAATCCATTCTCAATGCAATTAACCAACTTACAAATGAACTTTTGGAACACTGGTCTATCTTTTCTATAGAAACTTGTATGTTTTGAACATACCTTTTGTTACTTCCATTCTTTGGCTCCTTTTCAAGCTCTAAATATTCAGAAGAATGGGAATTAATCCCAATAAAAAGAGAGAGACCAACTTTGTTTTGTTCTCTTTGGTTTATTTTTCTGCCTTATTTATCTTTCCATTTCCCCACAAAATCCTTTTAAGCAAAAGGATGTTGCAAATACAGAGATTAGTTCCCCCTAGGACCAAGAAAAAGGGCTGAACCTTAGCAACCCACAACCAGAATTCCAGCCGGGAGCTTACATACCACCTGAATAAAGTATTTTTCTACAGCAGTACTTCAGGTTTTACCTTCCTAGTTTCAACCTTCCTATCTGCTGTGCAAACCCCTCCACCTTGACTACAATGGCTAAGATGAAAAGGATGGGGTTGCACCAATAAGTTTTCCAAAAAGATTATGAAAATTCAAGTGACCAACTCTGGGAACTAATAATGGGGAACTCTGTCCCCAAGACTTTTGTACTGTCTTTGTACTGTCCCCTGTGGGGACTGGGAGGGGAGCACTATGGTGGAGAGAGAAAAGAGAAGAGGCATTAGAGGGAGAAGCCCTCCAGAGGAAGTCACATTTCAACTTCTAGTCTTATCCCACAGTAGGGGAGGCATATCAGCTATGCTATACAACCGGCCTCAAGAAGAAGCAAGCCTGTGGTGCCTTTCGGTAATGGGATCCTTTAATGAGCAGTCCAAAAAAAGACTGTTGCAGAGCTATCCTAAGAGGCCTGCTTTCTGATACAGACTGCTTCTCTGTATCAGAAAACAACGAGATGGGTTTATCCCCACTTCCAAGTTATTCCACAGTTATTCCTCTGGAGATCCCTCCTCCCTTCTCCAAATCTCACCTTTCTTTCAGTTCAAGTTCCAGCCTCTTCTGAGAAACTTATCTCTGTCTACTCTGCTCTTTCATTTTCATTGAACAAAATCAAAACTACAATGAGATACCACTTTACACAAAATGGTACAATTGCTTTGGAAAACAATTTAACAGTTCTTTAGACAGAGCATAAGATCCAGCAATTCCATTACTAGGTATATACCCAAGAGAAATGAAAACATAGGTTGAAGACAACATTATTTGTAACAGAGAGAAAGTGGAAACAACCTACACACCTAACAACTGATGAATGAATGAATGAATGAATGGTGCTTTGTCCACATAATGATATATTTCTCAGCAATAAAAGTAATGAAATCCTTATATGCTGTAACATGGATAAACTTTGGAGCCATTACGTTACGTGAAAGACATGAGATTATATATTGTATGATTCCATTTATAAGAAATGCTCAGAATAGACAAATCCACAGCAACTACAATTAGCGATTGCCTAGGGCTCAGACAGTTTAGCGGGAAAGGGGTGACAGCTAATGAGTATGGGCCTTCTTCCTGGGCTGATCAAAAAATTCTGGAATCGGACAGTAGTGATCAATCACACTTTTGTGAGCATACTAAGAACCATTTACTAATACACTGCAAAAGACTAGATGTTATAGTACATGATTTATAACTTTATAGAGCTGTTTTCAGATTATCACAGCCTACAAGACCCTGCTCAGGCCCCCCGTCTCTCTCTCTGACCTTAACCTCAAGCCTATCTACCATCAGTCACTTCCCAAACCCCCTGGCCGCCTTCTATCAGTTCCTGAAATACAGTTAGGGTTTTCTTACCTCGAGGCCTCTGTATGTTTCCTACTCTCTGCCTGGAATGAAAAGCCTTGTCTGGTCTCTTTAGATGACTAATGACTTCTCATCCTTTAAGTCTCAGCTCAAATGTCATCTCCACAGTAAGCCTTCCCTCTCTATCTAAAATAGGACAGCCACTCCCATCATTCTCTCTTAGAATTTTGTTTCCTTTATAGCACATCCACATAGCTTTATGTGAATTGATTTGGGGTTTTATCAGGTCCACCAGACTGTAAGCTCCAACAACACTAGGAATGAATATGTATTATTATTCCACATTGTAATTCCCAATGTCTAATACAATGCCTAGCATTTAAGTGCCTAATAAAATGGCAATTAGTATTTTTATTTCCCTATTATGTCATGTCCCCACATACTGCTCCTTGTACTGGGACTACCACTGCTGCCACCACGACCACCGCCACATCACCACTCTGACCCCTTCATACCCTTATTCATCTGTCCTGTGTCAACCAAAACCTTTTCCTCTTGATGAAGCCCTCCCTGCTTGGACGTCTCTCCTTCACTTACTCGCCTATTCATCACTGACTGCATCTCCACCATAACAATGATCTTATTGTTATTATACTCAGATCTGATTTTCTTTTTTCTTTCCTTTTTTTTTTTTTTGAGAAGGCCTTCAGGGAGTCAGTTTTGTTTTACATTTCCGTCTTACAACTACTTTGGGAAACCTTAGAACAAAGAAAATTCTCTTCATTTCTACCAGGCACATAATATAGTACTATCAATTATGATAATAACAATAATAACTAACATTTATTGAGTGTTTAATATGTGCTTGACACTCAGTTCTACAGTGAGTGAGTGAATGAATAAATGGATAAATATCCTGGTCGCCAACCTCAAAGAGGTCACCCGGTCTGTCAGGGACAGAAGACAGGTATACAGGCCAATGCAGAACAAACACACCACAAGGCCAAATCAGCTGCCCTGTCCTGTCCCTCTATCTTCAAATCTTTGACTATGCTTTTCTCTGAGTCCATAAATGTCAGGTTTCTTCAAACTCACTTAGAATACTTCCTTCGATTACTTACAATCCACTTCCTGCCCTTGGTGCCTGGAAACAATTTCTAGGATGTCACCACAAGCAATATTAAACTGCCACACAGTTTCCTGCTGTGTGTCTGCATTATCAGTTAAATTGCTTCATATTAACCACATTCCAGTCCACTGGGATCACTCAAACACCAAATAAGATTTAAACATAGCTGTCCAAGATGCCAGTAACCACTGCTCTTTTTATCCCTCTAGGTAAATAAATGTCTGCTCAGGTTTCAAGTTTAGGAGCTTTCCAGGGTACTACCAGCATAACGGTGACCTTTTCTTTCCTTTGTCAAGTAATGTTTGGTGTGAGGCAAGGCGATTTCCCTCTATTAAAATGAACATGAACTGAACTCTCTTTAGAAAATATAAGGAACTGTCTGCCTAGACCAGGGCAATTTGGCTTAAAAACTTATAAAACATAAAAACTCTTCTTCAAGAGTTCAAGTAGCAAATTGTCCTTTTAACTCTAGGTACACTAAATTAGGATTTTAATTCAGATCCTAATATATTTCTTAAATGTATTGCATAAACTCTTCCTAAACTATGTGTCAGGTACTGGGTTTGACACGGGGAACTCAAAGACAAATAAGACAGTCCCTATTCTCAGTTTGTCTGGCTTAGTATGGGAGACAGACAAGGAACAGGATTTAGTGCTATGACAGTGATGAACACAAGGGGCCACAGAAACAGATATGGGGCACCCAGCCTAGGCTGGGAACGGGGGGATGCACAGATGTGGGGCACCCAGCCTAGGCTGGGGAAGGGGGCGATGCACAGATGAGGGGCACCCGGCCTAGACTGGGGGTTGGGGAGAGGGGTTGGTGGGGAACAGGCCGCAGGTCAGGTTTCCAGGGGATGGCATCTGATCTTAGGCTTATAAACTCCCATTCTCTCATTTAAAAATGTGGTTAATAGTACCTACACCATTGGGCAGTTGTGAGGATTTGATGAAATGGTTCACAAAAAGCATTATCACCATGCCTGACACAGAGATTGTGCTCAACCTGACTAAACTTGAAAGGGAAGTCTGATCAGGCATGAAATCTCAACACCTGTGCCTACGACTCAACTGACCATAGAGCAGACACCAGCTTCACAATTACACAGGGTATTGTTTTAAATCACTTTTATTTTTTAACTGAGAGAATGTTAAGTCCTGCTCTGCATGTTAACAGGCTAATTCTTTATCAAAACTTTCTTCTCTATTACCTGAAACATCTGGTTCTCTGACATTTCTGGTATAAAATATAACCAGTTTTCTTAGTCTTTTGATAAGGTATAAAAGAAAACTTAATACTACTGAGTTTTTAATATGGGCCCTGCAGTCATGGTGATACTAGAGTTATAGCTCATAATGATCCTGCAACAAAAGTTCTCCCCATTTTACCCTCAGGGTGAATAAGGTACTTTGTGTAAAGTTTTGTAGTCAGCAGACAAAAGCTGGAATTTGAATCCAGATCTGATTCTACACCTCAGCCTAACTGGGCCACAAAGCATCAAAGACAAGCAAGAGGAAACACAGGCAGCCACAGTGCTTTCCTGCTTGGAGGGAACCCAGTGTGCTCTCTGCCTCCTAAGCCCCCACCCCCAAGACTGTCCTACACAACGGAGCCTGCACACCTAGATTTCACAGCCTGGGGACCACCTTGAGCTAAGTGTCTTCCAGTCAGGATGGAATGGTCAGTAGTAACCAAAGCTGTCTCCTCCAACAACCAGGACTGCATCTAAGTAATGGTCTCCTTGCACCTGGCCATCCCCACTCCTAGCTGTAAGCAGAAGCTGCACAGTCAACAGTCACCATAAATCATAAATATTTTCCATAACTTTTGTCTTCATATTCTCTTTCAGACTCATCCCAAGTAAAGCTCGTGTTTCCCTAGCCTCAGTTTTTATCATAAAGCAGTCTGGTTTTGAGACCTGGGCTATTTTTTATACTAACTTCACACTGGATACAATTCCTTGCATTAGTAAGTTCTCTTTTGCCCACATGCTCAGAGTGATGGGTTCCCAAAACACACCTGAGGTATGTATTTGTCAACCTGCAACCTTCATGTGCAAGACAGAGAGACCCCCATTCCTGATCATCTGAACTGACTGCCTCATATCAGACAAGTTTCTGAATGTCTGTGTACCAAATCAGGGTAAGCATCCTTACAAGCATACATACTCAGCAACTTGTAAGGTGGCTTTTGGAAAAGTGTTTCTAAGTGCTATTGAAATCCAAGTTTACAACTCTTCCTTGGAAGCAGAAGCTAAACTTGGAGTATCTCTTTAATCCCAATGCTTCACTTCACACACTGTGTCTTTTTACCTCCCAGACCTCTTAAGCTCTTATTTGGAGCAACACTTCCAAATTTCCCCCCTCATTTTCACAAAAATCATGAACTAACTGTGCTCATCCAACTCTTCCAGTTTCATTTAGCAAGAGGTCTCAGGGCTGCTGCTGCATCTATTAGACACATTTTGTGACTGGAAGCCTGAGCCTCAGGGGACAAGGCTGAAGGAAGGTCACATTGCAAGGGTGGATGTTGACTGGACAAGGAAGCAATATTTGAATAATTATTAGATTTTGCCTCTAGGGCCCTTCCTCTTTCAAACTTCCCCTAGCATAATTCTCAAAATGCTGAAATAAACACATTCCACACTTTCTTGTAAGCAGGTTCCAAGTGTCCTATGAAAGCTGTTTTAAGGAAAAACCTATGCTGTCAAATTTAAGTGCCCTCAAACAATCCTATTACTCATAGAGAAAAGTGGACATTTGTTAGTGATTATAGAGATAAGGCATCTCAAGTTCTGGAGCTGAGGAAGGGAGAGGCCGAAATAGGACCTGGCTGGGAGGGGAGATCGAGTCCAAAACAACACACCCAAATCGGACTGCATAAAACTTGCACTTTCCAAAGTCAACTTCTAAGTCTAGAAGGAGGGAAACAATGTTTCAATGGGTTCTGAAGTTCGACGTATCAACAGTTTCCCGGGAAAACTGACCCCCACCAGGGACTCGAGGTGAATGAATGAGTGAGGGAATTTGCCAGATTGGGTTACAAAGCCTTTCCAACAATTATTAGGTGCCCAGTTACAGCAGAGAGGTCTCTTCCTTCACAGCCTTTGGCCCTAGTTGTGTGGAGACTTTCATAGATAAGAGGGGAACTAGGAGGAGAGAGGAAAGGGCCTTCAGCCCGGACCACCCAGACCTTAGGTCCATGAGTGGCCCCCTCCCTCTGAGAACCTCATACGACTTTTGTGGGGGCCTGCAGGCCTTCAGCACCGGGCTGCTACCTCAGGACCTGCCCGACTCTCGGGGCACTCCAAGCTCACCCATTCGGGGAGTTGCTTCCGCAGATTTCTCGCCCTACCCCCAACAGTTGTAAGACCATTTTCAGAGGCTTTCTGTGACCTGGGGGAGAGGCCACCTTGTGCTCTCAGCAGCCCCCACCCTCAGGTGAGTAGGGGACACCTGACCACCCGCGCCCTACCGCCCCACGAGCACCCCACCCCCGCGCCTCCCTGGTTCGCCATGGCAACCGTCCCCCTCCCCGCGTGACGCCGGCACGCGGGGCGCCCCTGGGGTCCCGGCAACAAGTCCCCAGCGCGACCCACGGCCTGCACCCCTTCCCGGCCTCGCCGCCCCGCGCCCGGTACGGCTCCGCCCGGCCCGGCCGCACTCACTTGATCCTGGAGCCCATGGTCCCCGGGCCTCCTCATGGGCCCGCGGGCCCCGCTCGGCGCTGCGCTGCCTGCCCGCCCGCCCGCGGCCGACCGGCCCCCCTCCGGCGCTCTCCCCGCCCCTTCCTCCCGTCCCTCAGGCTGGGCCCGCCCGCTCGAGGCTCGCTCCCTTGCCGCCGCCGCCGCCTCCCGGGATTAATATACTAGCTACAGTCCGGCGAACGCCATGGTCCCCGGCGCGCGTGCCCGGCGCGCGCCGCCCCCGCCGCCTCTCACCCCGCCACCCCCTCCCTCCCGCGCCGCCGCCGCAGGGGCTGCCGGGAAGTGTAGTCCGCTCCCGGGAGGTGGGGCCGCCTGAGGGGGGTGAGGGGCGCGTTTCCGCCCCTTGACTCCCCGCGCTCTGTATCATACCTTCCAGGTACAGGGCCTTAAAGGGATCTATCTCGTTGGTCTTATATGGAAACCTCCCCCTACAACCTCCTTGAAAAGACCTTCATCCCACAGGGAGCCCCCCTCCACCAGCTCATCTGAAGAACCCGTCACCCATTTCTCCCTTATGGAATTTCTCCCACCCAGTAGCTTCGGTGTAGAGATACCAGTCTCCCACTCAGGCCTCCATGAAAACACAAGTTTTCCCTTAGAAAATCCCATACCTTCTGGTAAGTTCCTTAAGGGAGCCGCAGACCCTCTTCCTTATCACACCATCCACTTCCCCAACGTGGTCCTTGATAAGAGGGCCCTTCCTCACATCTTAGACCTTGAAGGAGACCTCACTTGCCCACAGGAAAGCTACCAGGGAATTCATACGACCCATTTAGTGGTTCTGCTCTACCTCATACCCTTGAGGGCCTCTGTCTCCCTTAATCAGCCATTTTGTGGGCTCCAATAAAGAAAACTCAAGTCACCCTAATAGTCCCTGATAAAGATTAGCTCAATGCAAATGAAGGTATTTGAGATCGCAGATCACCAACCTGCTACCTACCGCTGCTTCCCCTTGGGGCTCACTTTCCTGAGCGCCCCGATATCATCTCCTCTAGATCCGGAGGAATGACAAAAGAAGCGATAATGACAGCTACTATTAGCTACTGTTCAATGAGTGGGTGAGTGTCCTCCCTGAATTAGGCACTATAGTTCCCTTCCGTGGCTGGCACCAGTCTCCCCAATGATCTTGGGAGTTTAAACCCCATTTCACAAAGAAGAAACAAGCATTTGCTTAAGATTGCATAGCTAGCACCAGGTGAAAAGAGATTCGCATCCAGGCTGAATAATCCCATACACATGTGACAGAGTTATGCTTTAGGTCAGGATGACACCTGTGGCCGTAAGTCAGAAGATACTAGGTTCATAGTTCACTTTTGAAGTTAGGCCTTTCTTTCTTTTATTCTTTCCACGATTTTCTATTCCGAAATACTCTTTCTCACTTCTACCAGTTTAGCTCTTATAAATTCAGTGTCTCCGCACCCCACAGTAACTACAGCAAGTGGTTTTAGGCCCCAGCCAGGCAGGAAGCAAAGAAAGCAAGAACTCCTTGTTTGGGTGTTACATTATGGACAAAGATAATTTCTCTCTGTTGCCTATGCCCTGAGGTTGTTAAAGGCAAAAGGTGAACCTTTTCTAATTAAAACAAAAGCATTGAAAACGTTAAAACTGCCATCTCGAATTCAAAGTCTTTTGCACCCAGACACCAACACCGGTTTATAAACATCCCCAGGAGCAAAGCCCTGCCAGACTGGCAGCGCCTCTGTGGTGTTTATTCACCTTGTTCCCTATGAACCCTCTCCAAGGAACAGTTGTTATCAAGATCTTCCCTGGAATGAGCAGCCAGTTCAAAAGCTCTGAGCAGGAGTCTATAAATAAAACAAAGTTATTTGGTGAAGGGCAAAGCTGGCTGCTTTTCAAAGGAGGTTGTAGCCATCCTAGCCACAAAAATGTCTGGATGCCTGCTGGGTGGCGTGTGTGTGTGTGTGTGTGTGTGTGTGTGTGTGTATAAGACTGGAGGTGGCATGGGGGATTATGTATCTGTCCAGGTGGCCTCTGAGAATGCAGGGTGGTCTGGGCAGGGAGCACTGCACTGGGACTTGGGAGTCTGGCTTCTAATGCTGTCTGTACTACTGACTAACAGAGAGATTTTTAGCAATAATTAGACAATTGTCTGCTTTGGTTTCCTTCTTGGTACATGGGTATGGAGGATAACCGGGAGCTAACATCATAAGAGAGAGTATGTGTCTGACCGAATGGAGCATCCTCTCAATATGCAGAGGTTGCCAGTTCTATCACAATCAGAAACAGATTAATGTTTCTGTCTCTCTCTCTCTCTTTCTTCTTCTCTCTAAAATCAATAAATAAATTTTTAAAAAGAGAGAGAGTATAATGTAAGAGCTAATAGTGCAAGCACTGAAACCAGACTGCCTGAGTTCAAATCTCAGCCATACCTCTTACTAAAATAAATAGGTCAAGGTGGGACCGGGAGCTCAGCTTCTGGTGACAGGGTTTGGGGAAGAGGCAACAGGTACCATGTCCTGCCGCAAAGGTGGCAAGAAGAAGCCCCTGGAGCAGTCCAAGAAGCAGGCCAAGGAGGTGGACGAGGAAGGTAAGGCATTCCAGCGGAAGCAAAATGAGGAGCAGAAGAAACCTGAGAAGCTAAAAGTGAATGCTGTGGGGAAGGGCCAGCTGGCCACAAGTGGAATTTAAAAATCTGGCAAAAAAAAGTGAGCTGTTCGCCCTGGCCGGTTGGCTCGGTGGTAGAGCATCGGCCTGGCATGCGGAAGTCCCGGGTTCGATTCCCGGCCAGGGCACACAGGAGAGGCGCCCATCTGCTTCTCCACCCCTCCCCCTCTTCTTCCTCTCTGTCTCTCTCTGTCCCTCCCGCAGCGGACGCTCCGTTGGAGCAAAAGATGGCCTGGGCACTGGGGATGGCTCCTTGGCCTCTGCCCCAGGCGCTAGAGTGGCTCTGGTCGTGACAGAGCGACGCCCCAGATGGGCAGAGCATCGCCCCCTGGTGGGCGTACCGGGTGGATCCCGGTCCGGCGCATGCGGGAGCCTGTCTGACTGCCTCCCCGTTTCCAGCTTCAGGAAAAAAAAAAAAAAAAAAAAGAGCTGTTCTTTGTGCCTGGGGCAATGGTGGTCCTTAATTACATTCCTCTTTTAACATCTGGATTCCCTGTCATAACATCTCTTGCCACCTATAGCTAGAATGAAATGTTGTCTTGGAGCCTGTTGTACATTTAGAATAAACTTTTATAAACATAATAATGATAATAACCATGCAGTGGTTTGTCTCTTTAGTTTACTCATTCTGCCAGTGAAACCTTAGCTTTGAGATCAGAATAAACCCAGCCCAAAATCCTGCCAAAATGTGTTCTTCAGTCTCTGTTCTATCCCGAATTCTGTACCACCTGGAATTATACCAACTTATTTGAATGAATAAATGAACAAATGAATCAAGAGTCCTTGGGTAAGTTAATCATTATCTCTGTGCCTCTGTCTGTAAAGTGGAAATTATGGTAATAGATCTATCTTACTGAGTTGACATAAGAATTAAATGAGTTAATGACATTTATAAAATACTTAAAACAGTGACTGGCATATAGTGAGCACTCAAAAATTATCAGCAGCGGTAGAGCGTCGGCCTGGCGTGCGGGGGACCCGGGTTCGATTCCTGGCCAGGGCACATAGGAGAAGCGCCCATTTGCTTCTCCACCCCCACCCCCTTCTTCCTCTCTGTCTCTCTCTTCCCCTCCCACAGCCAAGGCTCCATTGGAGCAAAGATGGCCCGGGCGCTGGGGATGGCTCCTTGGCCTCTGCCCCAGGCACTAGAGTGGCTCTGGTCACGGCAGAGCGACGCCCCGAATGGACAGAGCATCGCCCCCTGGTGGGCGTGCCGGGTGGATCCCGGTGGGGCACATGCGGGAGTCTGTCTGACTGTCTCTCCCCGTTTCCAGCTTCAGAAAAATACAAAAATATATATATAAAAAAATAAAAAAAAAATTATCAGCGATCATGATATATAAGACACTTAGCAGAGTTGGGCTTTTATTATTAATAGTAATAATCTTCATAATAAATAGTCCTATACTTGGATTCAAGAGACCTGAGTTCCTAGCCCAGAATGTAATTGTTTCCATTCTGAATCAGTTAGAATTCAGTTCAATGCAAAGGATAGAAGACTGAAACATTGAAAAAAAAACCCCAGAAGTTTACTTCTCTTTCACATAGGTCTGGAGATGAACATCCCAGAGCTGGTATGACAATTCCATACTACATACTCTCACATATGAAGGCTTGGGCAGCTGATTTGGCCTTAGGGTGTTGTATGTTCTGCATTAGCTTATATACCTATATACCTGTCTTCTGTCCCTGTCACACTGTGATCTCTTTGAGGTAGAAGGCCCAGAATTTTATTGCATTGCTCCCCTCTCCTTCAAATGCAGCTTCTACTTGCGGTCCAAGTCAGCTGCCTGAACTCTCACTATCTAATCCACAACCCAGCCAGCAGGAAGGGAAAAGGTCCTAATCTTTAAGTGTACTTTCATTTACATTTCATTGACCAAAACATAGTTATACAACCACATCTCATTAGGAAACAGAGCCTTTATTTCAGACAGTCAGGTGCACAGCTCTAGGCATGGTGGGTCTTTCCAGAGTATAAAGGGAAGACAGATATTACAAGACAGCCAGCAGCCTCAGCCAAGCCATTCTTGGTTATATGACCTTGAGCAAGACAATATATTTGGGCCTCAATTTCCCTATACACAAAGTAAGAGAATCAAACCAGGTGATC